>NC_061493.1:16746477-17063477 GCF_022539355.2 Hippoglossus stenolepis
TGATAGAAAAATTAAATTCATAATGAAAACTTTTATGTATTTATTTTTTCAAACGAGGGCTCGATTATGCGGAGGAACAGAAATGTTGCTCCGCTGTAAAGACACTGACTGTAAATTACCAGTTAAATCAATGTTACAAATGAGCATCAAGATATGTCTGATCTCATCTCTCTGATTTGTCCGTGAATATATTTTTCACACAAAACTGGGATATGTCAAGTGAGGAAAAAAAAACGTACTTCAGGGATAAAAGAAAATCAACGTTACCTTAATTACGTTTCTGCGGGGAATTTACATTTCTACTCAACTTTTCTTTGCTGTTTATTTTCTTGCAGTTCACAAAGGACTCACTTTTTCCTTCCTCTGTATAGTGTGTGTATAGGAACAATACAAGACCTACTGCATGGATTATGATTATCAACTAATCCAATCATCAAAGTGAGTAAAGTGGAAAAAGGAATCAATGTTGGTTGGAGATCTTGAATCAACTGCTCAATCAATCTGCTCTGATTCAACTCGCATTTGCAGCCGAGATCCGAGATGTAGATTATTAAAAGAGCCTAACATGTCCGAGCACATTGCTATATGTTACTGTAAGCGACAGGATCAACGGCAAAGATAGGTGCATTAGAAACATATTGGTGATATGTAGAAAAACAAATGTAATGCGGGAGAAAAGACGTCCCTTATGCAAACGCAACTGAGAATACACTTTAGTTTTGTGGGTTGAAGAAAATACGTGAGGTACAAAAAACAAAGAACATGTTATTTTCCCCGTTGAGATGTCCAACATTCTCTATTATCATTCTCTCTCTAGGGCTCCATTTGCACACACTCACCAAACTGTTAAAAGCATCATCATATCTCTTAAAACACACATTGTGAGGAAGGAACCAAATCTTCCTCTCGCATTATCCTTTCCTCTCCCTCTGCCTCACACGCATTCAACACAGGGACTGAAAAGAACGAGTGACTAACTCTCTTATTTGTTCTTGCCAGACCTGATACTTCGACAGCACATGTTTCCAACTGGGCTGGAAATGAGGGTGGTCTCAGCATCACCGAACCGGCACGGCTCAAACACGTTCAAACACATTTCTCACACATCTAATGCTCTGGATGGTGCAGGGAGGAAAAAGGTCATTTGAGGTTCACAGTGAAAAAAGGGAAGTTGCTCTGGTTACAAGTCTCGCTCGGTTCTAGTACAACAGGGATATTCATCTAATGCGTTTTCTGAAAGGAGCCCTACTTATAATTTAAATTCACACTAGTCAGACTGAACAGGATTTAATTTAATCACACTTTCACTGGTAGGAGTAACACGTGTAACCTGTGAAAGAAATAATCTTTCCCTGGGAATCTATGACTCTGAACCTGAATGAGTATCTTAAAAGTTAGGTGACAGGGATCAATTGGCCTAAGACTTAGGACCTAAGACTTGCTACCAAGCGGACCAATTAGAGCGGCCTCTGATAGATTAGTCAGGCTTGGTAAGGTTGGAGTGCATGTTAGCAATAAACACACGAGCATTATGAAATCTCCAGCTATGGTGTGTCTGTGAGTTTTTGCCGGTCACCAACCCACATGGACCCTAACCTGTTACAAGCCTCAGACGCCACCCCCTAGCTCCGCCCCTGGAATATGCCAAGAAGATTTGTATCAGCTGCGTCTGTGCTGAACATTTGACATTTAAGAGATGTGTCAGGGTCCAGGCCTTTCGTCGAAGGCAGCGTTAACCTTTAATTATTCCACGACGCTGCACAACAGGAAACGGGGGCAAAAAGTCAAGTCTCAGTTCCAACTTTGACTAAAACTGGAACAATAACATCTGGGTTTAAAAACCAGACATTCAATTACATCGCATCACTGAGCCATCACCATCCACCGGCTCTAACCTGCCGCTCCGAGGAAATCATATCTCCAGGTTTTGTCTAAATCACACTGGTGTAAAAGTAAACGTGTAGAAAAAGAGTAAAGTCAAAGAGTGGAGAGTATAAGAAGACAGAATCAGTCAAGACAAGGGAATCTGTTCATGGCGTTCTGTTGGTTGGTTGATTATTTTAAGTCGCCTGGATTCATCCACCACAGTAAGACACGGGACCAAACATATTTCAGGTTTACTCTCGCCGCCTCCGGCAACTATTGGCATTTGGTGTGTTTGTCATTCGGTTACTTGGCCTTTGTTAGTGTATCCTGTGTCTGAAGCTGTGGTCTGAAGCTTCTGTAGAGCACCGGGATAATGTTTGCTTTGCTACTGGAAAAATGATTCGACAAAGTTCTCTTATTTGACCCCGGCTGGAATCTCTTCACTGTGCAACTTTCACAGCTTTTAAATATCAGCGGCTTGGTAAAAACACACCAATGTTTCTTGTTGATCTCTTTCACATCAGGTGTAATTTGTTATCTCTCGCCTGAAGCTGTTATTTCTTTTCCTTTTGCCCGGTGCCTGAAAATAAATAACTCCTGTGGGCTGAAATGTTATTTGACCTGTTGACCTTTGACTTTTCTCAGTTTTCATTTAAAATAAATACAAGTAAAGGTAAAAAAAACTGGAATGGCACTCCCTTAATTCAACAAAGCCACATGCACCAAACTGCTCTCAGTCACAGATGTCGGTTCCATAAATCATATTATTTAATCAAAATCCAGGAAATTGGTGAAAATTAACGCCTCACAATGTTAAAAATAATGTGTGGAACGATTTGTGGTATTATCTGGGTTTATGCCAAAATGTTTTGGATTTAATGGAAATTAGTTCAGTAGTTTTACGTTGACCTGCTGAAAAAAACATAAAAACAAGCAGTGGTATGCGCTCTATTGTGTGACATCATAGTTACACTATGGATTATCTTAAAGTTACACTATGGCAGTGTATTTAAAAAAAATGTCAAAGTCAAACTCTGAGTCCAGAAGAAATATTTTATTCGAAATACCCATTTCATTTTGTTGTACTAAATCCAATAACTTCAATATCAATATCCTACCTCTGTGAGCCTTGTGCACTTGCGCTGTGTGTCACCTCTTGAAAAATTGAGATAAAAACATTGTCTCTGTCACTAAGCTGACTGTAAACCTTTGTTCTCCATTCCTCAGCCTGAAAGCACTTCAAACAATCCAATTAAAAGAATAAATAGACCATGCTTATGAGGACAGATAGAAACAGATGTGCCTTCATTATATGTAACCTACTTAGGCCGGCATTCTGTCGGATTAAATTCTTTCTTCCAATTAGCTATGGAGGCAGAAACCTGATGATACCTGATGTGTTTCTTTTCTTTTTATATCACTTTTCTTTCTGCCGCAGCTGCGAAAGTAGAAGAAAAGGAGGAGGTGACGACCGTCTCCGGGAAAGTGGACGCTGATAAAGCAGAGAAGAAGACCAAGGAGGGCAAGAAGGAAGGCAAGGGTGCCAAAGAGGGGAAAGGAGATGAAAACGATGCATCAACAAAGAAGAAGGGTGAGAAAGGTGAAAAGGGAGCAACCAAGAAAGAGGACGCAGATGGGAAAGGGAGGAAATCTGGAGAGAAAGGGGACAAGGGGGAGAAAGGAGGTAGGGGGGGAGCTAAAGAGGGAGCTAAAGGGGGAGCTAAAGGGGAGCTAAAGGGAGCTAAAGGGGGAGCTAGGAAGGCTCAAAAGTGAACTGAACCTTCCACTGACACCCACCGAGAGAGATTATTTCATTTTTCACCGCAAGCATTTCAGGCACTTTTTTTCTTATATGAAATTTGTATGATATTATATTTGAAATAAAGAAAAATCTTATGTATAAGAACATGCATTATGGGTATTTTGTCTCAATCAGATTCACAACAGTTGAAAACATGTGAGTACAGATTTATTGACTTATTCACAATTCACTGATGAACATTATAAGACCAGGAACCATCTTCCTATTTTAACCTTCCACGTTTACACTGATATCTACAACGTGCCTACATCACGATGGAGTGATGAGAGAGTGAGACGTGTGTCGGAGAACACCGCTCACACGCTGCGTCTAAAGCACGAAGAGCGACGTCCACGCCACTGAGCACATTTCGGCACAAGATAAATAAAAGACAATGAAACACATTATATACTTCCATGAGAGGTATTTGTAAATAATGAAATACAACATTAGCTCTATGGTTATTGGCCTTATTGTACACTTGATTCCAAAACACAATCATCTTACAGGATACAATCAGAACAAAATACTGTATTATAGGGTATTAAAGTGCTCAAATATATAATTTTCCAAGTGTTTTTCTTTCATAATAAAATTATTTTCATGCTCTGATACCGCCCCTCTTTTTAATTAAGAACCTGGATTATGCAACGGCAACATGTTTACTTGCCCAGCGGCAGTTGGTGGAAAGTCTGAGTGAATCTGAGGAACAACTCCCTCAGTCAGCTGCAGTCTTAAATCTTGTACATACTGTAAACTCTACTGATGGTATGAAACTGTAATATCTAGAGAGGGTTCCCTCAGTCTCGGCCTTTTTCCATCTCTGTGGCCGGCAGCCACATGGAATTACTGCTGTAGACAATCCACTCAACCTCGAGTCGCAATCGTGAGCGATCCTCGTGCAAACGTCCAAGCTGGGTCCATTTAGTCCGTTAATAGAAACGTATAGAATATGACTGGATTTATTTAATAAACAACTGCCTGATGGGAAAACAGTTGAGGCCGTTTGTAACATGATTTAGTGTTTTCTACTTTACTCTTTGAGATGCAGTGTAAATCTGCTGGATGGACTTGAGGCCAGTACAAACTGAGCAGACCAGGATTTGACCTTTAAGGAATGAGTCAAGCACAATCCTAGCAAATCTGTGTAACGGGAGCATAACTCAGTCAGTATGAAGTCACACTGGACGAGAGCGCTCGCCACAAACGATGGTAGCCGGATGAAAAAATAAGAGGGAAAAACGACATTTTTCTGAATCCATCAGAGATATATTTTGTTTTCACACCAAGAAGTCATGTTTTTTAAAAATACTTTACACTAGTGTTGGTTTCCCATTATAATTTAGGGAGTGACGTCAATTCAACAGGTAGAAGTGTTTCTGTTTGAATGGAGAAAATGAATAGACCGATTTATTCAGGCAATGTCTGACTTTGCATTTGGTGCATTCCAACTTTTGACAAAAGTTGGAATGCACCAAATCAACGTCCTCGTCTTGCAAACATTTTATCGTCAGAAGCGTCTGCCGTCTCAACTTCCTGCAATTGGTCTGAAATTATGTGAAAATCCCTAAAAATATCTGAGACCAACTCTTTTGGTTAGACAAAATTTTGGTCTAAGTCATGGTTTGTTCTGATTAAACTGCAAAGTCCGCAGGTCTTGACCAAACAAGGAAGGTGTGAAAGCTCCTTCTGATTCAATTTGTCAATCTGGATTTATATTTATATTCCTAGATAAGAGAGGTGTCAGTTTCTTGTTACTGCGCCACAGAGAGTTGTTTTCTCCTTTGACACAAACATGTTTGCATTGTGTTTATTTTACATGAAATTTTGTATTTTATATAAAAAAAACATCAATCTACGCGGGGGCTGAACTCTTTCACTGTGACATTTTCCAACACTAACTATCAGTAGCACTTTAGTTTTTTTTCTTTCGGGGAGAGGGTCACTGTTAACACCGTAACCTTTTCTCTGTGACCTTTTCTCTTTGGTATAATGGAGATGGTGACCTAACCTGCAAACTATGTAGGTTAGGTGAATTAAGTTTATAATATCTGGTGGAATGCTTCATGAAATGCCAGTTTGAATGCCCTCTGTCACTAGATATATTAACCAGTTTTTTTCTTTTTGGGGGACTATTTACATTAATTAAATATTGCAAACATTCCGTAAACAAACACGTGAAAAAAAAGAGATATACACTGAAACATAGCTTTACAACATATCCATACACATGAAGACTACTAGATCACAATTAGAATGTATTTCTGACCTTTGTAAACATTGTGACTTGTATATATACATCAAAAAGCAGCATAACACTGGACCATCTGTAAAAACTATACTGTGTGTTATTCATTTCTGGGTTTTCCTTCATATCCGCCACAAATGTCACTCTTGGAATTCCAAGGGAATTTGAGATTTTCCTCATTCCTCATTTAATTAACATTCCACTGCAATATACGGCCATTTCCTGCACCCGGTGTTTTGGAATGGGGGGTCTCTCTTCCTTTGAAAACTTTGCCGAGAACACATGATACTATTTGTGTCAGATTTCCATTAAGTTATTCTTTACCTCAGCTAACACTGACAGAGACAACTTCTTCAAAGAAATATTCTCACTTTGGCATCATGTTGTGTGTGTGTGTGTTTTGCAGAGAATTTGAATATGAAACATTCATTTGAACTCCTCGACATCTGTTGTAATTAGAGCGATGAATACTGGGTCTTTCTAAACAGCACAAACTGTACAAAAAACAGACTATTTGACACAAGCCTTATATAACGTCTTCTGAAGAGAAACGCTGACCAGGCTAAAACACCACTTTAAAAGTATAAAAATAGGTGCGCAACAACAGAGGACTTCAATTACCTGAGTACCTTCCCTTTTACACTGAAGTGGATACAAGTCGATGCAGGACAAATGAACAGTCGCCCCATAATAGTAGCATTAACTCCTCTTCTTATGCCGAGGGTGAACTTGGTCTACTCACACTGACTTAATCTGGAAACCAGTGGCCGATGGAATTGCCACCGAGCGCACTCCAAATCCAACTCCCTTTACATCGGTGATTAAGGCTGTTCCTGGTGACGACTGCGACTAACCTCGGTTTGATTTATGCACAATAGCTGAGCACGAGACGTTTGCCACAAAAGCGATGAGAGAACGAGATAACGACGGTGGAAAAAGAAATAAGACAGTCTGTGTTTCAGCCTTTTACACATTCACTGTGGCAGGTGCGTCTTGAAAGAGTATTCGCCACAAAAATGAAGCTCACACGACTGATACGCCTTTTTTCGCCTGGAGCCTCATCGGTCTGTACAGTTCAGGCTTGATTCACAGGAGGAAGATAAACTGGCAGTGTTGACGCATGCAGTCGTCCCCTTCAGACCATCCTGCCGCCGTGTTGATGATTTGTTCATGTAGTTTTCTTGTACAGCGGCCTGGCGGTCACATGACTGTTTCCCGCTCCTCCTCGACCACAGGCGAGGGTTTCTCGTTCTCGCAGGGCCTCGTGTGAGCTGAGTGCTCCTCCTCGGGAATGTGGAGCTCCTGTCCCGACGAAGGTAAGGAGTTCTCTGAGACTGAGCCGTTCTTCACGTACCCGGGCAGGTTCCTGTGCCCGTTCACGGGCACCGGGCCCAGCCTCGTCGTGAGGTGCAGCGCCAGCGGTCCTCTGGCAGTGACGTTGGTAACACTGGTGTGTGACACCATAGGTCCGTAGCTGTATGTGTTACTGCCACTCCGAGCTTTTCTTTTGAAGTCCAGTGCCAGAGTCCTCCTGCTCCACGACTTTTTGATCTCAGCTTGTACCTTGAGGGAGTAAATGTTATTTAGCCACTTAGGAGCATAAATAATATGCAGTAAGTTTTTCTGTGAACTGTGAAACTTAATGAGTTCTTACCTCCCCGTTGCAAAAGCAATATATGATTGCGACGAGGAATCCCTGCAGAGGAGAAGAGAATGATGATATGACATTTTATCTGTGTAATTGTCTGTCGATTTTCTATAGCATTTTAAAATCATCAGCCTCTCCTCACTTCCTCTCTATCTTAATTATGATCTTAGCAAAACCAAACACCTCAACAACAAGTATTAGATCAATGAACTGTCCTCTCATGCTGGAGACTAGAGAAGAGAGGTCAATTAGATTGGTTCGGCTTAAAAGGACAAACAGATATTATAAGGAGTCCATGGTGTTAAATGAGCATTTCTGGCACTTGTAATGCAGCAGCTTTACCTGGAAGGAGTTAAACAGCATCTCGTAGTGCATCTGGATGAGCCAGGGGACTCCGGACACCTCTGTGTACGGCATGGCGTTGAATATGATGTAGTGGACACCAAACAGGGGCATCAGCACCAACGTGGACTTCAACAATTTTCTGTAACAGTATAATATATTATATATTATATTATATATACTGTATATATATATATAAAATCTTTCTGCCCATCACAAATGTAAAACAGCTAATTTTCGCACGTTCATTAAATTCTCAATTCATTTCCCATTATTCATTTTTTTATGAAATGTTTTAAAACTCCTTTCTTTTACTTCTTAGAATTTTTATCTTCTGAATCTGGTTTGGTGCGGAGACGATTCGTAAATTATCTAATTATTGAATCCACAAAAAATCAAGTTTAAATAATTAACTAAGCAACAGTGCAAAACATTTGTGTTTCCAGCTTTTCAAATGTTAGAATTAGCTTTTTTTTCAATTTAAAAGTCAAAAAAATATAAAAACTTGTTTTGGAATGTTACTCAACAAGCCATTTGAAGATTTTCACCTTTGACAACTGTTCTTTTTTTTACGAATTTCTGTACAATTGGAGACTATATATATATATATATATATATTAATGCTCATTCAAAACAATAACTGATTATCTATAATAATAATAATCAGTAGTTGCAGCCTTTCATGAAGGTAAAGAGACATTATTATACACAACAGCAATTTGGAACCTGTCTCATGATGGAAATGCAATTGGAGCAAATATATTCATGGTTTCATCACGATGAGAGTGATGCAGGTTACACATCATCACATGAGGACTGAGTGGAGATGAAATGAAATTAATCATCGAGCCCAGCTCTTGCATGTTGTTACCTGTACTGTTGTCTTGTGTCACACCGTCCAGCGTTCGTCTCTCGTAGTTTAGTCGCCAACACTCTGATGATGTTCAGAAATAGCATGAAATTAACCTGGAGAGAAAATAGAAGCACAATGATAAAATTAAGTGTCACTGCAATGACACATGCAGGTGCGGCAAAAACAGTGTCATTTCCTGCACAGTAGGAGAAAAGTGTGAGCGGGGACCTTGTACTCACCACGACAGCTGCCAGGATAGGCACTTGGTAAATCCATTTCAAATTGCCTGCACTTAAGTCCCAACACCTGCAGGAACAAAATACAGATCAGCAAAGATAAGTGAAGATCGAGGGGGTAGACGTGATGATTCAGGATCCCCCTGTGTCTCTCGTGATAAGTCTCATCAGACGCGACTCATCTTTCCCCTCGTTTTGATTGCAACATAGACACAGATATCATATTGACCCATTTCCTAGGGTTGCCCCCTAAAAGCCAAAGATTCAAATGATCAGTCGCAAACCCCACAGTTGAATAAGATTCTCCAAGTCAATTATCTACAAAGAAATTGTGTCAGTCAGTCTGAAGATGCTTCTGGGGCAGTTTCAGTCCCCCGTAGAGCGAGTGCTCCTCGCTTTCACTCTGCTCTGTGGAGTAAAATCATTCTACGACGTCAAGTTGTCCTCTTTGCTTAAGAGGACAACTGGGTGTACAACTCACTGTCGGCATGAGCCAAGGGCGAGTGTGAGAAAACAAATTAAAAAACGAAATAAATGATTACATGATTTTTCTGACCTTATTTCTTCATTTACTATGTATTACCCCTGCACTTCACACAAAGACTCCATCAAGTTTAAGAGCTTTTGCAGATGTGGTTTTTCTGTTATTAGAGGAAAAGCATAAATAGTGCTGGCTGTAAGTCAATATAAACCAGTACGGCAACTAGTCGATATGTTTGGTTTTTAGCCAAATGCCCACCATGACTTCTTCCTCCATACTACCTATTACTGTTGAAAGCACACGACACAGCTGTGGTTATTATCACGCTTGGTTGGTTTTCCTGGCCAAAAAAAGGCTTAAAGGAAGACGAAAATGTCCTGCTGCTCTCCTGCAGCTGCTGGATGAGGGTGTATGGTGCACACAAGCTGTGCCCTTACAGAAGGGGATGGGGAATCAATTTTGCTCGGCTTTCAACCCTGACATCAATATTTACAACAACAAAAATCCAAGACAGGTTTGAGAGTCAGGAATTGTGAAGAAAAATTTGTTTTTAAAAATATCTTCAAATTGAATAATTTAAGCCTTAAACCTGTGTGCCGGTATTTTTGTTAACATGAGATGAGCAAAACAAACTTCACTGCCGACTTTGATAACACCTGAGAGCATGACCTTCATATTTCTGCATTAAAGTTTAACCAGAATAACATCTGCATTATTCATACACATCACTCACTCTGTGTCCGCAAACGTGGCTCTCACAGTTGCCCAAACTGTCACAAACATCGCTGGTACTCCTGAAAAATAAACATGAAAACACATTTATTACAATTGCTTTGAAAGAATTGCGTCACCATGAGAAAATACATAATTCCAAAAATCAAAGTCCATAACTTGCTAGGCAGGTAGAACCCGGGGAGCACAGCATCCACATTGTATGCGCTGTGCTTGTGTAACTTATACGCACAGTGTGTACAATGCAGGAACTGTAAAGCCCATATTCAGGTATCTGTGTCTTTCCACAGTTTCCACCGATGTCGAGCCTATTTCCAACTTGTCATCACTTTAATTAAACCATCAAAAAATAAATATTCCAAATCAGATTCAAATTTGCACGTTATTAAGCCTACTAATCATATTTTAATCACATGCACACAGAATGTAAATGAAGCACTACTCACCCCAGCCAATCAGAGTAAATCCCCACAGATACTTTCTGTCTGAGAAGAAGGTCATAAAAATGAGGCTATGGAGGTACAGGCCCTCAACGAGGATCCAGTAGTAATTGGTCGCAAGAAAGTACATGAACAAGGTCACCACCACCTTACAGCCGATCTATAGACAAACAGCAGACAAGAAGAAATATTGGTGATCACACAAGACAGACAGTGATACTTTATAATCTTCCACTCGTGCTTTTACTTTGATTGATGCTGATGTGGTTTGCGCGGAGGAGCTGCAGAGCTTAGCAAGGCTTAGAATTAGAATTAAACCCTTAAACAAACTATCCAGACTAAAGAGTAAATATAAGATATTAGATAGGAGATATAAATATATACAAGACAAGCAATAAGGAAAAGTATTATGGGTCCCCTTAATTGTGTTTTCGACCGTGTGAATTTCCCCCGGGCCCTGTGACATTTTATCGTACCAGGGCAGATTTGGAGGGTGATATTAATCAGTATTATGTGCAGTTGTATTGACAGAGTGTGTTGAGGTCTCAGAAGAGCGGAATGATTTATGGGCTTCGACTCCATCGATTCTGCTCCAGTCTGTCAACCTCTGCATCGTTATCAAGCTTCATCTGTTGCTGGTGTATGGTCACACCATGAATATCAGACGATATCTGTATGTTTTGTGGCGTGTGACTCCCCAAAACAGAGTCGCTGAAATCCAGCCTGACATAAAAGACAATGTGGAATCAGACGTTGATCACATTATGACAAATACACATAAGTCACCAAATGAAGGGATATGTGCAAAAAGAAAAGCAGATAATGAAAAACCTACTTCTAGGGTCATCGGGTGAGAAGTCGGCCTTACTCTGGAGAAGTCACTGTTCTATAACATCTATTAACTTTTATAGACATACAAAGACTTTTTAAAAATATATATACATTCCTTTTTGTTTGTTCGTGTAAGTCAGTTCAGAGAGCCATGGGATAAAAGTGTCCGCTCAATATGTTGCACAAATTGTTTGTTTGCATATTAAAGCATGCATGAAAAGTACCCAGTCTTCACCCAAGGAAAGCCAAGTACTGGTCTAGTAAAAACTTGGCACGGTGACGGACAGTGCAGTTTATTTGCTCCGGTCCTGGAAAGCAGGTGAGACTGCGCAAAATAACCCTGAGCACAAAACTGCACTAAAATCTAATGATCTGTGCACATAATGCCATCGGATATTGATTATTCTTATCATGAGAAAAACAGAAAACCCTTTATTAGCTATATAGTGTAATCTGTGCAATAATCAAACCATAAATTCATAATGTGATAGGCAAGAAAAGTTCAAATCGGAGCAACTGGACCTGGTTTTAGATACTTGAGGAGCAAGTGAGGGGAGCTAAATTCATTCAGTGTATATAAAGAATCAAATAACACTATAAAGTAGTCGCTAGAATGGCACTAAATAGAGCGTATACCTCCGCAAAGGCCCAATAGTGACATTAAATTCAATCAAGCTGTACCAACAATTCCACACACTCATAAATATCATTCCCCTAGATGTGCCTGATCAAGATCCATGAATTCTTCCCTGCAGTGAAAATGTCCTAAAACACAATATCTCACAATGTTTAAGGATCTGCCGAGGTAGTTTTTGTGTCAGAGCCACGACATTAAAAGTCCAATCACCTTTTGTTTTAGTTGAGCATAAGGGACAACTGGTGAGTCCTGGTCAAAGGACCGAAGACCTGTCCTTATGTTACCTACTCGTGGATGGAGCAGGTCAGAGATGTAACCTGGTAGCTGCACAGCACTATACGTGCAAACAGGCACTTTAGTATTAATCTTAAACGAAGGGAAGCCAATATAAAGATGATAAGATGGTGTGATGGGAGAAGTCTCGCTGGACATCGTTCACCGTCTGGCGCCTGCGTTCTCGACCATTTGCAGACAACTTGCTAAGGCAGGTGAAGAAAGGCGTCACCTCTCATCCCCGAAGCTTCTTGGTGAAACTTCTTTAATTCCCTACAACAAAGGCCAGTTGCACCGAACTCAACTTTCCTTGGAAAACCACAACCTGCACACAGACTGATTCCCCGTCAAAGAAGGAATTCAGAGAGTGTTTTTCCTTGTCTTTGTGTTTCTTCGAGGACATAGTGCTTTAGGGTGACCCCATACATGCTGCAAGTGTGTTCCAGCCGTGTTGGCGTACTTACGAACTGTGTTTTGTTGGCCGGTGGAGCCTCGGTGATGGACTTGAGGTCTTCCACTGTGACTCTTTCCATGTTCTCTAAGGCTGATCCAGAGTAGAGTACAATGTCTTTCACGAAAATACTTATGGCTCTCAGCATGTAGGACACGAATAGGTGCATATGGATGTAGTTCCTGGTGCAGTGTAAGCGTCTGGGGAGAAAACAAACGAGACGCAAGGTCAAAAGATAGATCTGCTGGGTTTTGTGTGTGTGTGTGTTTGTGTGGGCTGGCACACCTTCATGCGTAAGTATTTTCTCACACACACACACACACACACAAATAGTACTCATCCTAATCGGAGCCAGCTGAATTCCACGCTGACTAAAACACATTCTTGAGATTTAGGGGCTTGAAACGCACAAATATTGAAATGCGCCGCTCAAATTGAGCTGTAAAAACAAAATTGCAAGCATGTGTTGGGACAAGCAATGCAAATTTCCTCCCAGACAAGCGCACGTTTATCTGTCAAGATTCCTCCCAAAACATCCTGTCTGAGAGTTCCCCGTGGAGTCGGCCTCTGAGGTCAGGCTCCCGTATTGGAATCAAGCCCCTGGATCAATAGCCACAAAGGTTACCTCATTAAGTAAGTCAATTTTAATATTTATAGGGTATTCAACGGGTTTTTACTGCATTGCAAAAGAGACATTGAGCAAGAATATTCTGAAATATCCTGAAATAAATATATAAAAAAAAACATTATCATTCTGTATCTAATATTAACTATTCAAGCTCAATAATGAGCCAAATGTTTGACAGGCTATCCTCAGAGACCTATTGATTTAGGAGCAGCAGGCAAAGACTAATCTAGTGTACATTTCCCTGGTGAAAAATACTGAACAGGACTGCTAATGTGAAATATCGCTTTTCTCCCCCTTGAAAACATTTATGAGCTCCCCTGTCTGCAAGCTGACATGTCGGAGGGGAGACACGGCTGGAGTGCTCCGCAGCACAGAGCCAGAATGTCAGATGGGCCCCTGGGATAACTTATTAAACTCATTTGGCCCGTGGATTTCCTGGTGCCAGTTGGGAGCGTTCCTAAAGCCGTCTGACTGCCTGCCTGTACAGTAAGTCACGCTGGTGGGAACATTGGTAAACAGCGTCTTTACATCAATTCCCTGATACTCCCTGTGCTCAAGAAATATGCAAATAATGACTAATCTGCGCTGCATTAATCAGCCGTGAAGAAGAAAAATCCTTATATTTGACTGGATTCTTCACATTTTCGAGGAACTTATACTTTACATATTTCATGGGGGAGTGGAAATAACTGCACACTTTGTAGCATGAGAGCTGAACTCGGTCTAAGCTTGGTGGCTTTACAAAATCAATACCCAGGCTTTAGCTGTTTGTCGCCGAATATTGAAATCAGCATGAAAACAATGAAGAACGTAAATGTCGGACAATGACGCATGCGTTAATCCTGGGGGCAGACAAATCATGGTCTGTTAAATGTCAAAGTAAAAGTCAAAGGAAATGGTTGCTACAGTTTGCTCGCTTCATGTTGTTGCCATGACACAAGATATAATACACGGAACAGCGAGGGAGCCTTGCGTGATTTCATGATAAAGCCTCCATCAAGAAATGAATCCCCTCTCTGCTTGTGTTTATGACATGTTCAATGAAATGGGAGGAAATCCGTGTTCAGCCTGTAACCGCGCCATTAAATATTTAGACTCCCTGCTGTCAAGCCCTCGGCTATTGCTCTCACCTTAATTTCTGACCCTGTGTCCGTATCACTCTCTCGAGAGCACTTGTGGTTGAAATGATTGAACAAACGAACCGAGTGGTGGCATCGACTCACCGGAAATATCCCAAGATGACAACAGCCACCATGAGTGATCCCAGAGAAATGGAGTAGCCCACTGTGTAGATGAGATACAGACGGTGGAAGACCTCCTGTTGGAAGAGGAAGTGGGTGGAATGTCAACAGGGCAGCAAAATGGATAATCAGACGTATTAAGACAGAGAGGATTACAGCATGTTCTCCCTTTACTGTGGTACACTGCAGGGTTTTAGACAAATTACTGCAGTAAAAAAAAGCAACTACTGTTATAACCACCATGATAGAAAGAAAGGAGCCTGGCTAACAACCATAGTCTTCTTTAGTCAGACCTATGAACGGCGCACAGTGCTGGCTGCACCCACTGAGATCAGTCTATATGAGACAAAAAACATGTGTATCTCTGTAAGCAATCACATCTTCTGAGAGCAATGGTGCTCCTGCAAAGCAATTGTCAGTTGGAACTTATTCTGATGAAACATTTGCCCGTTAGAAGGTCAGCACTGTCGTTAAAATGGCTAATTCAATGCAAAGATAATGCCACGTGTGATTGCACGGTCTAAATCTGCATCAGAACAAGCCATTTTTAGTGTTATGTTGCTGCCCCCAAAGGGATTCTCATTGTTTCCCATAGAAAATTTGATTTTGAAAGCAGATGGGGAGGCGAACGCTGCCTGAAATAGGAATGGGGATATTATCGTACTAGAAAAAAAACTATAAATAGTAGCAGGATTGAAGGTCTTTGGTCACGATAACGAGAAGGTTGTTTAGCCGTATCATGCATATGTATTATTCATTAACTAAGTCTCACAGGAGTCCATCAACATAAACATCTGAAGTCAGAGAGAAATAGAGGGGCGCCAGGATTAAGGTTATGACCACATCCTCCACACTACAGTCAAGAAGAGAGGAAAACGTTTGTGGGACACCTGATATTTATAAACCTTGTAAATTAAAAGAGAAGAAACGGCCACAACATCGATATCAGTTCCCTGAATTTTGCAATTTTCTGCCCCACCCCTCCACAGACCAAACGACTGAACAAGCAAACGCAGATGAAAACATAACCTCTGTGGTTTCCCCAGAGGTAATAATGGAAACGTAAACGCTCTTTCTCTATCTACAGTCAGATTCTAGCTGTTTCCTTGCTTCTTACAATCCCAGCAGTCCTATTGAGCGATAGTGTTGTGTTCTGACATCCAAGCCCCACATGCAATGACAGAAAAACCCAAGAGGAGCAGCTGCAATTGGGGTCACGTCTAGCTTTTTCTGTCACATACCGACGGTGGTAGTAAACAGCTGCCTGGTTGGTTTACAAAACAATTATCTCCACATGTTGTGTTAACGGTTGTGTCAGTGGTTCTGGTATTTATGATCCCAGGTTGGACTCGCACATGGTGTTTATGTTTAGATTTAATTAGGGAGAATGAGATTTAACATCACAAAGGCAGGAGGTGAGTTGAAGTTAGATATTAAAGGTGTTATCAGTGTCAGAGTGAGAAGCTGGTGAAGTGGTTCTAATTACAGACAGTAATTGGGTGTGATTTTGTTCGAGGGGGTCTCTTCCAAAACGATGCTGCTGTATTTAAGCTGCATGAATTCAGCTCATGTGTGTCGCAGATGTTGTGAAATGAATCGTGAAATGATTGTTGAGACTGTAACTATGTGATTATGTAATTATGACTGAATATAAAGATGGACGTTATGGCGGCTCCCCAGGATTGAGGCCAAACCATCTCAATCGCCCTCTGGTGGCAAGCTGCAGTAGGTCATTAACCCCGCCTCCTCCGTTATGGTGGATGGGTAATGGACCAAAATAAAAAGTCAAAATATTCAATGGGACTGTATTTATGCAATGTCATAACAGTCATAACAACAGCAAATGACATTTAAAATAAATGTAATCGCAGTTTTTTTTCTTTTTGCTATCCTTTGTTACAGTGAAGAAAAGCCTGAATGATATGGATTTTGGGGGTAGATACTGATACCGATATTAGGAAGTAAAACATATCTGATACCTCTAAAAAACATTGGCAATGTTTCCTTAAATGTTGTTATTAAACGCAATTTTTTAATGTTCATAAAAGGTCTGTGAAAAGGCTCTTGTCGACTGATTTTTATCACGCAACCAATATATCGGTTTGGCTCTCGAAGAGAAATCATACTCCCACAGCGCGCATTGATATCACTGTGTGGTGCACTTCCAACTTTATGGCCACAGTTTGTAGATGGCCTCTTCAGTTTCAGCCTCCCCCCTGTGATCAGAGGGGGGGTCAATATAGAAATGGTTTTCTTTGGTGTGGTGATAATAAAACTTGCCTGACACAGAGCCCTGACCTCGAACCCATCAAACACCTTGAGGACACCTGGGATGAGTCAGACCTCCAACTGTGCCCCAGGTTTAATCACAAATCATCCATGGCCGACCTCAGCCATGTTCTCGTGATCTAATTGGAGCAAATCTCTGCAGCAACTTTACAGATTTTCTTTACAAATCCAGAGAGGGGAGGCGGTTCTTCAGTGGGAATCGACAGTCGTACTTGAGTGTAATGTTTATGTGTCTCCAAACATACATTTAAAGCTGCATTATTCAACCTCAACGGTAAAAAAGACCATAACAGGACACCAACATGTCGCAGAGTCGGTGGGTTTAAATTGCTTCAGATTTTCTGGCATCTGGAAGCTGACTCCCATTTGTCTTGTTTCCTCATTTTCCCTGAATTACATGCTTTCAGGCAAGTTTCGCAATTTGCACTCAAGACTTATGTGACACTATTGTTGTCAGTTTACGTTGAAATGGACATTTAGCTAATTGCGGCTTCACATTATGACAAAGGAGCCACATTTCTGTCCTCTGTCATTATCTCCCTCTCATTATCTCAACATTTCATTGAATATGATTAAAGTTTATTCACACTGTACATTACTGAGGAGGCAGGTCAAAAATGTGTTTTTTCAGAGGGACTGTAATTGTGGGGTAAAGTGTTGCAATCGTTGCCTAAAAGGCTGTAATCGTGTGACAATGCTGTCAGGAGAAGAATTCACACTGAGGCTATTGCTCTTAGTTATTGTGAAAGACGAGGCCGTAACTGTTTCAATTAGCAGGGAAATGAGGCCGATCTCACCTTTTCATGGCTGTGGTTGTAATGGTAGAGGAATTTTGCACATTCGTTATAATTGGCCCACGTCTTGTTGATAGTGGCCAACTCCCACGTCCCGTTGTCGTCACACCGACGATATGCTAGACCTGGACATCAAGCAGAAGAAGAGTGTTTTTAATTACAAAGTTTTCCAGCACAGTCAGTAACTCATCGTCTGCTTCTTTTTGATTTAAACAAACATCATTTTTTATATATCTCAAAAAGACGATACAGAAGGAGCCCAGGCTGTGGTCGTGTACTTCACATCCGAGGCCTGGTGCCCTTTCACAAACCGAATGAGCTTCAGGGCTTCAACTGCCGACTGCATCCAGGGCTCACCTTTATGGTTGAAGTCGTAGATGTACTCCGGACAGGCGGTGGATACGAGCTTCCCTGGAGGCCCTTCAGGCCAACAAACGATGCCATCCCATTCTGGTGAGCAGAAACCATCTGCAGAGACAAAAGCAGAGGCTGACTTTTAAAAATAGAGCCACAGAGGATCGTTCACGCTCTGCGTCAGAATCACATGGCTGCAGGCATTTACGACAGCAGGACAATAGGTTTTAAAGGATCCTGTTGTCCTTTAAAAAACTAGGCCAGTTGCATGAACTTTACACATTTATGTAAATCAGCACCGCAGAGCAACCTTACAACCTGTGTTTGGTTTGAGGACGTAAGTACGAGTCCACTCCCCGTCCACTGTAATGTAATCAAGACAATTCCCACAATGCTAATAACAAGTTGTGTGTTGAGTCTTATTTGTTCATAATAGGTTGTTTGTTGGCTGGAGCAGATCTCCATAATTACTACATTGTTGATGACATCACACTGTTTTTATGTTTGAATGGGTGTCATTTAAATTCTTCTGTGCAACACTGGCCGCATTGTTGTAGCCAAAGTAGTCTATTACTACAAAATAAAGGTGCTGAGAGTTATACAGCTGATTTTTTTTTCTTTGCAACGTGATGTTGTCTATGAGCTACATTAAATTTAACTAAATCAAGGATTAAGCGAAAGTCTGTGTTTTGTCTGAGAAACACAAAAAACAAAAAGACCAACTCTTAGTAATTGAGAAGCTGGATTGATACAATATAAGTCATTTTGCTTTGTTAAATAATAACAATAATAAACGATATTTATATGGTGCTTTTAAAAAAAAAAAAAAGTTTACAGAGTGAAAAATAACTGTAAAAATAATGTATTGTCTTTTAATCCAATTATTTAATCATTGGCTAATTATTACACTTAGTGGGGAGCCCTTGTAGGCAACAAGTCTATCATGTCTCTATGTCACTATGTAATAAATAGATAATAAGACATAAAATACGCAGAATAGTAATACGAATTCTACAACTGCCACAATAAATAAAATTAAATAATTTTCAATTAAATTAATTCAACAAAAATAATAATCCATCCATCATTGCTTATCCTTTGAGGGAATAATAATAATAACAATAATAATAATAACAATAATAACTACTTGTAAAATGTCTAATCTCTTGCCAGATTTTCATTTGTAACATTGATCATGTGAACTCATTAAAGAAGTACAACTTTTACAACAATTTTTAATTACACTTCACAGGTTTAGTGCGAAACTATAGGATTGCCTGGTCAAAGGAAACTCAAAGGAATTTTCTATTAAAGTTTATAGATGATTTGAGGCTGTGGTGAAGAAAACGTAGAATGTGAAAAACGCAAAGGAACCATCACAGCTTGAACCTCTCACCATTTTCTCCCACTTCCTTGGGATCCCTGCAAGATTGCTGACTGCATGCATTTCACAGAACATCACAAAAAACGTTGCCATCCCTTTTTTCAGTGAGGAATGCGTGCCGAGAGATTTTGTTATAATGCATCTATACTTGGTTCAGACAAAGAGCTGCAGGTTCAAAGGGAACAGAAAATCTGTTTCGGGGCACAGAACCCCCTAATTGTCAGCTAAACCGTGGACCTCAGCGCTCCGATAGTGGGAGCGAAATCCCTTTCCCCACAGATTCCTGGCAAAAGCCTCCCTTATGGTTTGGCATTTATGTTGTATTATTGAAAACATCTGCCCCACTTTGACCACTAATAAGTAGCTGAGGATAAAACTAAAACTATCCTCTCTTTGCAGTAGATCCATTATTTTCTCATTCCTGTAATCAAACTTACAAAGAAACATCTGAGGCAATGACGACATGCTTTTTTATTTGCCTGTCACTTGGAGCACAAAATTAAAGAGCAGGCCGAGTGGAGCTGACTGATTTGTCAGGATCCCTGTTGGGAGAAAAACAGCGTTTCGTTTTTGAAAATCGCACTGACCACACATCCTGGAAGTAAAAGTAGAATTGGTCTTCACTTTTGCCATAGGTTTTATAACCATCGGACCACCTACTAACAGGCTCAAATTAAACTCCGAACACACACACGCATATATAATTTCCCGTAAATTTCTTGACCACGATTTAAATATAAACGTGACTACAAGGGCACTTTGGAATTAGTGATGTCACTGGGGTTTTTTATTAAGCTTTTCTTTCCCCCTCCACTTTTTGGATTCTGACGTGCAGATGTCAAAACACATATTGTACTTTTTTCCTGATACATGCAAGCTTTTATAATGATTGCTGCTGTTATTCTACACCCAGACCGCAAGCTTTAAGTCTGAGCTATTTTCACACTGCAAGGTCTGGGGCATTGAACCCACATCCCTCCACTGTCCTCTCCAGGCAAACCTCAGTGTTTCCTCAAAGAAAACCTTGTCTCGGCCACGTAATGGAGACTTTTGTGTATTTAAAGCACAAATGAGGAACAAAAACAAATAGATAAAATGCTGGAAGGCAACCAAAACCAAAGGTTCAGCCTCACGCGGGACTCCATCTTTTTCAATGAACCCAGAAAGGCACGATCGATTCATTACCCTGAGCAAATCCTATTTCACACTGGTGGTGTTTTAAAATAGTTATCACTCCACATCTCCTATAATAGTTCAGAAAACCACGAGTTTACACAGCCCAAAAAAGAGGAAAGAAAAACTCTGGGGGTGGTCAGGCAGGACACAGGCAAGAGAAACACAGATGTAAAGCCAAAGTCCTGAAAAATGCAAACTAGCTGCTATTCTCTGATAATACCTCAACCCACAGAGTCAAGGTTTTACCACAATGCACGGAAGAAAAAGAAAAAAGTCCTAATGACATGCACTTCAAGGAAAACGCTCACACGGGTCATCAGAGAGCACAAGTAACTCTTTCCTTGAGCGTTATCTCCGATCTTGACAGTCTCCATAAATTTGCACGACATCACAGCAAAAACCATGAAAAGGATTTTAAATGATTTCCACATTACATAATTACAAACAAACAACCAGATGAGACGCTCAAGTTCAAATCAAGTCAAGTCGAAGCATTTCATGTGCCGTTAAGTAAAAGAAAAGAAAAAACAAATCTCAAATCAAGCATGTTAAATGAGCACATATGTGCTTATCCAGGCAAATGCTGCAAACACACTGGGGACTAGTTACTACTTGTACTAATTCCTTCAGCTGTGATTGAACAGATATGTGCAACCTTCCAAAAGAGGTCAGGACACCACTTACGAGATGAGACGTACGGACAGAGAAACAAGTCCATGAAAGTGTATTTAGTGCCAAGGAGGTTATGTTTTCATCTGTGTTAGTGTGTTTGTTAGTTTGGAGGATCGATTTCCATTTAATTTCATGCAACAGGAACCCAATCCATTTTGCTGCAGATCCGGATCAGGAAGCAGAAGGAGTAATTTATTTTCCAACTTAGCGAGATAGCGTTTTTTCAACATTTTCATTCGTTTCACAGAGAATAATTCATGAATCTTGATGAAACAAAAAATCAGGGTTAATTAGAGGACTGATATTCATGAGTAATTGCCATTTGGTGCAGATCCAAATAAAAATACGTTTTGCACATTCCAAAGTAAAAAAAAATCTACATTTAACTGTGTAAAACAAAGAAAGATTGATTAAGAAATCTGACACATGTGGCATAAATTAAATGAAGACAGCTGCAGATGTGCTTGGGGGGGACGTTGAAGTGTGACAACAGGCTCGCCAGTCACTACGACACATCAGGGTGGATCAGGCGTGATGTGGTCAGATGATCAACACAGACTCTCATCTGAAAGAGGCCTAATGTTTGACTGACTGCTCTGCTTTTCATTAGCATGTACGGCCGCCCTGCTAAAAGTGCAGCGTGGTTATATGAACCCTGGACGTCTAACACAAGGCGCCTGCACTCCTCGATAGGAGCAATTCTGTCATAGTTTCTTAAATCCAATTTCAGTTTTGTGGCTATTTATCAAAACCATGAAAAGTTGGGAAATACCACAAAGGGCAAAGTAACAACGGGGGATGGTCAACAAAGGTTCCCTCTGTTCACTGCCTGGAAGTAAACATTTTTAATTATGTGTTTCATTTACAAGGGGGTATCGTCTGGAGGGTCGAGGAATTCGATGCGACCGCAATGCACTGAGGTTAAAGAGAAAATAATATGATTGGTTTCACTGCGGCATCCAAAACCCTCCTCTGAACAATCAACTGGGAAAATGACAGCAACCACAATGAGATAGAGTAGATGCTGGTGTCTGCTGGAAAATGGTAGTCCTCAGACACCCATAAATACACAAATACACCCCAGGATCAGCTTCGATCTCAGGCTCTGGAAGCCACAAGGAGGACAAAGGAAACCCAGCAGCATTTCAAACTGCGAGAGTACACATTTAACTGCCTGACAACTGCACCACAAAAGGCATTTGACCACATCAGCAAAAAGTGTGTGAAACAGACCCAAACATGATGATTCTTTGTTTGCTTGTTTTTGTTCAAGGCGGTTCTTTTAGAGCGCTGAGGAGTTTTGCAGCTGATTAGTATCAGTTCATATAATCAACAATCACATTCCAACAAGTTACCAATCACGTTGAATCAGGACAACAAGGCGTTTTTTTTACAGCCTGACACACTCACGTTCACTCCTGTGATCATCATGCTTCTGCTGCTGCTGCTTGTCATGTTATTTACTTTTACAGTTCCTGGCAAACTACTGTTTGTGCTGATTGATTTCTTCCTCTATCGCGCCAGCCTCCTGCTGGTGCTCGTGGCATCCCCCTGCACTGTATATTATGAGTGTTTCAAATCTGTGCACATGAGGTTCTGTTCTGTGCAGCCCATGGGGGATTCATTGCACTCTCCACTGAACCCCTCGCTCCAGCTGGGATTCATTGGGGAACTCCCACAATAGCATTTGGCAGCAATAAATGGTTCAGTCTCCTTTGGATCTGTGACAGATTTTTGTTTAGAAAGAAACCTGTTGCAGGTAGTGGAAAATAACCCTGCTGGAAATCTTATGAAGGCTAATGAAGAGGGACCTTGCCATCCCATGAGCCTGTTGCCGTCTCACATATCCTGCATGTTTAGTTTCCACTGGTTTCATTATTTCAGTAATCTCTCATTGACATCTAACAAGGGATTTTGGTCAATATACACAAATGAGGATGGACAGGCTTATGGATTTTATCTGTTTTCCATCCAATACAATCATTCGAGCTGGAGATTTACAAAGGAAACACTTTAATCTCTTTGTCATTCTATCACACCAGGACAAAAAATCGAATTCTGGTGGAGGGAACCAATGATGGACAGCTTCGTTCATATCAAGTAACCAATTGTGGTAACTTTAGGTTGAACAAACTTAATTAAATTGTTTGTTACCGAAGAGGTAAAGTCTCCTCTCATTCCAGGTCAGTGGCTACATGCTCGTCCGGGCTGAAATATCGGAAACAAATATCAGATGGTTTCCCGGGGAATTTTGGAAGGGAAGTCGTGGCCCTTTGAGAGAGAATTTAGATCTTGATCATTTGGACTTTAGTGATCCCCTGATATTTCCTCTAGCGCCACTACATTGTTGTTGCTTGTTGCGGTGAGCGAAATGTCTCTACTGGATGATTTGTAATGTAATCTGGTGCAAGCAGATGTTTTTGGCCCAATACAAAATCCTACAGGCATTCCCTTCAGCCTAAACTGCACCTTGGATTAGTGCTAATGAGCAAATGTTAGTTTGCGATTACGCTTAACTGTGAATATGATAAACATTATACCTGCTTCATCAGCACTTAGTGTCGTCATAGTAAACATGTTAGCATGCTTACATTAGCATCTAGCATTTAGTGCCACAGCAAAGCCCCACGGAGCCATTTTTACTCACCAGGAACCTTGTGCTTTGACTTGATGTTTCCTTCACACTTCCGTTTGGCTCTGAACAACAGGCCTATCTGCTCCTCTTTCGTGAGCACATCATCTGTGTAGACCTGCAAAAATGGAAAAACACAGGGTTAGGAAGTCAGGGAAATATTAAAGTGTAACTGCAAAGTGCATGATGCATGTTTTGCAGCGAAATCCAGATCTCAAACACTAAGCCCCAACAATTACAACATCAAACAGCACACATGAGAGTTTCTGATGTGTCCAAAACTGCGGAGAAAATATTTAATTACACATCTGTGGTCCCATCTGGATCAGAAATAAAGGTTCTGACTCTGCTCCTCCAGTAAAAATGCATCAGTTGGCTGATATTCAGACACGATTACGTCTTCACAGCTGCTTCAAACCCTCTAACCGCTCATCCCTGGTCATAATGCTGCAGACAGCACAATTCAAATCCAGTTTCCTTCAGTAAAATACTCAACAAGTGACATTTCCTCAAATGGAATATGAGTGAAAGCAGCGGCCTGGATGTTAAGCAGACTTTTCTGTATCTGGAAGGTCAGATTAGATTGTACTTTCAGTTTCCCTGTCAAGAGCTTAAGAGCTACACAGCACAAGGATAAAAGTTTTTTTCCCCTTGAATAAATAATATTAGTTTCACTTGTTGTTCATCGTCCCAGTTTGTGTCCCTGTGGTTAAATCTTCTACACGGTCACTAATCAGACGTGACAAAGTTACAACACGGACAAAAACACGTTTTTTTCCCCAATATTTCCTGAGCTTTTGAACACGGTGTTTGACTGTGGCGTGACACCTCAGGTGTGGTTTTTCAGTCAGGGGAACATTTTCCATTCTAATAGGTCACACTGACTGGCTCGCTGTTTGCCCATGGATCACTTTTGGGCAATGACAAATGTGACTGTATTGAAAATGACCACATTTACTTTTAACGGAGCACGCTGAGAAAAGTGGTGGAAAAAAAACGAAAAACAAAGAAAAAAAAAGCCCTGAACCACAAATCACCAGGATTATTACTGCTGCCAAACAGGAGTTTTCATGCTGCGTTAAGCCAAATGCAATATGCATCAACACAATGAACTAAGATGTGGGCTGTGCAGCGTGCCTGGAGAGGTGGCTGAAATACACTTCATGTTCTTGTCTTTTTTGGTTTAATGACGACTTAAATCCCAAATCTGGATGTAAAGAAATCTAGTTGCAACATATGTGAGAGGAAAGAAACTGAAATGTTAAATCCATACACAGGTAAAAAATACTGACGCTGCGAAAACATGTATTACAGCCCTTTGAAATAGGTCAGAAAACTAATTAAAATGCAAGATGCAACCATAGCATCTGCATCAGCATCCACAAAGAAAAGGCAGAGGGGAGATATTCTAATTATAATGTTCTGTTCTGTCTAAAACTACAACTAAATGCCACTGATTTGTCTTCTTTATAAATGAGAACTTAATCTGGCAAACATGATTCATCACTTAATTTCAGATTTTGAGAAAAGTAAGTAATAAGCATTATCCGAAAAATGCTCTTTAAAGTTAAGGTACTCATTATCAAGCAGTTGCAGAGGAGATGTTCGAATATCTGTAATGCAGTAAAAAAAAAGTACATTTGGAGTAGAATAAAGTAGCAGAAACTTGACTTATTCAAGTACCCCAAAATTGTACTACAGCACAGTAAGTTTACTTGCATTTAATCACGAGGAAGCTTATTTTACTGCAGCAGAAGTACTGCACACTGGGGCAGTGCATCTATATTTGTGCCACCGGCTGCTACAAATGACACGAGACCCACGAGCTGCAGCAAAGCAAACATTATGATATTTTCCAGACGTTTGAAGCCCTCGATCTCTGCTCCCTGTTTACGTTCTGAAAGAGTATCTGAGGAACTTTCTAAATCTGCGCGCCGACACAAGGAGTCATTTGGGAACCGAGATGTGTATACATTGTCTCTGGTGCGAGTGCGTAATTTTCGCAAACTTGAAATTAAACTGTAAATACCCCAGCCGTCGTGGGTTTGCGGCACACAAAACCATAATACCTCAGTCCATCAATATTTTCACTCCTCACAGCGCCGAAATAAGGATGTCCAGTCTGGGAGCTGAATGGTGTTACAGAATGAAGACGTTTATGGCTTTGCACGGTAAACAACCACAGATGGAACAACATTCGACCGCAGGCGAAACAAGGATAGATACTACCTGTTTGCTGTGCTAACTACGCCAATATAGAATATTCCACTGACAGCTCCTGCAGACGTCGACACTATTTTCATTTTAATAACTGGCTGGTGTTACTTTAGGTGAAAGCTCCACCCAACAGGAAACCAGAGACGGAGGGTGTAGATGTTTAGTGACATTTTCATCACAGTGTTGTCAAGTGTAGTATAACAAGCAATGAGAAATGTCATTATCCTTGAGTGGAAATGAATACATCTGCTGCATTTAAGTTTAAGTTCATTTTCACCTTCGTCTTCAAAGTGGTGCTCTACAGTTTTTTTTTCAGCTCTTTTCTAAAACCCTTCAGAGTGAGACTGTTGTTTCCGACACATCAAGAACAAATATATTAACCTTTACGGCACAGATCCAGCCTCCTTGAAACATGAAGCTAAAACGAGGCATGGAGTTTCGGGGTTTATTTTCCCTTGAAGAAACTGGAGGGATTTCTCCTTCATCTGCAGACTCCTGCTCGCGGGGATGTGGAGGAGTATCGTTTACCATTTTAAGAAGAGAGTCCTGGGTAATAAGTGTGCCCCCTGATTATTTCTGAAAACGAATCCTCCTCCACTGGCCTGCGTCCAAACCTCCAAAGTAAACACGACTTCTCACAGGGAGAAACATGGACATTCTTATTTACTGCATTTCATTCAAAACACAGTATTCTTTTTGTTAAAAGCGTTTTGAGTGTGTGCCAAAATGAAAATTAGAAAAAATACACACTATATAAGTACGCGTTTTTTTTCATCACTGGTCACTAGAATACAAACTCCACTTGAATAAACCACAAGTTTCTATTTGTCTTTGCAAACTGCGGCTCGATGACTTAAACTGCAGCGCTCCGCGAGAATATAAGACCAATATTGAGAGAACTGTATTTAGGCTGCTGTGTGAAGACAGTGTTGAACCACCGTGACTAAATACTGACACTATACACCATGAGAGCGAAAGGCACATTTACAATTTAGTTTTCTAATTCCAGCATTTGCGTACGAAATTATTTTAGTAACCAAATGTTGTGTTTGGTTATAAAAGTTCTGCTTGTCCAGGGCCACAGATGAATATCGTCAGTGTTCATTTGTTGATTTTTTGTGGGGGAATATTTTTTTTTTTTTACAAAACAGAAGTTGAAAAGTCGTCCGTCAGAAACGGTGTCATGCGGACAGACGCCATGCACACACCGAGTGGAGACACTGGGTTTCCGGTACATTAGCAACAGTCTTGATTGTGGACAGCCTTTTTTTTTCAAGAAAGCTGTGGTTGACCAAAGCCATTTCCTGAAAAGCCCGACAGTGAATCAAGGGAGTGAAACGCTGGAGCTTGTGAGGTAGAGTTTCATTAGAGAGCCCAAAACAAAAAAACACGAGGAGCCAACGAGTTTAAATGAACTGCAAAAAAAACCAGCACTGAGTCCAATGGAGAGCAATTATCAGTAATAAGTCAACGACGGGTTTGATCTCATTAGTCAAATCTCAGACCATGAAAGAGTCCTCTAAACACACACACACACACACACACACACACACACACACACTCACACATGCACAAAATGCATAATAATCATACAACAAAAACCTTCCAAACATAATGGCACAGTTGTGTTTATCTGAGCAAGACACTGCACTTAAACCTGACCTCCCTAGAAGTCAAATGAGATTATAATACTATTTTATATATATTGTTTTTACAGATGGTTGTTTTTGCATTCAAGCCTTTATCTGATAGCTTATTAAACCGAGGCAGACGGGAAACGAGGGAAGAGAGAGTGGATTTAACATGCAGCAAAGATCCTTGTCGAACCCCGGACTTAATGATGCGGCACTCGACTTTCAGCCACCAGGATGCTTCAGAGTGAACATCATTTTCAAAATAATGATATTTGATGTCACCTCATAGCTCGAGTAAGACTGTCACTGATATGCCCCAAACAAAGATGAAGTTATGGTGATTCAGGACAGATCTCAGTCGCTCAAATAGAGATATTTATCAGTAAAGTACACTTTAATGGACGGCGGTTTATTGTAAAACAACAGAAACCGTGGTAAACAAAGTTTGGCTTAATGATGGTGCTGAGGGGAATGATTGCAGGTTGTAAATGTTTTGCAATCACACTTGTGCAAAACAGACATTTAGTTTTTATGAGTAACGTGTCGGGAGAACAACGAGCTTGATGGTGGCGCTAGAGGACCGCTGAGGGTCCACAGGGCTGAGTGATTGGCTGAGATCCAAAACAACAGTTGGGTTTTCAACAGCATCTTCATCTTCATTCCACAACGTGAGCTGAATGGGTTCATTTCAACCAACAACTGAAAGGCACAGATGTGCTGCACCTGGAAAATGTCACTGCACACTTATCAAGACAAAGCGACATCAGACTTTCCCCCGATACCCCAGAGAGATCATGATGTTCCAGCGCATCGATCTTATCTCTTCCAGTCATCCAGATTAAATCTGTGTAATCCCGATGGATACATGTTGCTTTAATTTTGCTTTAAAGGTTTTTGCATGATTCTTATATAATACATACATGTCTTATATACAGAACAGTACCTGAAAGGGGAAAACAGCTGCTGCAGTTCATCCAGTGTTTATAAAAGGAGCATAATGTCTCGTACTTATATTATGAATATGCTGTAATACATAGTGATCACGGCAGATTTCATTGCTGTGATGCATCCGTACATTATCTAAAACACTTATCCTTTGCGGGTCATGCACGGAGCTGGAGTCAATCCCAGCTGGCAGTGGGTGGGGGTCATACCCTGGACTGGTGCCAGCGTATCACAGAGCTAACAAAGACAAACGATCATGCACACACACAGACACACTAAGAGTCTCAAATCATCACCAATCTGCATGTCCGGGTAGAACATGCAAATTCCACACAGAAATGGGATTCAAACTGGAAACGTTTTTGCTGTGAAGCGACCACTGCACCACCTGAACCAAGTATATTCGTGAAAATTTTACATAATTCCAATTTTTTCTCCCACACTGACGTGAGCTACAGCATCTGAGAGTGTGTGCGTGGATGATAGTGGTTTTTATTTCAGGGTAGACTTCACATGAGTTTGATAAACACAAGATTAGCATTCATCTAGCATTCACAACTATTAAATTGTTAAATATGCAAGGTGAAGGGTTACACTGTGCAGTGTAGACACTAACACACACACAGTCAGTATTCAGTGCTTGTAGATGTTTTTACTGTCAACATTAACCTTATGATCACAGCTCCGCTGGTATTTTGCCTGGAAACACGAGCCGAATTAATTTGCTCTATCGTTTCACACTTGTATAATAATACCCCCCCCCCGTGTTGGCTGATCCGTCACAGAGGATGAGATTTCTCAGTAAACGCTCAGATAAAGTGAGACATTTCTTTCCAGATCACACTTCATCACATGGATGATAAATAATATACAATAATATTTACTCTGGTCTGTGCAAAGCGCCTCTATTATGGGAGTACAGTTGAATGTTTGTTTTATGTACGTGTTTTGGTCTATTGCCATTCTTTACACCATAAGCTAACATTCACTTCCTTGCTGTTGGCATATATTCAACATTTGATCCCCAGGGCTTTTTTGACTTTCCTGTTCCTTCCCCCCCCCCCCAAAAAAAAATTGGGGTCTAGAAAATTACAAGTCCGCTGAATCTTGTTTTTAATGGCCTGTCCTCTATCTGGAAAAAAACATGAATATGTTACTTTTGACATATTGCACCGCATGAATGTTTTAGCGGATGAGGTTCCTGGATATTATAAACTCTATGAGTCAGTGCCACTCCTCTTCAACTGTGCAATTTGCATTTGATGATAAAAACCACAAACCACAAGACTGGTTGTCCTTTGGAAATGCTCGCAGACCACATTCTGACTTAAAGCAGCATTTAGTTCCTAATTATACCCTGCTCTGGTCGTAAGCTTGAAGAACAGCACTTTTGTCCTTGATGGAAACATTGTGTGAGCTCTGAGAGGCGGCGCACATCTTGTGGAGTCCAGATAGCAGCGACTCTATTGTTCTCTGAGTTAAAAAAAAAAACTACCATTATTATGTTATACAAGGGATTTAATTCAAATACAGGTAAGGGTGGCTACTTTTATAAAGCAATACAAACCCAGCATTTTCATCAAAAGCTTAATGATTATGCAACAATCAAAAGCACTAGGCATTTCATAATATCTTAATGGATGTCACGAAAGTGTCGGCTAATGATACCGACGATGTGACCGACTGACGGCTGGAAGGACAATGAGGAACAATCAATGTAAATATAGTCATTTTCTCTATACAGATTATACGGATTGAAGGTTAAAAATATTTTCTGTAGTGGATTTGTAATCCATTAGAGGTTGTTTTTCCCCAGATGTAACAGATCGGGCAGTTTGAGCACACGCGGTGCAGCGTTCACGGTATCAGTCTCAGCTTGGAAACGTCGGCTCTAAGCCTCTAAATCGCAGCAGCTGACGATAAAATATGGGATGATGTCAGTGTACCTTTAACCTTTAAAAAGCATCGTTAATCAATGTTCATCAACATTTGCCACAAAGATATTCACACGAATATATTGAGAAACGGATTCAGCTGCTGAAAAATGATTCAGCTGCTGAAAAATGATTATCTGGGGTTTTTGGTATCAGCTGTGAATGAAGTGTCAGATTTGTGGGTCAGTCTTATTAAGTAGTAATCATTGCAACCTACAATAATCGCGCAGACGATATAGATGAGGTGGCAGAAAGTAGGGCTCTACAATATTTATCAGGATGGACAGCAGGTATGTCCTAATGGACTCATCTATTTTTCAATGAGACTTTGACCAAAATACACACGGCTGCAGGGAAAAGAGGAGGAGCCTCAACATGTCTGAAAGCTTTCCAAAGGTTCGTTTTTCACACAAAAGGTTCCATAAATGAAAGATGACGGTGAATTGACTGTCAGGTGAGGCCGACTCCGTGGTTCAGGTTTGTTTCTGTTAAGTCACATCCGCGTCTTCCTGTTCCTCTGCCTCAGATGCTAATTAACCCAGCTAATTTGCAGAGTCTTGTTCTCGTATTGGAAGACTCACTGTCAACACTCTAATTAGTCGACTGCAGGAGGTTTCTCAATTTATATTCCACTTCGTTTAATATCAAAAAGCTGGCGTCAATACAAAATCACACTTTCACAAGACTAAATGGATGTGGGCTCTCAACCGCCATCAATCCGCCATCTACCACTTCTGCATGCGGATCTTACTGCTCACTTTGTCCATAACAGAATACTCTGAGCAACTCTTCACATTTTGTCCATATTTTCCTACATGGAGGAGCAAATAATGTATTATTATATGATGCAATCCAATACAACAACACCACGAACACCAACTTCCACTAGAATTACTGCCCCGAGGTTTTATTTCTCTGCAAACCAGTCAAATTGCAGGAAATAGACAGAATGTTCTCTTCAGAGAAAGTGGAGGTGCAGAGCATGAGGAGGTCAGAGTGAAGTTGACCTTCTGTTTAAATCATTTGTCAGAAGATGTGTCAGAATATGTTTTTGAAGTATGGTTACATGTGTTTTATGAGATCACAGTGACTTTGACGACTACAATCCAGTCTCTTCATCTCTGAGCCCGAGTGCATTTTGTGCCAAATCTGAAGAAAACACATCCAAGCCCATGAGATATTGTGTCAACGAGAATAAGACGGACGGACAAACAAGACAAGCAATCAGAAAACATAATGCCTTCGGCCACGGCTGTCACCAGTGTGGAGGTTTTAAAATGACCATCAGTGGCCATCTGGGAGCCACCATAATTATTTTTCATACACTGTCAAAAATGGTTAAGCCTTGTACATTTCTACAGAAGCAACATTATATTTATTTATTTTTCACAAAGGTAGCATTAGACATGGTTCCTCAGTTTGTTCAGTAGATTCCTTGTTTGTTTTTTGTTGTTTCTTTAAAAAAACCAAGAAAAGGAACACAGTCGCACATGGATGGAAATACATTTCGTATATTTCTGTACACGCCATCAAATTAATTTTAAAGGAATACATGCAACCTGATGAAACCAAAAAAATCACTTTCAATAAAGGCAGAGTTTTGGTAAGATTTCTGTAAACAATGTTAATATTGAAGCAGATATCCCTTTACTATCTTTACTTGTATCAGTCAGTGTTGCAAATTAACATTGCAATTAAACAAGAAATAGTAGATTTACAAAAACTGTTATCAAATTAAAATATCTGAATGGATTAATAATGTATTAAATACATATAAATTGTCTATGTTAAAATAAATAAATACACCAATACCATCTGAGATATTGTGTGTCTAATTAATTAATCAATTACATTTCAAGGAAATTGAGAAATTCGCAATGATTGCTGTGTTGTGCTGGATGTATTAACATACATTTCGAATTTGTACATATATGTATTTCACCCAAGTGATATTGATAGTAAACTGATTATTTGGCGGTTTTGGAGTTACTATGTCTCACTTTATATGAGCATATATCAGTATGTTGACATTTTATACATTAAAAGGTGAATCAAATGATTGAGTGTATAGACAGATTAATAAATAATGGAAATTGCCAGAACCAGCTCTACTAGTTGATCCTGTGCTTCACAGTCAGACTCCATAGTGCCTTGAAAATAATTTTAATCACTGTTAAAAGTAAAGCCAATGAAGGAGAAAAATATGTGTACGTGTGTATGTGTTGCCTGTCCGCAGAGGCGACACACATACACACACACACACACACACACACACACACACACACACACACACACACACGCACACACACACACACACACACACACACACACACACAGTCAAACAGTGGGAGCTGGGGTGCAAAGAATGGGGTCAGTCTGACCAGTGCGACACCGTAACAAACACTTTGGAGTCAAAAGTCAATGTGACACTCTTCCAACCTTTCTAATGAAAATCATTTCTGCAGCAAGATGTGTGCCATTACCAGTGAGAGCCCAGCATAACACAGCAATCAGTGCAGGGTGGATGTAGTTAAACATCTTAGCAAAGAAGGAGTAGAGAAAAAAGAGGTGATGCATTTAAAGGTCAACACTTCAAGCAATCAGCGGCTTTTCCACTCAAAACCAAAGGTACATGGAGAAGCCGGCTCTCTGCAAACAACCAGGACAAGGACACGGTTTGTATAAAACCACTAATTGTAGCTGTCTTCCAAAGAAAACCACTATACTCTGGGCTAATTAGGCAAAAACTTAATCAGCCAAGGTGTCTCTCTCATTGCTCGCTAATGTTCCACCCTTTTGTTTGAATTACTGAAGAGGCGTATTAAAGAGAATGAACCTTGTGTTGGTGGTCACCTTGACTGAAATGCTTTTCACTGGAGCCATTTTAAAACCAACATAATTTAAAATCAAGAGGCAAAGACATGTGTATTGCTGCATAGGAATATACAGAGAATGTATACAAATATACATAGTATGTTGTGTCTAGTATAAAACAACATGTACTATAACTCTGTGCATGACTTCCAGGAAAAAGCGTTTGCATGACATACGAGATAAGTCCACTTCAAACACAAGCTATTAAGGAGGATTAAATCAAAATCACATTGCCGCTTCAATCGAGCGGTTTAATTAATCAAGAAATAATTGTACATTCGGTGACACTAAAAGTAAAAAAACATGAAAAAAACTGTACACAAGGTGCCTTTTGCTTTTCTCTAGCACCAGTATTTAAAGGGGACATAGCATGCAAATTCCACTTTGTTAGTGCTTCTACAGGTTAATGTGGGTATCTGGCATGTCTACCAACCCAAAAACTCTGGGGAAAAAACACTCGCGCGTTTTGTTATGGTTCCTCTAAGTCAGAAACGTCATGCTTGAGCGACTCGATTGAGCTTCCTGGGTTTTGTGTCGTAACAAGGAACTGGAAGTCTCCCTACATGGTCTGCTTTCTCCGCTTGTTGTTGTACCCGTTGAATGTCGGGGTTCGGGGGTAAATGATGGTCTTCATAGCCCCCCACCCCTCTCTTTCTCTCTCTGTCTGTCTGCTTGTGTGCTTGTAGTGGATGGGCAGAGGGGGACATTTAATTATGTGATTGGGAAAATTAAAACTCCAGGACAACAGAAGGGGAATACGTATACGAAAAGTATGGGATGCATATTTGATAATTTATATCATATAAAATATGTAATTTATATCGTTTAAAATCATGGGGGGAGAGGGGGGAGGGGGGAGCTGGCTCATTAGCATTTAAAGGAACAGGCACTCAAAACAGGTCACTCTGTGGAGGGCTGTTTTATACAGGGCAAAAAGGGTGCTGTTTTAAATGATCCTTGTGGTATTTTGACCAAAGTATGTTACAGACATTTCATTAAGACCCCAAGGAACCATATCAACTTGTGGTAAAATGGGCATGCTATGTCCCCTTTAAGTTTCAACCTTTTGACACCACTCTTCAAATGCAGCTCGCAGCTCGAGTGAGTCTATAAAAAGATGCTTTCCGGCAAATCTTATTCTATAAAGCCACTAAATAATGCGGTGAGCCATTAATGGATTAACTTGCAGAGATAAATACAGCATATACTGTATGTGTCCCTTCATGGCTGCATTTAAAGGATTTAATACACATTAGGGACACAAATGTTAATGCATACGTTTGAGGATGAAGAAGATCAGACTGTCTGGTGGGTGAAAGAACATGCGAGCACACATGGGCTGCACTGTAAACTGTGTCCTCCAACTGAGAGGCCTGCTCCTGCCCTGTCAGCGTCATCTTTCCACTTACTACAAGGTAAGGTCTTTGAACCATGTTTTCATTTGACTAGAAATGACTGGAGCTCGTGGGTACGAGGCAGAGTCCGTAGCAGCAGGCAAACAGTGAGAACGTTACAAGTCAATATCTTGTTTCATCCATTGTAAACACAGCAAAGCAACAGTTTGAGAGAATTTGCTTCGCACATCAGTCACTTAGAAGGAACGCGCTGGAACACAAAATCGTCTTTATGGGCTGATTGTGGTGTTTTTTTTCTTTTCTTCTTAATCATAAAATCCTCCACCATCTAAAGCCGGCGGTTAGCACGCTCGCCTAATGACGAGAAGTTCTTATGTTTAAATTTAGACAATATGTCATCCCTGGTGTGAAGGGGCGGTGAACTGAAGCAGAACTTCAAATCCTTGGCACATGAAGGGATCGCGACCAGAGTTTCTGAGTTTTCCCACATCTGCATAATTGTAAGTCATCCAAATTCAAATTTAGGCCACTTAGCACAAAAGCTCTGGCTTGTCACATACTGTATGTCAAACTGAAGCCACAGTGATACCATGGAGATCAAAATGAGCTTCACTATCCCGAAAACTCGAATCCATAGAGTACAACGCAATTTAGCATTTCGTGTATGTAACATTATCCCACAACACTGACACACAAACTCAAAATGATCACATTTGGCAGCAGATGATATTTTAATTCCATGCTAACAGCCTCAAGCTCACTTCTTCCTGATGTTTCCCCAATTTATAAATATATTTTTAAAATTTTCCAACTGATAGTCTTGAGCCCAACCAGCGCTGACTCATGTGACATCACTGACAGTTAGGTGTCAGATATCCTGCAGCCCCCTCTAGAGCTAACATTTTGGAAAAGTGCATTTGTTTTAATATGCTCACACACTGTATATTTGTAATGTAAGTATAACATGCAATACTGCAGCTGGGATACTTTTAATGTCTTTATTATGAGAGTTTATTAAATAACCATTTACTGTTTAGCATAGTTTATCTCCTTTAAAAAGACATCTCCTTTAAAAAGACATTTTGTGGCCATGCATTAAATTATATGCTGTAGATATGCAAATAACATATGGTGTTCTGCAACTCTGCCAATAAATATGAATAGTCTTCTATATCTATTATAGCACATGCTGAATGTAGGTCTTCACTGTGGCCTTCATCCACATGCACATCGTGGAAAAACCCTCATCAATATTAACACATCAAATAAGCTAATTCCACACAGAGCTCCTCTTCATCCAATGCCACATTACACCATTAAAAATAATTGCAGAAATGAGCCACAACCTCTAACGAGTGTTCCAGCGCGAGAGTCAGATGCGAAGTTTGAGGATTAATGAAACTTTCTGGTGAAAATCTGCCAGGTTGTGATACGTACAGCGAATGTATATGTGCTACACTTTAAACATTTCAGTGCAGGTTTGGAAGCAGAATGTGAGTTGGTTGTACGACTGAGTGGCAAGCCCCATAAACTGTATGATCGGTGTAATGCACTACCATGTTTTTTCTGTATGATGATGCAACATGCAACATGCAACTCAACTCCCCAAAATAAATATACAACAAATATACAACAGTTCAGGGTTAGTTGGAGTTCGTCCTAGCACACCAGTCCAGAAAGGGGAACCAGTGAACTTTGATGGAGACCAATATCATCTAAAGTTGGAAGAACTCAAGAAATGATCAATAATGCTTGGAATAAATCCTCAATCTGACCTTTAATCCACAATTTACATTATACCTGTTCATGTTATTAATGAAAGTTTATACAAGTACATTCATATGGAGCAATTTAACTTGAGATCAGTTGAACTATGACTGACCATAACTTTGCAACCACATTCAGGGTCTGGGCTCTAATTGGCTCGTGTGGTAAATGTCATGGAGCTGAGCTAAAGTCCAGCCAAACTTCACACTGTTATCTGAAGTTAAAATTGGCTGAGATTTGTGCTGCGCTGCCATGTGAGGATTTCTTCACTTATTGGTGGAAAATCTGGAGCAGCGAACTGCATACTTATAAAACCATAAGCCCCTGAGTTTTGCAATGAAACTAATAAAGGTCCTTTTTAAGAAGTCCGGCCTCCTCTCAGCCATGAGCCCCGGCCCAAAGTCTGAGTGGCTTCCAAATCACGTAAACTCCTGGATCTGATGTGTGAAATCCTGCCTTTCCTGCTCGTGATCATTTCGGGAATTGACTCGGAACTGTCTACAAACTCCATCCTTGTTGCGTTCAGGGGTTGTAGAACGAGTCTGAGAGCATTTGTGTATCTGAAACTCAATCCCTTCAACAACGGTGGGGGCAGGGCCGAGCAGGATCGTCGGTCAATGGCAAAGGCATCTACGTAGCTGAGAATTTTCACATGTCAACTCGACTGAGCTGCTGTGGGATTCCAATCATATTGCCCGCAAGGAAGTCTGCACCACAATATTGATACAGCAGGTAGCTGCTGAAAAGGGACCACAAAGAACACAAACTCATAATCTCTGGCAATCAATCATCAATGCCCCCTGATTTTTTTGAATTATTGAGTTTTTATAAAATTCTTCTGTCCAACAATGTCAATGGACACGGTCAACAGTCAGTGAGCAGATAAAACCCAGACCTCCTTATCAAAGACTGACAGGGGAGAAGCGGCATGTCTCTGTGAAATGTGTCAAATTAACTTCCCTGAGATAACCATCAACACATACAGGATGTGTCGGGTATTCAGCTGACAAGTGGAAAATGCCTGTCTGCAGAAAGAGGAAAAGGCATTTCATTTAAGACATGTCGACAATGAAGAGAAGAATTATTGAAAGGGGAAGTTTGGGAGTGGAACTATTAGATGTCTGAGCAGCTTTGGCATCGCATACGGCCTCCACTTTGTCAAACTGCTGCTCTTTGCCTTTTGAAGATGCACCATTCACACGATGAGTGACTAGAAATAAGAGGAAAATGCATCATGAAGGCGTCAAAGTCAAACGTCTGACTCTGCAAAAGGAATATTAAATCTGTTTTCCTGTACGACTCAGAGTACTGGCACTTCCACAATGGATGCCTCAGGGGGAAAAAGGCTACATATTCTACCCTAAAAAGAGATTTAGGGTATGTGGGCAGATACAACAGCTTGAGCATGTCCTCAGTTTGCACCAGAACTACATAACAAAGATCGCTCTGAGACGGACCCCCTGGAAAACCCAAACAAGCTTGATCCAAAACACTGTGGTGGCAAGCTGTGACAGCTGAGCTGACAGAGATGGGTCTGACATGGAGAGAGGCCCAACATGTAGCCCAGCATGTAGCCCAGGACAGGACCAGAACAGTCTCCTTCAATCCAATCAAGCTGCAACACATCACACACACTCATAGATATCAGTCCCCTAAAGGTGCCTGATTTCTTTCAACACAATCCATTAATCATATGAATAATAACAGTGAAAAGTTAAAGAAAATGAAAAAAAATTCTGCATCAGTCCGATGATCTGCACCAAAATTGAATGGGTTCTTCCTTGAACCATAACACATCCATTCCCCAAGTTTCGTGAAATCCATTCAGTTGTTTTTGTGTATACTTGCTTATATACAAACCAACAAACAAATAAAAACAATTACGGGGATAAACAAAAGAGGAAAAGAGCTACGCGCCCAAACAGCAGAGCTTTAAGAACGTTGGAGTTCATAGTGCAGAGAGGCACATCATTAAAATATCTGTTAGAAGTGTAAGTTTTTCAGCGAGGTGTAAAAGTGGCATTGAGTTACACATACCCTCACATTCTTCAAGTGGAAAATTTAAGAAAAAAAAAGCAGAGGTCACGGTAAGTCAAGAAAACAAGCCCTTTCCTGAGTCAAACACAGCCACGGTATAACCTTACCATGCTGGTGAAACTGAAGACCCTCCTATTCACACACACATTACGAGTCTGACTCACAGGCCCTGAAAACTGAACAATGTGTCAGTCAATGCAAAGGGAAAGAGAAAGAGATGAGGATGTGTGCTTCTCTGAGAGGAAGTTGAAGAAATCAGACTGCTCCTCAGTTATCTCTGGAATTCCCTCGGCTACTGTAAAGCTCCACAGTGAAATACTGATCATGACGCTGTGTGTGTGTGTGTGTGTGTCTGTGTGTGTGTGTGTGTGAAGGGTATTTTCCCACTACAAGTTGCCTCTGTTAGCCGAATCCCATGCTGATCCCAGGAAATTTCAGGCAAACATGTTAAGTGACCAGTGACGACAGCGAATGACCCATGATCTGCAGCGGCAAGGCATGTGCAGCGGCTTATGCACAGTTTACACCCTCGTGCTGCTTCAAACCGTTTTTTACGTGCTGTGAAACTCCATTACAAAACAGGAAAGGCCCATCTGCTGACATATAATCTCACTTGGATGCAAAAATTACATTTCAACCAAGCTGCGCCCTAAATTACACCCTCTCTCCAACTGTATAAACTGCTGCTGATTTCCATTGCTGCAACTTCCAGGCACAATGACACGATACTTTCTATGCTGAGTGAGAAGAGGTTATTTTCGGTGTGTTCCAGTGACTCAAAGATGTGACGTTTATCTCAAGGAGTGCAGTGTCTAGGGACCATCTCCCCAGAGCTCCAGGCTTCCTGTGGTACGATCTATAACTGGTATTATAAATCTCCACTTTCAACCAAGACCACAGACGTTTTTAAATCCCATTTTTGTTTATTAGAGTTCAAACACAAGCAGTGGTCAGTAAAAGTCACTGGAATCAATGTCAGCATTTAAATGAGGGTTGAACTGTTTTGGATGATTTGTTACTATTTCCAGTATCTAACCCTCATTATAGCAACTTGTCATTAGTAGGTTATAAAGTCCAACAATTATTCTAATGCCAGTCTGGCACCACCTCATATTATGAAGTGATTAAGACTTTTTACACACTGAGACCTGGTTGTAAAGGATTGCAGCCTGCAGGAGTGACATCATTCAATCCTCTTATCCTGTTCAGCAGTGCAATAATGTGAATCCACTGTTTGCACGTACACCAGTCAACACTGGCATTAGTATGAGCTACAGGCACACTGTGGCTAAGATACTGCACGAGGCCTGGTGTGGTCTGCAAGTCAAAAATAGTACGACTTTTAGATTCATTGTGACCAACACATACTCTGATAATATGTTTTTTTATAAGATTTAATTTAAAGTTCTCCATATGTACTCCCACATCAACAAAACAGAAAATCCACAACCTCTTACTAAACAAGGGGCAGACAGAACAAAACACAAAATACAACCGCATTATCTTCGTATCTGATCAACTGAAATAGAATAGGTTTAATATAAAAGAACATAATTATACCTCATATAAAATCATAATATTATATGATCTCTCTCTACTTCCCCTGCATTTCACCCTTCATCAAAAGAAATGACCATTCAAATACCATCCTTTATTCATTTTTATACCCTTTATAGTGCACTTATTGTTTCCCACAATGCATCATGAAAAGTAGTGCACAACCGATGGTCAATTATCGAGTAATATCTACCATCATGCATTGTACTCGCGGCTGAGAGACAAGAGGAGCGGGGGCAGCAGGAACAGGCCGACTTTCGTACAAATGTCAATGTCGTACAAACGACAGCAAAAAAGCCTGTTTCTACATTTAAAGATGGTCATTCAACAACAAGTACGGCTTTCCGACACAGCCCAGGTTGACCAGCTGCCTCTGCTTCCTCTTCAACATTAATTGATTTGATTGGCGCTTGGGTGTTTATTTAAGCATGATTTGATTGGCTGGTACTTCTGTAGCTGCGTGAAAGCAAATGAGCAGCTGAAGCCTCGAATGCTTATGTGTGAGTCCAGCGTATCGCCAATGATAACTCACGGACTCTGATTTGGCTAAAGAGTGCTAATGTTGTATTGAACTGCTACGAACCCAGCAGCTGTACTGTATTCAAACACTAATCTGTATGAAAACAGGAGCTGCAGTAGAAGAAGAGAGACGGGCTGAGTTAAAGTGAGCATAATAAACTGACTGATTACAGCTCTTCAGGCTCTACGGGCAGCCATCGGTGCTGTGTGAGCAGACGGCACGATGACTGATGATGTCAAAGCAAAGGGAAATTCACCACACTCGCTGTGCAGCTAAAACCAGGGTAACGCGATGAGAGACTTGAAGAAATTCAATAAATGTTCAGAGCTGCCTCATCTTTTAAAAGCTGACGTTTCCTCCGCAACAGTAGTTCTGTCGTTTTTGTGATAGAGAGAACAGTCTGAAGTGGATAAAAGGAGACATATTATTATATCAACGTTACTGTCTTTACTGACTTTAGAGGGACCGTGGGAATTCCCTGTTGGATGAAATTTTGTAACTCTAATCCTGATAAAAGCTACGTGGTGTCATTCTTTCCCTGTTTGAAGGATTAGTATCAAAGTCAAAGTAGCAGACATGTCACAACAACCGTTGAGCTGGTTTCACCCTTCCTGCCGGTGTTGTCTACAGTCGAGCAGTATGACAGCTATCAAACAAAAGGCGTGTTGTGTAATCGGGAGGATTTTCAGAAGAAACAATGAGGAACAACAATTTACAATACAATTACAATCAGCAGCAAAGAACGCTGGAACCACAGTACCGCAATATCCCCAACCTGCAGCCCCCGCTGCTGTTGAGCCCTCCTTCATTACAAGATAATTTCACAATTAACAATATAACATGTGTAAATCAAGAAATGATTAACCTATTTGAAGATGGGTCAGGTTGTCTTTTTTTGTTAAATATTACATGTTTTGGTCTTCCAGCTGCACGAGGCAGTGACTGTTTCGGTCCAATCATGATCAAGTGATCACAATTTGGGGAAGTTTAATCAGCTGAAGATGTTTAATTAGCGGACACTGCAGACCCCACTGGCACAATCAAATCAGGGATGTTGGAATATGTTGTTTATCCCCTGAAAAAAAGATGAATGTGGATTTGGAGAATCATTATTTAGAACTGCTTTCAATGTGTGATGTATGTTGTGTGTTCTATGTTTTTAGTGTGTAGCTTTTTATGTTAATTTTAGCATTTGTAAAGTGTCTTTGAGTACTTTGAAAAGGGCTCTATTAATAAAATGTATTATTATTGTTACACCCATAATCGAAATAACAGCATTCATAGCTTTTAAATGCTGTATTCTAGTATTCCTCCATAATCCATAATGTCCGTGAGCCAACATGGTAGCTTTTGTTTCAGATGTGGACTCACATGGTCATATTGGCCAGGTCTGTTAATAAGGAGCTTCTTTATGTTGTTTCACTGTTTTTGTGCAGTGCAGTGCGGTGCGCTCCGATTGGTACATTAGTAGGCAACTTAATACGTCACTGCACCTCAGTCAATACTGCAAAAAGGCTTTGTGATGCTAACAAATCCCAGTGGGGATTGGTTTGACCAAGCATAAAAGCCCACCTCTAATGGATTGATTAAAAAGAAGCCTCATTTGCTCTGGCTAAAATCAGATCAATGAGTGGGTAAAAAAAAAAAACATGCAAATAGCAGACAGCAAAACTTAATTCCTATGTTTTTATGGTTTGAAGGCTTTGGTAATTCACCACCAAAACTTCACTTTGCCACCTAATCAATGCTGACACACCTCCTACTGCTTCTGAGCCCCCTCTTGGGAGCAGTAAAGGTCACACTATGAAGCCTGGTCTTGCATCACACACACACAAACACACGCACACAGAGCCCTTAATAGAACAAACCTTTGAACAGACAAGAATAAAAGAGAAGAAACTAACAGATTATACCTATTGTGTGAGCATGGCTGTGGGACTTTCCTTCAATGAGAGGGATAAGAAATGACACACAGGTTGACAGAACCGTACTCTGAGAGGAGCAAATTGATCCTGGCAGGCCTTTGTTGTTCCTCTGTCTTAATGGGGGCCTGCTCAGAGAGAGAATCAAGATTAAGGCCACGTCCAATCCGTTTGAACTCCCTGAGTAAATACAGCATGAAATCATGGTTACGTGTGCTGTAGGTAGCACTTTGCTGTAGCATCTCGTAACGTGCTAAATGACAACATCAAAGGTCCAATATCTGGTGTTCAAACAGATGAAAGACTGGTTTACTCGTACATGGAGGAAATCAAGAGATTTACTCTAAAACCTTTTACGAGGAAGACATTTGCCTTTAACGTACAATATGTAACTTCGGCCGCTTAGGGGTCTCTTCTCTTCAACTTTTTGGGATAATGTCAGCACTAAAGTCAAAATATATATATCATAGGTCTAGTTGGGGTTTTTTTCGAAGAAGAAATATTACACGTATCTTTGGATAACTACTTGATGACTTGATGAGATCCTATTTATGCAAAGAGACTAGTTACAGGGGTCACACATTATGTCTTACAACATAAGAGGCAATTATGATCAGGATTTTCCTTTCATGTGAAATGTAATTTCTTTAAGAGGTGTCATTTGTTTTTCAAATGGAAATGAATGAGTGTTGTGCGTTAAATTGCAAAACAACTCCCCCTTTGTTTGTGTCCTTGAAAGATGTCTCATTATCTTTTTTATCTATCTTTCCAGCTGAGGGTGTAAAATGTGGGGGAAATGTCCGTTATTGTTAGTAGTGGTAATGATAGTAATTATTGCGAGATTATCAAAACATGTTTTTACAAAATCCTCCATTTGTTATTAGTCATTGATTCTTTGAAATGAATTAAATTATTATAATTGTGTCTTGAGAGACAACAGTTAGAATAATAATCCATAATCCATCACTCAGCCTTACACATGCAGTGGAGACAATTTGTTAAATAAGTCTGCGTGAAGTATATTAAGAAAGGATCACACCGAAGTCTCCACAGTTTTACTCAGTGGAAACCAAATTTATGGAATGGATTCAAGGAGATGCTTCCCTTCGTGCTTCAGACAGACATGAACCCAAACATTATCATAAGTCATGTTTGGGTTCTGTCCAAGGGGGCATGCAGAAATGAATTTCAATATTAAAGCCTACTTTTGAAATACACAAGCAGCTCATGATTTATTAGTGAGATGTTATCTGCTGCCCCTAATTACCACAGACAGATTTGAGATTAGATTATTCCGCACTCTAAACTGTGCTGTGAAGTTCCATTGAGAATAATTTGGCAGAAGTGGATAAAGCTACTCTGAAAGGTGCACGCACTTTGTTCTCTTAACAACATTAACTCTGAAGACTTATAAATCATAAGAGGGGCAGCCACTTGTAAAAAAACAAAACAAGTTATATGACACATTGTTCTCCTGTTACACGTGTTTTGATAAAACTTCGGACTAAAATACTAATTCTATGGTTTCAAATTGATTTATCACGTCAATGGGAATCAAATGAGACTATGTTTATAGGTGTTTTGACACTTATGTATCATTAATGGAAGATTGGGATTATTCTGAAAGATATTAATGAAATTGATGCTTACAAATATTGATTTATCTACGAAGAACCAAGAACCAAGCCACCATTTCTCTTTAAAAGAAAAAAAAATAAGCTCTGGGCTTAAGGTTGTCAACAAGAGTTATTTTCCCCATCTAGTCACAAACTAGTCAAAACTGCCTCGTGCACGACAAAACATGACAGTCGTCACAGTCCTATTTTGTCCTGAGCCGACGCGGTGCTTAACTGGGCCAAGCAGATGCAGATATACAGCTCCTCCAGTGAGGATGCAGACACATGCAAGTCATCACGCAGGAAAACATGGTCATGAGGTATAAATTAAATGCTCAGTGAGGTTCCTGAAAGCAGCGCTTCCGCTTAACAAATGTAATAACTGACTGGGAGAGACAGCCAGTCACAGTGAACAAAGGCTGTATGAGGTAGAGCTTTGTCTGTGAGCTGTCACTGCAGCATGCCTGCTGAGGTGTCAAACACAACGGAGAGATTCCTTGTCTCCTCTAGCATCTTCCAATTCCCTTCAGATAACGAGGCAGGATAACAAGGCGAGAACCAACCAATTCATGGTGTCGCACTGGTTAAGGACATCGTCACTCGCCTGTTGAGCCTCTGGAAAAGTGTCTCAACCCTGTAGTTTGACAAGTGAGTATCTCAATTTGAAAAGCTGAGCATTCTTTCTTTAGAAAGAGACACAGACTTTCCACTCTTAGCTGTGGCTTTCGGTGAAATCAACGTCCCTTCTGGTCACAGTCTGGAAAAAGCGAAAAATCACTTTTTTGTGGACAGGAAGACTAAGCAAACACCAAACTTAAAAACGGGTAAACACCGTCCACAGACAGAGCCTTTTAACGGCTGAATGTTGAATCAGCTATAAATACGCCGCTATGTTATAATTGTTTTCCTCTGCCATCTAAACCAATGAGCCTCGAGGTCCACTGCGGTACAGTGACGGACCACATCACTGGGAAAATGCACTGTACCTCAGAGCCTGGGCGAACTGCCTGTTGAATGCAGAACAGCGTCAGCCAAAACACACAGAACCCAGTTGGTGTGCTGCTCCGCCTGCAGCACAATGCGAGCGTGTGTGCTTTCTGGTAACAGCTATGGCAATATTTGAGAATGTAATTGTAAATCACAATGTCGGGGCAAATGTAAATCATTACAGCTGTGAAGTGGGGGGGAGGGTGAAAACTCTTCAGGTGCTGCTGGAGTTATGAATGAAATATTTACTCCCAGTCTGACTGCAAGTATAGTGGCTTCTGTTCAGGATGCAGTTCATGCATGAGAGCTGTGAAACAATCCGTAGTAAATACAATGTCCCGCCTATGACAGGAACTGGGTTGCAGGCGCTGCCTCACACAAACGCTGCGTTGTATTGTAACTCGGGGAAGATGCATTTAATGGGACGAGAGTGGGATCGCTAACAAACACCAGCTCGTTGTCTGGAACCTCTTGTGAACCTGTTCAGTCCAGTAACGACACTGTCGATATGTGAGTCAATACACAACCCTGTCTCCTGCAATTACAAGCTCACACACATACAACCTATTTGCAATTCAGCCAACGTCCACCGGCAATACAGGCAATTCCAGAAGAAGTGTGACATGCAGACATGCATCATAGACACAATATGAGGAGTGGAGGTGATGTGAGTGCAAAGCTTGAGGTTTCCACCCTTCTGCTCCTCTTGTCTTTTAAGTTGCTTGTGACTTTTAAACATTTAAGCCAATGATCTTTACAAAACCCAAACCAGACAACCAAGATCATAATGTATAGCTCCGATGAGCATATGTTGTATGAATCAATAGATACAAGTAAATATTTGCAGGTTTTGTCTGATTAAATATCCTGGTGTTGGTGTCGTCCTCATTATTGATGCACAAACAGTCACATGAACTCCTGTCAATAAGTCTTTGGACCTGCAGATTCCATTTAACATATTGATTTTTACGCACACACAAAAAAAACAAACACGATTTCATGTTTAAAAAAAAAAAAGGACTTACCAGACATAAACTGCTGAGAAGTGAGATGAGCAGAAAGTCCAGATTGCGGAGGAGCACAGCGGATCCCATCCCTGACCCTGAGGCGGCTCGACCTCGCAGGGGACTCGAACGGACGCTGGTGATGCTCAGATGAAACGACTTTAATTGCTCTGGTTCTCCTGGAGGTCGAGACAGTTGAGTTTCTTCACTCCGTCTGGCCGCGCGACGCTTATGGCGGCTTGTGAAACCATAACTCTGTAATCGCCTCTCTCTGCCCCTCGCTTTAATTTCCTATAATCTACTATATGCTCGGCTCAGGCGCAGCGCCGCTCACTTTATTTCTCTGCATCTGTCTCTTTTTTTTTTTTCTTTTTTTTTTCCTCTTCTGAAATTACATCCACATGTCAGAACTATTTATGTCGCTCTCGCTCTGCGGTGGGAAGTTCAAATGAGTCTTTGTAGGGGAAGAAACCAACGCTGTATTTTTAGGTCTTTTAAATTTCCCCTCAGACTAACTTAAACACTTCAGCATGGAGCCGTGCGCCCTTATGGCTTATTCCAGTCCTCTCCTTCCAGAAAATGTTAGATCAGTGTTTTGGGACAGAAATAAGCACCGGGATGTGTCACTCCATCACCGGTCTGCTGTTGAATTCTGCCCAATTTGATTCCCTGTGACTCATGTCAGCCTCTACACAGACTCGTGCTGACAGGGTTTACTTTCAGCATGTGGCAGTATACAACAATATTGTGACAGAGCAGAGATGCTATTATTTACTTCTCAAAGATTTGGGAACAAACTCAGTCTTTGCACTACGACGCTGCAATTCCCTTTACGCACCGCACACTGCCCCACGCGTTCTCCCTTTACGCACGTCGCTCTCTGAAAACATTACGCGTAAAAGTGCCATTTAGGTTATTTCCCCGAAATCTATCGCGGCGGTCACGCAGCTATACCGAATGTATGAAAACTCCCCCGAACGGGCTCAGTTTACTTTAAGAGGGAGAGAGGAAACGCCAACTCGGCTTCAAGAATCTCTACTTACTATGGAGACACCCTGACGGACCGACAACTGTGTTTCCGCGCAGAGCCAAGAGGCGAAAAGAAGTAGAAGTTTGTCGTGTAGGGAAGCGTCTCCAGATGTGGCAGGCTGCAGGTCGTGTTCACTAGTGAGTATGTGGATGGAAAAGAGAGGGGGGGAGGCGGAGGGAGAGGAGGCAGGTATAGGGTGGAGCGTAGAGGGCTCTCATTGGTGCGCGCTCTCTTACGTTGGAATAAACCACGACTCCGAAATGACATATTTTCTCACCCTTCAAACAAACTCTACATTCAACAGATCGCGGGGCCTTCGCCAAACCACTTTTTTTCCCTGCAGTTGCTCAAAAGTAGCATCTAGTGGGATTGGATTACCGAGACATAATGCAGAGGATGTTCTTTTTATAAAAATGTATCTGCTTCACTCTATAATTTATGTTTAAAAGACATATGGAAATTAAACTCTGGGCAATTTGGCACACAGAGATGAATTAAGCAGGGGGGAAAAAATTAAACAAGGGTTTGCTAAGGTGTGTTCTGGTTTCCTGACACTCCTGACCCTTACCTGTTTATTTACTGTTGTATAAATAATAATAATAATAATAATAATAATAATAATAATAATAATAATAATAATAATAATAATAATAATTGCAAAATGATATACTTTATTTTTCCAAAATAAATCATCTTTTCTACTAATGTCATCATAACAATAGCCTTCATATATATATAACTATAATAGTTATAGTTTTTTGGGGGGGTTTGAAAGGAGTGTTGTTTAAAAAAAAGTTCAGTCAACATCATCAGAGAACTTCCCTATGTGCCACATATCAGTTAAAAAAAATCGACTTTACAAGACGTTTTCATAAAGTGTGAAAAATGAAAAATCACGATTTGTGTTCATTCATTCAGATCATCTCCGTTCACAATCCGCCCCTTTCTGTTTCCGAAGCCTTTCTCAGCCGTGCTGCTCTGCTGCTCAGTCGCTCTGACGTCCTCTCAGGCCCAACTCACATGTGAAGATGTGTTTTATCAAAAGAGAACATGTTTTAATGAGTCCTGCTGGTTATGATCCCACTTCTAAAAGCACTGCACATCACCGGTGCTGCTCTTTCGAGCAGCTACTCCAACAGCTATGAACACAATACAATACAATACCAGGCTTTTTTCTCTGTGTGGTGTCAATAGTGAACACGCACTTAACTGTGGCACTATGAGTGTAGTGGGCTATTAAACCAGGCAGTGCCACAGCTATTACAGCAGAACAATGTGTAACTGAGGACTCCCCTCACAGGCTCTGCTGTTAATGCTGCTCGAAGGGCTTTCACTGCTGACATGTAATGATGGACTGCTGATGTGCACTAAGGCAACATATGAATTATCCAAGGGACAGAATAATGTTCCAGCGTCCAAGTCATTTCACAGCCTTATGTTAGTGCCATACAGAGAGTGGGGACTCGGAACTAAAGCGACTCCTCTAAAGTGTCATTTATTCTCATGTGGAATGTCATGTTGTGATGAGAGCATCGCCACATGATATGACAATATGACATTTTTACTTTGTTTATACACTACCCTCATTACATGTAGAGCACATTTTTATACCTCCACCAACAAGGTTATGTTTTCGTTGCCTTTTTATCTGTTTTTCTTTTTGCAGGATTACACAAAGCCGTTTTTCTTGAACATCGGTGGAAGGTTGAAGAGTGGGCAGAGGATTCAATTAAAGGGGTGGATCAAGGATATTGTGTCACTTTTCCTTAACATTGTGAGTTTAAAAAAAAAAAAAATTAAAAAAAAGCAGAAATCTTTATACAACACTAATATCTATGAACCGGTGAAATTGCAAGACGTTTGCAGAAAAGATCTTCCATTGTTTATGTGTCTGATCTCAACACATCTACATGCAATGTGGTGGTGAAGTGGCCAATTAGCCGAAGCGTAGGTGGGTGCTCTCCGGGTGCCCTTTTGTTGGTGATTCATTCCAGTGCAGTGCCCTTTCTAAACCTACCGATTTTAAATGGGCTGTTGGCTTTGGGCCTGTGGTGATGCTGGTCACCGTTTTCTGTCTGAAACTGTAGAAGTGACCTGCATTCATTGTTCTGCGGCATAAAGAGACGTTCACCTGTTTATTTAAAGTTCAGTGCATGTAGAATCCCAAACTTGAGGATCTGTTGTTGTGAACACGGCGTTGACACGATTGACAATGTCCCTTACGTTGATGTGTCCCAGCTGCAGCTGCTACAGAGCGCTGGTCGCCTGTTTATCAACAGTCAATGTTCAAATCCCACCAAACTTGATACCGCTTTTCCTTGGGCCCTTAAACAGGACATGTTCCAAGTGTGAAGCTGATCAAATAAACGGTTCTCAAGATACGTGAGTCACATACGGACAGTAAGAGAATTCTGGAAATAGTAGATTCTTCGATACATAAATACTCAAACATAAATAATGTGAAGACAGAGCAAAAACAACATTAAGAAACAGTTGAACTCAACAATGGTTTGACCATGAAGGTTTCTTCTCGATCTTTCGTCAGTCCACTGCTCTCCTGGAGACGCCAACAACAGAATTGTTATTCACTTCAAAACAAATCCCACAAATACACCAAAACCAACAATGTGTTAGTTTGTCTCCCAGTGACGTCTGAACATCGCCCTACTCCCTGTGGAACTCAGCCCCGATCCCATTACCGGAGACATAAATCTCTGAAAATGGGTCATGAGTGTAATTCAGCAAGTTTATGTAAAATAAAAAAGGATAAATTATTTCCTAAAACAGGCTTCTGAAGTAAACAATAATTAAATGAGAGTCGGGGATTGTGTATTTGAGATTGACTCAAACTAAACTAAAGATAATTAATAGTGGTTTTTTTCAGAGAATTGTGAGAATCATTGTCGTGTTGTTTGATAACATACATAACATTCTGTAACCTGACAAAAAATAACAATAATAATTCAATCGCCTATTTTGGAGCATTCACTTTCTATCAGTCTGTTTTTGCTCAGTAATTTCAAGGCAGACACAAAAAGGAAATATAATGATTTTAATAATACATAAGAAACCTCCAATGCCAGTGTGACAGAAGCACTTTCCTCCTCGACTTGTCTGAAACTATCTGCTCAAAAAATATTGATTTATTTTGGGGGGTTTTTTCACCACTTCTCTTTTTTTCCTCCCTTCCTTCAAATCTGTGCCCTCGTCTTTCCGAAGTCGTGGTGCCACTGTCACAACATCCTCGACCTTAATGAGTCCCGGCTTGAGTCCCATCATGAGCACGTTATTCCTGGAGCGAGAGATAATGAACAATATGAAAGCTGTCATCCAGACATGTGAGCTTATATTTGCTCATTTGCCGTATAGAAAATCGCACCCCGCCGTGTCTCAACAGGAAACTCCAAATACTGTAAACTGCAAGAGATTAACCGGGGGAAGACTGCGTGCACGGCATATGCTTAATCTCCACTCCATTTCCAATCTGTCAGGTTTTTCCTCTCTCTCTCTGAAAAAAGGAGGAAACTAAATCAGGACAAGCTTTTCTTTTTCAGGCGTTTTCTCTGAATAGTTAAATTCAAATGCACCTTTACTGCCACTATCCCTGGTTATGGCATTCATCCCTATAGGGGAAACATTTTGTACGGTGGCAGAATGATTCACAGTAATTTCGCACCTCGTGTCCCCGTCCTGCAGCCTCCACTAGCAGATTCTTTACAGAAAGACGTCTGATCCTTGACATACATCTGGAGTGATTAATATCCACCGGCTGTAAGGTGCCTGAACTGCTTGGTGGATGCGATCTATGCCTGGTGACAAAACAGATGAGAGCTTACCAACATAAGAACGAACAGTCAGCATGTTCAGGGGTCATTTAGGAGTCACTCGGTAGCAGACAAGTACATGAACTGATTTTCTCAGAGGATCTTGATGCCACTGCGGCATCAACTTACTCATTAGTAAGTCAGTTTGTTGATGCTTTCTTTGCTGATATCACTTGAATGATAGGAGTGTAATGTTGGTGTCTGTGGGAAGGCGGTTAAGGAAGAGAGCTTCACAGGGTTCAGGTTCATGCCCTCGATACCTGGAGAGAAATGTATGGAACACATAGCCCAGTGGGGGGGCTGGGCTTCTTGGTGTTTGTATGATTTTATCAACTCTGCCGAAAAGGAGGTTATATTTGCATCTGCATTCGTTTGTTTGTTTGTTAGCAAGAGTTCACAAAAAACACTCTACCCTTCACATTTTGGATCTGGATCAGAGGGTCGATCCTGGATTTTCTTCACTTTCTTCAACATTGCACAATATGGTCTTTTCCAACACTTTTGTTGTTTTCTCAGAGAGTGATTCTCAGATCTTGATGAAAAAATGTCAGGCATGTTTAAGAGACTGATATTTATGAAACCTGATCTATTAAATTGAAATGTCAGAGGTAGAGGTAGACTCTCTTTTTAGTGCCATTCTGGTTACCTCCACCAGGGGGTTATGTTTTCATCCATGTACGTTTGTTAGTTGGTTTGTTTGTAAGCAAGATACGCGTAAACGACTAAATGGATTTCAATGAAACCTGGTGGGAGGATGTGGTATAGGTCAGGGAAGAACCCTTAAAATGTTAAAATGGTGCAGATTCAGCCTCTTCTTTTTTTTCAGTGGTTTTTCAGTGAATAATTCACGGACCTTGATCAGGAATCTTTAGGGGATATGTATGGATGTGTGAATTTAAAGGGAATGTTTGGCCTTGGCCGAGGTATACTCTCTACTGAGTGCTACTCTGGTGTATTAAAAAAATCGGATAATATTTTCTGATTCAGACGATACACTTGCTTTGGCTTGACACATTGACTGAAAAGCATCACCGTATCCTAAATATTCACAAGAATCCAAGAATGGCGACAGTGAAACACTATATCTGCTTGACGCATTCCTTGAAAGTCTGTAAAAACCCACAGGAAAATGCAAAGCACATGTATGTTCTTGACACATGATGGTTCACATGTGTGATCATTTTCTGGTCAGTTCTGTACTATACTTATGGTTTCATGTAGCGTACAGCACATTACCTCAGATGTAACGATTTCCATTTATACTTTTGGTTTTATCTCTTCCATGTGAACACGTTTTCATGTTTCCACCCACATTCACCTCTTTGGGTGACCCTGTCAAATACATGTGCATATTTCATTTGCATGTGAAAGCTTCACATCCCATCACCACCACCACCACACCAACTCCTGAGAAAAAACACGTGGGGATGGAATTGCAATCACTTCTTCTCCTTCTGTGCTTCACTTCCATTTACTGTACGACTTGATAACGTCACACACACAAACAATCCAACCAGTGCTCTTCCTTTGTCTCAGAACAGGGGGTGAAATCCCCCGAAAGGAAGCTAGTTCCAGCTGGATCGTGGTCAGCTCATCCTCTCTGAGGCGACATGCTTTGTTTTGACAGCCCACCCAATCAGGTCTCCTGAAGGTTTACCCCAGAAATACAGTGAAGGGACACATCCCGTCAAAGAAACTACGTCGCTGACACCCAGAACATGCGTCACACATGGACTCTGCTGAGGTGGAGGTCCTTATGATCCCAAACCTCATTCTTCCACCTTGATGCCTTCAGCTATTGATGCCACTTTGGCTCTGACAGATAAGGCAGCTTCACCTAGCTAATGACTTTTACTGACCTCCACATCACGATAACATCAACAGGTGTGTCGTGACACGTAAAGACACCAGCAACTTGGGTTTTTTTCCACAAAGGGTTTGAAAAAAAATTACAAGTAATTGTGAGCTAGAAATTGAGTGAGGGTTTTAAGTCAACAATGTTTAATAGTGTCAACTGATATAACCAAAGTGTTTGCCATGAGGAAAAAAACAAATAGACAAAACATTCTGGCTGTGTCACTAATGTCAAAGTCCAGTTTACCCATAGAAATACTAGTTTTAAAACCAACACACTGAGTCCATGTAACGGCTGCTGTAGAGCTTTTGATAGAATAACAGGATCTTTCTCATCAGATGGCTTCTCCATATTTATCATGTAACTGAATATGTTCAAATTAAGAAAAATTTGATTCAGAGCAAAATGGAGAATTTCACTATCAGTGCAATATAAACCAGAGACATAGTGAACTGACACATTGCAAATCTTAGGAAACGTCTATAATCATTACATCACCAGCAGAATAATCACATTCCACAGCTCAGGCAAACTGATGAAACCAAAAGAGAACATGTCGCTATTGGGAAAAAAATACATGGTTCACATTGGAAGCTTTAACATCCTCACAGTTAAACTTTGCACCACCGCCCTGAACATATAGATCTGTGTAGAAAACAAACATGATGGACAGAGCAGACGATCAATGACAAACCACAGCACTGGGGCCTGAAGTGACGAGTAACTTTGATGCGGTCTCTGCCCTGTGCACTGAGATCACGACCCAGAAAGTAATTTTAAAATAAACGAGCACTTCCGACTGACTGGTCGGTGCACAGAGGAAATTGGAGTGACTCGGCAGTTTGCAATGTGGCCTCGCAGCAAGGACATCGGATGCGCGGTGACCACTGTTCGCCGGAGGATGGCTGCTGACCAAAGTCAAAGTAAGAAAATGAGACGTCTCCAAGAGGATCAATATGTATAATGAACCTCAATAAGTCTTTTTTTTTCTTCTCCACTCAATAAAGAAGTAAGCTGTGCGGCAGGGGACAGGCAGATAATAAGAGAGGCGAGGGAGGATGGGGTTATAATGAAATGAACATGATAAGTCATCTATACCGAATGTGTGAAGATGCTTTAATCCAAGGTTGTTCCAGAGCAACAAATCACTCCATTCCTCTGTGTAAATACATTATTAAGAGAAGTAAAAACATTCCATGGTGAAACTAGGGAATAGATGAAAACAGTAGAGGACAAGTAGCAGTGTTCACTTCCAGCTAGTTCCACTGTGACCAAAAGAGGGCGCTGTGGCTCAGCTGCCGGGTTTGCTGCTGGTGTTTGGACAGCACAGAAGTTGTCAGTTTATAAATTGGGCCTGTGGGCTGAGATCCTGCCCTTGAATAAATAATACTTCCTCCTCTGTTCGTCTAATCTTTGATGCACAAACTTTCTGTCTGAGGATAGCGGCTGATGTTAGAGCTGGTTAATTGCTTGTGAAAGAATGGAACCAGGAATCGTTAAATCTAGGACGTTAAAGTTTGAACTGCATGTTGGACCCTGGCGGAGCGCGCACGCTCACAAACACCCACATAAACAGGAGGAGCAGCATTAATGTTGTTTATTAAGGCTAAAATGCTTGTTACAGAAATCCTGCTGTGATTCCCCCAAAAGGCAGCGTGTATATTATCTTTGCAAAATAACAATTTCTGCCAAACAACATGGCTGCACAGTCTATGTTGGAGCGTGGCCCGTGCAGATTGGCACCATCACCACTTCTCCACGCTGGACTGGAAACCACATCGGGTCCTACTTGGACACGGGACAGTTTAATTACACGCCCGCTGCCTTCACTGGCTGATTTGATAATGAACACGTCACAGCTACCAGGAATCCAGCTGGTGTATTAACCCCCTTATTGGTATTAGCATTGGCATGGACACACTGTATCCTGAGTGCTGGTAAACGACAGCGGGGCAGTGTCGCCACAGCTCCACAGAGAGGTAATACAGAGCCATCGGGGAGTTTCAGTGTGTTGATGCAGTCACAGAGCGCTGCGTTCACTCGATACCGCTGTTTAAAGCAATCTGAACGTAAATAATAAATGAGCCAAGACTGGAACCTGCAACCACCTCTGATTGGCAGATGGGTTTTTAAACAGGTGGCAACATCAGACTAAATCCGTTTCCAAGATACTAATAGTTGCTTTAGGTCAGATTTTTTATTTTTCATGTTTTCTTTTCCTGCGTAACAGGCTGGTATATTTAAACAGTGATCAACTGGGAAACAGACAAAATGCTGTGTTTGACTCTGAATGTATGTCAGTAAAAATAAATTGACATTTTGTAAATAAAACCATTCCAAGATATCAAGTTTATGATATTATTATTGGCATCCAAAGCTAATTTATGTAGCTCAAATGGCTCTGTTTACATCTACGATGATTAATGCTCATATAGTTTGACAGTGAATTATAATTATACAAATTAGCCAAGAGTATTTTTTTCTTTAAACAAACAGTTGGAAACAGCAAAGTTTATGAACTCGGCCGAGGAGGTTATGTTTTCACCCGTGTCCGTTTGATTGTGAACAACATTACACATAAACAACTGGACGGATTGCTACACAAATTTGGGGAAAGGTGTGATATAGGTCAGTGGTGAACCCATTCAATTTTGGTGCAGATCTACAGTGGATCCAGGAATTTATTTCGGTTTTTAACATTGTGAGATTTTTTACCAGGGAAGGATTCATGTATCTCGATTTTTTTTTTTATCGGCACATTTAGGCAACTGATGGAAAGTTGTGTGGCTATGTTATCCAGTTATGTATCATGTCTAAGTGTCAAATGTGTATCATGTAATGTTAAATGTCCCCAGATGCTTATCATGAGCATCTAATATTCAAACATGCTGCTACAGAAAACTTGCATTTAGCCTCCATTGAATTTCACATGCACAGAAAGACGTGCCGATAAACAGCTCGCAGTTTTGACATGAATAATGCAAACACCCGAGCTGACTCACACTTCGTGATCACTTTGATGTTTTATCTAAACTATTGTCTGAAAAGATTTTTGCATTCTTGTTGCAGAGATTTCCTTTTCATTTCAGGGCTTTGCTCCTTTTCATCAGCATCCACCTCCAGTATCTGAAAATAGGATTCTCCACATCCTCCCTAACTGGATTTCACACTCAGCCCCTTTTGTGTGACATACAGCCGGGTGAGATGTATTGCCTCATAATTGATCTGCATGGTTGTGACAGTCCGGACGCTTTATTAATGATTTCCCCTATAGTGGTATTTTGTGTCTTTTCTGCTGAAGATTCTCTTTCAATATTGCTTGTGTGACATCTGACATTGCACAACCATTTTTTTGGGGTTGGGGGTAATTATATAACAGCCCTTTCTTTTATCCAGGCTGTTGAGGCACCGCCATGTAAAAAGGCTTCGGCCGCACTGAAGGTCGTCTGATGGGTCCAAGTAATAATTGGCATTGTCTGCTGACTGGAGCCCTTCCAAGGTACATACCAGTCAGACAACAGAGCTCCACCAAAATAGCAAACCACACAGGTCATGCATGTTTTAGGAGCCTGACTTTATGAGGTTAGCCGTGTCGTGAACTGTTGCTGCAGCCTGTCAATGGCAATCACCTGGTGGGATCTGAAAGAGGAGGGAGCGTTGGCTCTGAGCTATGCAGGGCCCAATCCATTTATACTCAGACTGACATACGCTGTTTCTGTCTGTGTCGCTACGTGGGTTGGCGGCCAGACACTGACAACCTAAATCATGTTCTGTTTGAAAATAATGAGGAACAAATGACTTATTATTTATCCAGCTTGCACTAATCTGATGATTATTTTATGCTTCGACGTGCCCTCTTTTCCCCACTGCAGTCCACAGTGAGTGAGGGCAGCCGGGCGAGCCTCATTCTCCTTTCTGTGTGTGTTTCTCCTAATGGTTTTTAAAACATCAGGGTCCCTTGATCTTTACTTAAGGTTTGGTGTCTTTTCATGCATCAGGGGACAATATCAACCTGAACTTACTTCAAACGGTTTGCATGAAAACAATTTCAAAACTCCAGCTTGACCCAACAGTCCCCTTGTGAAACCACATTTAAATTCACTAGATATGGATTTCCTCTGCAACGAATTGCACAAATTCATAAGCATCTGTCAATATGTCGGAAATCCTGGATCTGGATCCGCACCAAAATGTAGTCATGCCCGACCCCTCCAATTTAAATGGAGAATCGGTTAAGTAGTTTTTGTGCAAACCTGCTAACAAACAAACAAAAAAAGCACAGATGAAAACATAATGTCCTAGGTGGATGTACACTAGCGTTCAAAAGTTTGGGGTCACTTAGAAATTTCCTTATTTTTCAAAGAAAAGCACAGTTTTTTTCAATGAAGATAACATTAAATTAATCAGAAATACACTCTATACATTGTTAATGTGGTAAATGACTATTCTAGGTGGAAACGTCTGGTTTTTAATGAAATATCTACATAGGTGTATAGAGGCCCATTTCCAGCAACTATCACTCCAGTGTTCTAATGGTACATTGTGTTTGCTAATCGCCTTAGAAGACTAATGGATGATTAGAAAACCCTTGAAAACCCTTGTGCAATTATGTTAGCACAGCTGAAAACTGTTTTGCTGGTGAGAGAAGCTATAAAACTGGCCTTCCTTTGAGCTAGTTGAGTATCTGGAGCATCACATTTGTGGGTTCGATTATACTCTCAAAATGGCCAGAAAAGAGAACTTTCATGTGAAACTCGCCAGTCTATTCTTGTTCTTAGAAATGAAGGCTATTCAATGCGAGAAATTGCGAAGAAACTGAAAATTTCCTACAACGGTGTGTACTACTCCCTTCAGAGAACAGCACAAACGGGCTCTAACCAGAGTAGAAAGAGAAGTGGGAGGCCCGGTGCACAACTCAGCAAGAAGACAAGTATATTAGAGTCTCTAGTTTGAGAAATAGACGCCTCAGGGTCCTCAACTGGCAGCTTCTTTAAATGGTACCCGCAAACGCCAGTGTCAACGTCTACAGTGAAGAGGCGACTCCGGGATGCTGGCCTTCTAGGCAGAGTGGAGAAGAAAAGCCATATCTGAGACTGGCCAATAAAAAGAAAAGATTGATATGGGCAAAGAACACAGACATTGGACAGAGGAAGATTGGAAAAAGTGTTATGGACAGACGAATCAAAGTTTGAGGTGTTTGGATCACACAGAAGAACATTTGTGAGACGCAGAACAGGTGAAAAGATGCTGGAAGAGTGCCTGACGCCATCTGTCAAGCATGGTGGAGGTAATGTGATGGTCTGGGGCTGCTTTGGTGCTGGTAAAGTGGGAGATTTGTACAAGGTAAAAGGGATTTTAAATAAGGAAGGCTATCACTCCATTTTGCCACGCCATGCCATACCCTGTGGACAGCGCTTGATTGGAGCCAATTTCCTCCTACAACAGGACAATGACCCAAAGTACACCTCCAAATTATGCAAGAACTATTTAGGGAAGAAGCAGGCAGCTGGTATGCTGGCTGTAATGGAGTAGCCAGCGCAGTCACCAGATCTCAACCCCATTGAGCTGTTGTGGGAGCAGCTTGACCGTATGGTACGCAAGAAGTGCCCATCAAGCCAATCCAACTTGTGGGAGGTGCTTCAGGAAGCGTGGGGTGAAATTTCTACAGATTACCTCAACAAATTAACAGCTAGAATGCCAAAGGTCTGCAATGCTGTAATTGCTGCAAATGGAGCATTCTTTGACGAAAGCAAAGTTTGAAGAACAAAATTAATATTTCCAATAAAAATCATTATTTCTTACCTTGTCAATGTCTTGACTATATTTTCTATTCATTTTGCAACTCATTTGATAAATAAAAGTGTGAGTTTTCATGGAAAACACGAAATTGTCTGGGTGACCCCAAACTTTTGAACGGTAGTGAATATATATCAGAGATACGTCAAAACTGCTGATAACTTACAGAATATCCATTGTCTCAATAAATACCCACCTCCTAATTAAGCCTGATTATTTTTCATCAATATCCAAGAATTATTCCCACAGAAAATTTTAAAAAATGACCCAAAATCTGGCAATGCTAAAGAAAGTGAGAACATATTCTTGAATCTGCTACTTTATCCTGATCCTCACCAAAATTGAATGGATTCTTTCTTGGCAGATCTTCCATCTTTCCATTAAGTTCTGTCAAAATCCATTGATTTGTTTTTGTGTAATCTTGTTCACAAACAAACAAACATAACCTCCTTGGTGGAGATATCAATCAAAGTCCAAAGATTGTATTGTTCCTGAGATCATTCTCCAGTTTATTCTTCAAGGTGGTTAACATGAGAAGATTTTATATTAAATATGATCTTGATGCTGTGAAATCAGAACGTTCAGCCTCCTGCGGTTCTGTTAGTTTTCCCAACCTGTCGTTGCAGACCAAAGAAGATCTCTCGGCTCGTTCGAATTTAATAGTGACTTACAGGTCTTTGCTTTTCATTGTGAACAGGAAACCTTCAAACTAATCTAATCTCCAGAAGATGAGCTGTTAGGTTTAAAAGGGAATTGATGGACATAGGAGGAATGTGAGTAATGCAGCCCTACCAGCCCGGCCAGTGATGATGGAGGCCGTGTTCCGGGCGTGTTCCCTGACGATGGATTTGCCAGAACTCAACATTTGCCGGTGCCAGCTTGCTGGATTGGTCGCCACTTTTGTCACATGAGATGTGTGGGAGCTTTAAATACGGCCCCGGAGCGTCAGCTGTCGAGTAATATCTCTCAGTGCAAAGACAAAGGGATTTAATAAAGTCAGTGTGGTTATAGAAAACCCATCTGTAAAGCGAACAGAAGCAAACGATTTACTGGGCACATTGACACAAGATGGAAAAATCAACAAATGTGTCTCAAAAAGACAAACACAGGACTGAATTCGTATCACTGCTTTGTGAAAGGATGGTTCAATGTCAGACACTGTTCGGCGTCATCAGTTCTCAGAAGTTGCAGGAGAAATAGTTTTTTTTTTTCTTGTTTACCCTCGTTTATTTGTGAATAGGTCATATTTCATGCTGCATTTGTCAAGATGCACAAAATGAAAATAGATCGCAGCAGCAGCGCACAGATCAGAACGTCCTTTTCAATCCATACTCAATGTGCTCCGCCACCCACTCACGAAATAAAAATAACAACAATAACGCAGCACGAGCGACATTGTGAGCCTCTAACTACAGAAACCAGTATATGACTGAGTCATAGAGATATTTTTCAGTCCTGGAGAACTGTGACCAAATACAGAACTCAGTCCTCTTAATTATGGTTATTGTCTTTGAGTTCATACCTGAATTTTAAATGAGCTGCTCCACTGTGATGTAAAGAAATGGCAGATTGAAAATTAAGGGTTTAGGTATCAGCGAGTATGCAAATCTATGTAGAGATCCTATGCCACATATTTAAAGAATATCAGTTTCATACAGATAGAAATAAAAATGTTCTCTTCCTTGAAATCACTTCCTCTTGCACAACGATGGAAATCATCACATCCATAAAAGGTTAGTAACCTTGTGTTTCGACCTTGACATGGGGGGACAGGGGACAAATAAAGTCTTTCTGAATTTGAAGCAATACAATACTGTTACTTTCTAAATCCAATGGTATTGGATTGGTTGTCAGTATCTGCCGATTCAAAAAATATATCGGAATTGGGAAGGGAAAAAATGGTATCATAACATCTCTAGAAAACACCCAATGATGGGATTTTTGTAGAGCACAACCTCAGTTCCTCAGAGGAATCAGTTTGGTTTATAAAGTGAGATTTTTCAAGGATGCTCATAGGTTTATACACAGGTGACAGTGTTCATGCTGTGTGACAAATCTTATTGGAAGAGTAAGTTTATTTGAATTTTAAAGTAGTTTTAATCCTAAATCAAATCATCCTTGAAATCTGCTCCTCTCAAAATCAATTTGCAGATGACTAGAATGTTTGTTTGAGTTACTTACACCCGTGTGAGCTTAACTCCACGACAAAGTAAACACCAAAGACCTCACCCTGCCTGTCGCTCCGTCTGTCTCCATTCATGCGCGAGGATGGGAGCTTCACAAAGTGCGTCTTAGTGTCAACCCCGTTCAATTTCTCCACTTTCCTGTTTGCTTTGAAGGAAAGGATCACTCACGTCTAACCACACTCACCATCCGAGATCAAACAGAAACGACATTCTGCGAATCCTATTCTGGGCTGGATGGATTATAATGCTCTGCAAATCCCTGTGATCAGACCGGATAAATGGTCATCATAAGGATTTGTCGCAGCGACTAATGCCGTCTCATTGGTCGCCAATTTTGAATAATAATCAAGGATAATTGCTGGGAATTGCGGTTCATCATGCAGCATTGTGACATTGTAATTTAAACAAACTTCACCCCCTCCTCCTGTCCTGCAATTACCAGCCGCCACAATTTACTGAACAAGGTCATCAGTCTGGGATAAGGGGGGGTTACACAGGGTCACACTTGTGTTGATGGAAATAGCCCAATTAACCGAAGGCTCCAGGCGCTGGCGTTTCAGCTGATATAGTTTTCCATCATCTTTATCCCAATGATGTACACACACACACACACAACAACCTTTGTCTTAAATAGAAGCACAAAGCCATATCCTTTTATAGTCCTCCCCCCATTGTTGGCAGTCTGCTTGGGCATGGACGGAGGGGGGTGAAGATGACCCCTGTGGACAGTGGATAAAGGGACCTCACCTAATGGGCCACCTCCAGCTGCAGTGTGCTGGATCCCTCTGCCCAGTCAGTCCTCCCCTCCCGTCTCCACAGAGCTCCTCGCAATGGCCCCCAAGAAGAAGGAAGAACCTAAACCAGTGGCCCCAGTGGCCCCACCGGAGCCTGCACGCCCCAACACCCCGGAGTTTGACCCCACATCAGTGACGGTAAAAATTACACAAACAGCCACATTACGCTATAATGAGGAGGCTGTGAATTGAATTTGGACGAAGAAAGTGTTTCAAATCTCTTAAATGACTCAGACTGGATATAAAAATGTATCTCTATGAAGTTGTTCATGAAAATTGTGAAATAGAAAATCATCTTTCTTATATATACACATATATTATTCCTAGTAATGATGACATTTCAAAGAAACTGTTTTGAAAGAGCATCAGAGACCCCATGTGACCTAAACTTGGCAGTGCAAGCAGAACAGGTCTGTGCAGCCATCTGAGTGGTCAATCTGCCCATTTGTACAATATGAATCACTATTTTTTTTAGAAGTTAAGGTTTAAACGTGCATTTAAAATGGAAATGTACAGTTAAGGCAGCTGTGACTTCATGGTGAGCTGCAGAGGGAAACTATAGCTGATACCACACATCATGGAAAGATCTTCTGCTGACTTGGCCCCTTCTCAATGGATGAATGTTTTCCTGGTCGGACGAGCAGCCATGTTACAATGGAGAGCGGTTAAAGCCACAAAATATGATTTTCATTATGTCGGGGGTACAGCAGACCACCCGCACCATTCCTCTGAGGGCGAGGAGGGTGGAAAAACGGAGAGGAAGAAAAATACGGATAATTGGATCCATCGCCATCCATCTTCAGGCGGGCTTAGATAAGTGTTTAGATAATATTTTGACAAAGCTTCCAGGAGGGAGTGGGGTTTGTAGACATCCAGACATCATACAGAGACCGAGGGCACTATCTGATGGGATTCCAACACATACACAGAGTATAAATAGTCAATATTTGTCACGGGTGTTGAGAATAATGATCATTTTTTTAGCCTAAGAATAACACGTTTAAATGGGCGTGCACGGCAGATTGTAAAACCAAACCGACACACTGACACAGAAGCTGGTTAAACTAAAGAAAAACATCTGTATTGTGGTAATCTGACCTAAATTTCAAAAAGCACATGTTTTAATTAAATGCAATTCTAAATCTAAAGCATGTGGGACTGTGTTATTCGTCAGCTTTTTATTTTTTATATATTCAACCCATGAAATAAGCAACATACATGATCACCAAGGTTGTGAATTACTGACCTGGCCTGTATTTATAATACCAGAGATGCTTTCACACATATCGCATCCAAAAATAAACTCGAATGAATCGGACAGCAGCAGAAAGACGAGGGGCCAAGGTCACCGAGAAGTAACGTCCAGTGATGAGAACAGATGCACGCTGTCACTCGAGCTGCTGGCACGATGAGGTCGGAGAGTTTTGAAAATAACAGTTGTTATCTGGTGTTTTTCAACTCATTTCCTCCTCCTGTCAATGCTTTGTCTCCTTTCAGCTGGAATTCACCCCTGAGCAAATTGAGGGTAAGGCACAAGGTTGTTGCACCATTTGTGCTGCATGGACTGCGTGCTATTCATAGATGGGTTTGTGCGATTGTGCTCGCCATTAGAGTGTGTGTGAGAAATGTTCAACAGCAGCTGACGGTTCAGGGCTATGCTATTATTTTCAAAACAAACGCCCCCATCCGAGTGGATCCCTTTGACCCGCATGTGTCAATCAGCGTCGAGTCAAACATCTTCAGGTTTGAGTGTTTCTGGCTCCGTCTTTAATGGAGGAGCCTTTTTATCTGAGGCTTGTCATTGAGCATCATCCCTACACAGGCAGCATCTTCAAGGCCTCTCCTCAAAAAGCTGCGTGCACTCACAACGAGCTGTGGAGAATTCTGGAGAAGTGAATGGCCTTTTTTTGTGTTCACAGATTTCAAAGATTCTTTCCAGCTGTTTGACAGGACTCCAGCCAACGAGATGAAAATCACTTACGCCCAGTGCGGTGACCTAATTAGGGCTTTGGGCCAGAACCCTACAAACGCAGAGATCATGCACGTCCTGGGGAAACCTAAGCCTGAAGGTTGGTAGCGTGCACCTCACGATACTGAGGGATTCCCCTGTATGTGTGTTAGGGTTAGGGTTCCGTGCCAAATGTGGGTCCAGCGTGCGTTGAATACAGAGAAAGATTCAAATAGATTCAAACAGCAGCCTGAGTTATTTTTGACTTTGGTAAAAATCTGCACTTTTCATTATTTTCATTTCCACAGACATGCAGACCAAGATGCTTGACTTTGACCAGTTCCTCCCCATCCACCAGCACATCTGCAAGAGCAAGAACCGTGGAACATATGAGGACTTTGTGGAGGGTCTGAGGGTGTTTGACAAGGAGGGGAACGGCTCAGTCATGGGAGCTGAGCTCCGGCACGTTCTGGCAACACTGGGTGAGTCTTACCGCACACAGATGTCTTTTTTTTTTAATGCTGCTGTTAATGAGAATTCTCACTGAGTGGACTTGTTTTTTTGACTTTCAGGTGAGAAAATGAGGGAGGACGAGGTGGAGCAGCTGATGCAAAACCAGGAGGATCCGAATGGATGCATTAATTATGAAGCTTTTGTGAAATACATTATGGGATCTTAAAAAGGGTCCATGTGTGTCAGCCTTGTTGTCACTGTGGTGCTACATCACTCTGCCTCATGAAATCTATATGTGTGTAAAATGAGTGTGTGTGTGTCCTTCACTGAGAATATAAACACTGGATTATAATTCAGGTTTGTGTGAATCCTATCATGTATATTTCTCATTTCCATGCTTCTACAATACATCTGTAACTCATCAATATATCTATTGACTACTATTTATTTTAGGATTGTGTTGATGTGGTGCACACACTCCACACTGCCCCATGTTCACACTGTAGATCCTCATCAATAAATAAACACATTTGATGGAGTTCTCCTCTTTTTTTAAATAATCCTCCTTTGCTGGAGTTAGAGTTATGAAATAAGGAGGAAGGCAGCTTCCCGTGCACGTGTGACTGTCAGGGGACCCCAGGGTAGACCCAGAACATGCTGGAGAGACAACAGATCTCATCAGACCTCGGAATGCTGCAGGGTCCCCCAGGAGGAGCTGGAGGATGCTGCTGAGGAGAGAGATGTCTGTGCTGCCTTGTCTAACCTGGCAGCTGGTTTGATGGATGGATTAAAAGAGGGAACAAGGAAAGAAGACAGCTTTCCATTGTTTTGATTCCTGCTTTTAATTTAGGACAGAACTGAATCACAAACATTATTATAAATCAGACGTATATTATTATATTTAATATAGATATAATTTCCGTACTTAAAAGTTATTTATTTTTGTCTGTACCCTATAGTCTGGGTTAAGGGCAGAGGAAGTCGCACCATGTACATATTGTTAAGGCCTATGAGGCTAAGTGTGATTTGTGAATATGGACAGATAAAATTGATATAATTTAAATAAAATATGTAAATAACACTATTATATTCTTATAATAATAAGAAAATGTGTTTAAAAAAATGTATTACATTACAATAAGTACCTCTGGCTATACATGCATAAAGGCGGACTTTATTACATTTAAGTGTCTTCAATTGAGAAGATACAAATATTAATCAACTATATATATTAATATATATATATATATTAATTATTCTGTTGCTACCTAAAATTGTTGTAAATACATGAAAATGTTGTTCAACACAACTTGTGAAAAAAGTTTTGTGTTTGTCATTTTTAACATGAAACAAATCCAATTAATTATTGCATTGTAAATATTGTAGGATCATCACAATATAATAATTGAAAACCTAAATCAAGGGGGAAAAAATAAGAAAAGATATTTACTATAGGGATCCATCAATGGATATGGAAATATGAAAAATAGTTGTATTTCCTCTCATGGACCACTAGATAGCGCTGTCCCTCAAGTTATTTTGGAGTATGTAAGGAGCAGAACCATAAAGTCAATCCAGTGCAGATCAACTGGTCTCATGTTATCTGCTCTTGGTTCTGGTTCACAGCCGAGCTGCAGAGTTCTGAACGAGCTGGTGTCATCTGCCATGTTGGCTGATTTACACCATTGAATATCAGTGTATTTGATAAGTACAGCCTGGCAGCTTTTACCAGCACCAACAAACATCAGCAGGTTCCTGTTGACTGAGCTGACAGTTCTCAAGCTGTAGCTCAAAGTCTTTTGCTAGAGGCTGAAGATAAATGAACCACTTGTGTTTCTCACATTTATTTCCCTTCGAGCAGAGTTAGGGTTGGTGAAATCATCTTTTTTTCCACCGACGGTGCAATGTAGAAACCATTCAGTCCAATTCATATATTTCAAATGTCTTTTGCATCTGTTTAATTCGCTCTTAAAACTATGATGCACATTTTGTATTTTTGGAAACAGTGTTTTTAGCTGCACAGCGAGAGTTGATGCTGGTTGACCCTGCAGCTTGTTAGGAGGTCATTTGGAAACACATTCAGCAGTGCAATTTTAAATTTAACACTAATAGAACCTTTACCTTCACCACAAATAGCTTCTTCAAAAAACCTCTCCCTCACTGGCCTCCGTCGCACCACGTAATCTCCCTCAGTCAGCTCTCCACTTCCAGCCCGAGCGCCAGGCTATATATTTATAGCCATTATTTGTGCAAAGCCAATTTTCCGCTGGACGTCCAGTGAGAAAGGCAACCGTTTATGGTTGCTTGGGTATTTTGACTCGACCGCAGGAGCTTGGGTAATTCAGTAAACCGACTGCATCATAATGAAATCATTTCCTTAATGTGATTCCAGGTAAAGACTGACGCTGTTCTTGCGAAAGTGCACTTTAATCGTACGAAGCCACAGTTCCCAAGGGTTCGTGCTTATAGGAAATATGTTTATGAAATGAAATAGTCTCCTTTCAAATTATTTGCTTTGGCCGGACTGATTTGAATAATATCCAATGTTCCCTTTGCATATTTATTGGACGTTCAAGAGGAATCAGCTGAAGAGTTTAACTCCTCAGCTTCAGTGCCACAGACACAAACTAAACCAAATGCAGTCCACCATACTTCCATTAGGAGAATCTGTTTAATAATGTCTCTTATTAGTGGGTGGCAGAGCCATAACGCTAATAGGTAACCAATGTGATCATGTTTCTCATTGTGAACCAGGATATAATCAATATACTCAACTTAAAAAATGTTTCCTCTGTTTTCAATGTCGTACACATAGATGTGTTTTTAATTTGCTCTCCAGGAAATAATACCAATTACTACTGTTCAGTCCTGCAGTTCATTATCTGTCCTTGAAAGAAGAGACATCCCAACTTTCATTCCTTTGGCCTTGCCTGTGTTTGATACTACATTTCCCAGAATGCAACACATAGTGTTTTTTATCATTGTCTGGTAAGAAATGTTGATGGTGGACTCTGAGGAAACCTGGACTGAAGCTCTCAGTTTTGGATTAGATTATGAGACAAGACAAACTTCCTCAGAAGCCACAATAAAATAAAATATTATAATTTTTTTACAGGTTGGGAAGTAATCCCATTCACAAATAAAAGATTCTTACCTTGTCTGCATTTGTTTCTTTGTTATGAAGCAGGATTACACAGACTCCAGAAGGAACCTGTTGAGTTTCAGTGTGGATCTCGATCAGCGGGCGGAAAGTTGTTTGTCATTTTTGTTGATTTCTCAGAGAATGATTCATGGATCTTGATAAGAAAAATCTTGATATTTAACAGATATTTAGGTGTAAAGTTTGCTGCAGATCCAAATAAAAATCCAGATCTAGTGAATTTAAATATGGTTTCATAAGGAGACTGTTGGGCCTTGGTGGAGATATGAACTGTACCGAATGCCATTCTAGTTTAAATTATAATTAACTCTGACAATATTGTTTTGATTCGAAAAGATCATCACAATTTCAAGGTGACGTCTTCCATTGCTTGTTTTGAACAGTACATGTAGTAGCACATGCAGGTAAAGGTATGTGGTCTAATGAGTTCTAGTGAAATGTGTAAAATCGACATGGTCATGCCACTCTAATGTGGACGAGATCCTTCATTCATTCATTCTAAAACCAATAAATCTACCTCAACATCGCTGTGTTTTTCTATAGGATTCTCTTCAGCCTTATACATTTTACATAATAAATGACGAAGCAATGTAAAGACGGTGCTGGTAGCCTCGGACTGCCATGGCAGTTCTTTATTTTTAGCCGAGGTAATGACTGGTGAAAGGCAGTTCAATATGGACGCTGGGGAGCTCAGGGCAAACAATCCACAAAGAAGTGCAGATGTGCCGCTCGCCTCTGGCATCGGTTTGGCTGCAGAATAGCTCGTCCACTGTCATGTCTTTCATGCTGTTGTCGACTATCAAAGGCATTAATTGTCACAACAAGCCTTTATTAGGCTGCATCAAAGTCCCGGCTAATTGTTTGGGGATGTATAACTCACAGAGTCCTGGGGGTCCTGGGCACAGGCAGTAGTTCTGCTCCACTTCACTCCGGCCTGAAACTGCCATCTACTTTCATATTACATAACATTTAGCAGGCGTGCGCTCAGGGCATCTTCCCCTCCACAACTACAAACTATATTTACATGTCACAGTGCCAGAGCAGCAGCAGTCGTCTCCTCCCTCATGAGGATAATTACTTGATTGAGTCATTACACGAGTGCTGCGTTTAAATTCCGCACAATGCTCGCAGATAGCAGGGATGGATGGCCAGTGATTCAACTAAACAGATCTTATTATTGCAATCTGTGGCAAATGTCAAATAGAGCAGCGTAACTGAGCAGATGTAATGCATCATATAGTCCGTCAACAGCGATCACTGTTGTTTACGTGCTCCCTCGGAAAAGATGCAAGACCTCTGACACGAAAAAGCCAAAGAGCAACAATGAGAGTTTGATTTTAATTCAAATTAATGTATTTTTTTCTTCCTTTCATGTGTGTATGTACAAATATATAGCAATAACACCATGATACATCATTTACAGAGACATTAACTTCCTTTTCACAAATTAAAAATGCATTTCCTTTTCGTTTTGTAAGGCAACATGGGTGGTTCAACTAAGAGTTCTCGATAAGATCAGCAGGTCAACTGTTCAGTTCCACGTTACCAAATCTGACATCACTCCGCATCGAATACATTTGATCATGTAGAATAAATGATGTAGAAAAGAACATGTAATAACAAGAAATTGGTTTACAAAGTGCAGTGGCGACAATATAAATATGCAGACGATAAAAACTCTGGATGTTGGTAAACGTAGTTTCGTCTCTTTGGTGAGTTTTAAATAAATTATCTTATTCACTTGATTATGTATAAAATCTTTCACAACTATATTGTATTGTTTTTTTGTGTGTGTTTATGATGGCCATGGGGGGTTTGCAGGGTTATAGCTACATGAAATCAAATCAAATATTCACATTAAAATCACGCGATCAACATATACCATCAGTATTGAGCAGCACGGTATGGTAAATAAAATGTACAAAATACAAATTTGACGAGTACGTTGTAAAACGAAACCTGACAAAATCTGAATGTCCTGTACAACACTTTAAAATACATTTCCACAGATCTCACAGAAACTCTGTGTGCTTTATTTCACTTTTTTCTTTTATCTAAACTCTGCAGAACTGTAGATCCAGTTGATATTAATACCGTTTCACTTAAAAAAATATAAATAGTTAAATAAGAAACAAGTAAACAAATACAAAACAAACAGGAATGTTAATTTTTTTTAAATGTTCAGTATTTTAGGGGAAATATTCTTATGTACATTCTTGCCATGAGTTGGATGCACGATTTGGTGAAAGTCTACGTGAACCTGCACCAGTTTCAGTTTCAGCAGCGGAAAACAGTCAAACACAGAAACATCAGCATTTATGCTCATTCATCAGGTGTTTTGGATCACTGATAGAATATTCCCTCCATCTTCTTGCTGGTTTTTTCTGTGTGTCACTGCACACATGGTCGTTCACAGTCTGTTTGAGCAGCCTGCAGCAGATGTGAGAGTTGAAATGTTGATCTGACCGGGGCAAATGTTTAGGGGAAGCAATCGGTGCTCACTTTATCAGGCTCCTCTCTGCGGCAGCCAGCGGCTTACAGCTGCGACGCTGATTACGAGAAAGCTGCAAGGATCTCATAGGGCTAAAGGATTTTTTAATCTGCTTCCACCGTGCCTGCGCGATAAATCCATGCATGGCACATAACACACACAGTATACATTACGTAAATTGCTTTAAAATAAATCTCTTCTTTACTCGTCCGGAGGAGAGCTTTAATTTGGGGCTGTCCACCAACCATCATCCTGGAGGGAATTCCAACACACAACGTTTTAAACGCTCTTTATGTTGATTCCCTCCTTCTCTGAGGGGAAATGGGCAAGATGCAACAAAGGGGGAAAATAAAGGCAGAATCAAATATCTGAAACAAGAGTTTACCTTGTGAATATCCATTTAAAAAATGTTTAAAACAACATGATATGAGATTTCAAATTCAACATTGTATGAAAGAACAGAGTTGAAGGAGAAGCGTCCTCTGAGGAAACATTATAGAGGCTCCATTAAAATGGCTTCTTTGTATAAAATAGTCACATTGACCAAAGTGTACACTTGTTCAGATTGTGTTAAGGTGAACACCAGTTATTCACTTCACACTTTATTACGCTGCAGAGAGCAGTGGCTCTTTCAAACCCTTTCGCCTTTTATTCCCTTTAGTTTTTCATTATTATATTTAATTCAGGTGATTCGCCTCCTTCCCCAAAGCTTCTTCTCCGGCTGTCAGAAGCAGCTGTTGGTGCCGAGGAGCAGTTCATTCAAAGAGCAAGTTTGCATTTTGATGTTCGTCGCACTAAATACAAATGGATGTTCTGGCAACACTGTGAATGCATATGAGTCAAACTCAGTCCCTCAACGTAACAATGGACCCACATGCCTGCAAGTGTGGGAAGTATCCTGCTGCAAATCCTGCAGGATTATCCTGCTCCTCTAATGACCACCAGGCAGAAAGATGATAATAAGGGACAGATGACACTTAAATCTAGTGAGTAACGGGGAAATGTACATGTCCACTTTGTTTTATGTGCAGTTTAAGTGTGACCAAAAAAATGAAATATCCTGGAGCTCCAGCGACATTGGACACACTCAGGCTCACATCAGAGGAATCAGCCTGTTCTGTAAATCACTCCCTTGTGTTGAAGAGTGAGTAAGTTCCCTCGGAGGCTGCAGAGGAGATTACAGGATGTGCTTGTCACCCCTGGTCACACGGCTGTGGTCTGTTTGATGCTGTGAAAGCTGATCCTGGTCGGAGACGTGGGGATGGACATGGCTCGTGCCACTCGCACTCGGAGAGCGTGGTTGTCCTGCCAACGGTGCCACCGCTTCCTTACCGCTGAACGCACCTAAAATGGTCAGGGTAAAAAGTGGTTATCTTCTGATGGCAGTAATGACTCTCAATCAAGCCATTTACTATTGTTCAAACATTGATGGAGCAGAAATGATTCAACTCATCTCTTCTTCTTCTTTCACTTGAAAGCTTTCTTATCCAATCATTTGAAATTTAAACATTTTAACTATAGGAGGTAAATTAGAAAGAAAAACACAGCGAAACTAATCACATACACACTTCATTTGTGATTTTATTAAGATCATATATCAAGAAACACATTTCAAAGTGTGGTGAAAAACTCACCTCTCCGTTTAGAAAGCAGTAGAACACAGACACGAAGAACCCCTGCCGAACAGGACACATTACAGTCAGTCGAATGCAGCTTTGTGTAATGGCATCTTATTTAGACAAAGGAGGATTCATGGTAAATGATCTGCATTCATACAGTGATTTTCTAGTCTGTCGGCTACACAAAGAGATTTCAAATGTATTTCTCATCAACCCGTTCACACACATTCATTCATACAGCCTGAGGAGCAGTTAGGGGGTCCGGCGTCTTGCTCAAGGACACTTGGACACACTCAGCAGGAGCCAGCAAACCTTCTGATCACTGGACGACTCCTCTACATCCTTTGAGCCACGTGAGGACATAGATTTATGCTTTTCTTAATCTCATCATGCAATAGTTCTCGACTAAAGAGAAACTTCTTGAAATCCCCTTTTCCTTCTTTCCTCCTACTCGGTCTTAGATTAAAGCAGAGAAGATAGAAAGATTTTAAAAAGGAGCACAGAGCAGGGATCATGCCCACGTGGCCCCGTTAATCCCGACGGCTGAGAGCTCTGAACAGGAGGCAGGAGGGCTGGTTCTGTGTGAGCAGAGCCAGGATGCTCGTTCACATCATCTTCCCACTAGTAGACTCAGGGCCTGAAATGTCATCCTGAAAGAAGTGATACAACTAGGCGATAAGATGAAATCAGTATGATTCACACACACACACACACACACACACACACACACACACACACTGTTCACTTTACAGAGAGTGTGTGTGTGTGTGTGTGTGTGCTAGGTTTTCTGGGCCAGCGTCACTTTGTACCATTATCCCCATCCTCACCTGAAACGACTGTAGAAAGGAGTTGAAATAGATGAAAACGATCTGTGAGATGTCGTCCTCCCCCGGATTCACGAAGAAGAGCATGTAGGTGATGCCCAGCAGAGGAAGCAGGACCAGTGTTGCTTTCACAGCTTTTCTGTGAAGACAAGGATACAGCTGCATCTATAAAAATGACTAATGTGAGAGTGTGGAGTTTTTAGAAAATGCATGATCCTGCGTCAAGAGGTGGTAGGAAACACACACCCACCACCAGCGCTGTGATTCTCACCGTTCTTTCAGTTTGCAATGTGGGAAGCACTTTCTATTGAAGACCCACATTAAAAGGCAGTGTAACTGTTGGCTTCATAAATACGAATTAAATCAGTTACTTAGGCTTTGATGATGAGATGAGTGTCACCACTGACACTGAAATCTAATCAGCTCATCTTTAAGTCCAAGGGACAACTGCTCGAAATGTGTAGAAATTCCCTAAAGACAGACTTGAGATCTGTTCAAGAGACCAACAACCTGGTTTTGTGAGGTCCCAGTGAACCAAACTGGAACGGGTTCTTTGGAGATGTTCCTGGGACAAAGCGTTCAAAGAGGCAAAAAAATCAAATGCTTTGTAAGAATCTAATCATTTTATCCTCCAGTCGAACTGAAAACATTTACAGCCCCCATGCAGCCAAACACTATTTATTCCTAATAGGCCCACATGTTGTCAAAAATGTTAACTAGACACAAATTGTTGGATTCAATGGATTTTGACTCGATTAGCAGCAGGTTGAAGTGTCCATTGAAGGGTTGTTATCAGAATGAAGAGCTAATTAAAGAAGCAGTGAAATGCTGAAGGAGGATAAACACAAACCAAAGGGATTTTTCACAACCTGGAAACTCAAGTTGTATAAAAAGAAAATATATTCCCCACATGCTTTGACTTTTGAATTAAAAAATGACAGAGAATCCCATCTTCCTTTTGCTATTTCCCTCCCTTGTTGGCTCTGCTCAAACAGCTCTGGTAAAACCAACAGCGTTTTTTTGAAGGAGCCATAATGCTTTAGTTTGAGGTAAACAGTTTATGGTCCAATCCTCCACTCACTTAATTAAATCTGCTTCGCTGACATCAGCATATCTGTCACAACGAGCATGAATCCAGCTCCAGCCTGGAAAGCCTGAGGTGAAGCAGCCTGAGCAGTAACAGTAAACACACCATAATCCCCAAATAATCCCTAAAGGAGACAAACACAGTTGACGCAGCAAAAAAAAACCAAACACACAACTTCAGCGGCCAGAAGAACAACCTGAGAACATGAAGTGGGACTCGACTCTCTCACAACAAATCTCTGCCTATTACTCACTCGTCAAGTCCTGTCAGACACATGAGAGCTTTTCCGCCTCTCACTCGTCTCACCTCCGCCGAAATAAAGTGGCGTCTCGCAGTGTAACTACCTTCAGCTCCATTTGTTTGTCTAGACTTCATTTTGTGTTTTTAACGCATTCCAAAATACTCTTTACTTTCTGCCTTTGGCTCTTAGGGAGATACATGAAACACAATACATTAAATGTCACTTTTGATTTTCAACTCACAAGCAATTTAATTTGTCAATCTATTTTGTGACATTGGGAGTGTTTTGGGGAGTGATAACGAACATTTTGACAAAAAATCGTCTTGAATTATCAATTTTTGAGTGAAGCACAGAGGTTGATGCCTCTTAGCAAGAAGGTTCCCAAAAGAATCCCTGTTTTCCTATGTGGAGTTTGCATGTCCCCCACATGTCTGCGTGGGTTTACTCCTGCTTCCTCCAAAAGACATGCAGATTGGTGGTTAGGTTCAATGGAGACTAAAGCTCCTTTTCTACTCGTCCAAACAACCCACAAACCCGCTAACATCTGGCTTTTATCTGCAATGGATTCAATCGATGTTCACTCAAGCTTTTTATTGGCTCTGATCGGTAGTGATGGAAACGCAGTAATTTGGCCAGATAGCGAGGTGAGAGAGCGGCTCAGTGCTCAATGCGTACCTGACATCTAACATGATGCACCGGGGGGGAAAAAGCCTGAAAGGAAAACTCTACTGGCCATGGTAAAGGAGTCAATCGCCATTTGTTACCAGGTTTACCCGCTTTTGAAAAACCTGCATACACAAAATATACATAATTGTGGTGTAAAAGAGGTACAAGCTGTCTGTAGGTGTGAAAGGTTGTTTGTCTGTGTGTGTCGGCCATGTGATAGGCTGGTGACCTGATAGACCCCGCCTCTCGCCCAATGTGAAACACAGCACAATATGTTCTATGGTGTTACCGTGATTTACTGTTCAATTACACACACTAACTGCAATAACAGCCTATATATAGCAAAGAAAAAAGCCGTAAAATCAATAATAGATCTCTAGTATTAACGTGCGTCGCAGTGATTCGATTTTCTTGTTATTAATATCAGATCTTTTGATCCTCAAATATCCGAAATTTGTATGAGATTAAGTCAGAATTTGAAGTAATTCTAAACAAACAGATTAATCTGATTTCTGAACTGGTGGCTTTGATGCTACAAACGCATTTCTTCAGGAGCAACTCACCTGTATTGTATCGTCTCAGACGTAGTGGAAGCTCGTAGTTTGGTCATAAGAATTCTCACTATGTTGAAGAGGAAAACAAAATTTATCTGGGGAAAAAAAAGACAATAAACAGACTTTATAAATCAAACAAAGGAAATGACATAAGCAGTGTTTCCTCATTGAATGTTGATGAGGAGAAGAAGGGCGTGCAAGTCAAAGAGGAGCACAGGACTCAGAAGGGGTGAACACATCAGTTTGAATAAAACCTGTAATATTCAGGTTTCATACGTGTGAAACTGCTTTAAACCACCGAGAAGATTAATTCCACTTTTCAATGAGCTGCTTGCAGGATAGAAATGACTTCCATTATAAAACCATTTTCATCTCAGGGTATATTTTCCTTTTCATCAGTTCACTCCTACAAGCACTAATGAATCAGATGTTGGTGTTGTGTTATATGAATGAATGGTTCTCATAAATAATGTAGAAATAACAGGGGCGATACAGGGAAATGGCTTCCTGCTTTGTTACTTACCAGAAGAACAAGAATAACTGGTCCCTGATAAATATAATCCATATATTTTCCAGGTTCTTTACCAAACCAACATCTGTCAACAGGAGAGGAAAGAATCATTATAGCATCCGATTGAGGACATTTCAGGAAAACGTCCGGGGAACTTATTTGAATACATACTGTTCGTTTTCGTAGTACAACTTTCCTATGGCCCAGGCTACTATTATAGGAAAGGGAATACCTGTAAAGTAAAGAAGATTAATGTAAGCCAGGAGCAACATTTAATTAGTGTCACAGTTTATTACAGACACAACTATTAATCCTCTGCCTGACTTGCATAAACTCGTAGATATCAGTCTGATAAATATGCCTGGTTGAGATCCATTGATCATTCCCTGGGAAATCAGTTTAAATGTCAACGCCTTAACAAATGACGAAAGAAAAAGCTCTTAATGAAACTAATACATTTATTTGTTGAATAATATATTAACCCACAGTGAAAAACATTTAGTCAAATAACAAGAAACACACCTTTAGGCTGCTGAACACAGCAAATTGCTTTTTTTGCTCTAGAACACTTGCATCTATTGGACCCTCTTTTGTATTATATGGCTGTTGTCTGCACCCTCAGAGTTTACATTTATTCTATCAACTGTTTCCAAACTGTGCTGCTTCAGAACCTTTTTGCTGATTCGTTGGCAGCGCGCTCAGATGCAAGTTAAACAGGCATAGTGCTTTTGGAATAACTCGCCGCTTCACCCCAGAGCACTCAGGACGGCAGTTCAAGGAAAAACCTTTCAAACAACCTGTCGCTGCTTGACTTTGCACCTCGCCAGCGTGCTGACAAGCTAATTGAGCAAAACATCTTCCAGCTAGAGCATACAAATCAGAGAGGGAGACCGAGAGACGTCCAAAGCTTTCTGTCCAAAAGGTTTCTGCCAAAAAGGTGAAACAATCAGGGAAAAGACCTTTCATGGAGATGAAAGAATACAGGTCCAAACTTGTTCTGACCCCAGCTAACATCTGGCCTCTCGTAAGAGATTTAATCTGACCTGTACTTTCATACTTTACTAATGAATTCTAGTTAACACTCTCAAAACAAGAACAAATCCAATCTCCTTACTGGCTTGTGGTTCCCTGAAGGCAGCAGCTATTTGAAATATGGAATAATACGATTTATATTGATGATTATAAATATTTATTTTCATATATTTATATGTCTGTAAGCGTCTTATTGTATTCGACATATTGTATTTTAAATAACATTATAATATCAGGTTAATATATTATACAATTATAATATTCTTTTATCTAATTCTTCCTGACGTATAAATCCCCCCCTGGCAACCATTAACTCTTATCTTTTGTTACGGATGAATTACAATATTACTTTCACAGATTAATGACAGTGTCATAGAGTAGATGATGGACATTAATTGCAGAGAATTAAAATACTATTTTTCAAGGTACCGTGGTTAATTAAAAATACACTTAACAGGTTATGAAGTGCAGAGGAGCTGCTGCACAGGTAAAACCATCCTGATAAGAGTTAGTTACATTTTAGTAATATTTCAGTCATTCAAACAAGATTAATATGTTTGACATGCCCTTCTGGTTATTTCTATTCATAACCATGTCATCAAACTGTCATTACTGATATTACGTGATCTATTCATATTTCATTCTCTTGTTCATAACGCTCCGCTGAGTCATTTTAGTAAAGTATCTGTCTCAGAGAGACAAGGAATCATGGTTCCGTGGGCACGTTTCTGCCTCAACATCAAATATTCTGACACTGTTTTTTGACTCTGTCCAATTGAACACTGAGCCTTCTCTAATAACTTCCTCTAATAATAACTAGGTTTGTAGGATTTTGACGTGGTCATGACAGGACATCTGCTTCAGGACAATCACCGGTTAAGTCAAGCACCAAATAAAAAGCTATTTCCCACATGTCAGTGCTGTTCCGTTCTCCACTTCACCCGCTGACCGGCTGCCAATTAGGTGCTTTCACTCTGAACTGGGCAGAAATGTCAGATAAAACTATGGTCCGGCTGTTTGACAACCAAGTTTTCCTTTAAGAGAACTCAGCAAAAAAGTAAAATGTAAGACTTGACATATGTTGTAGTATCAAATATAAATGTGGGAATCTCTGTGGATCTGTCTCCTGCTGTCTGGCTTTCCTTCGATTTGTTTGACAACAGCTCAACCGATTGACTTCAAATATTGCAGTCCTCCCAAGGAGTTGCAGTGTGTGAATTGTTACTGCATTGGTTTTACCTGTTTGTACCTAATAAAATGAAGTGGGGATTAATCTAACCACTTTCTGTGAACACTTTCCTTAACCTTCTTCACTTAAGAATGTGTAGAGCAAGTGTTTTTTTTAATCGGTGCAGTAAAATGCAATTTAGAAAATGTAATGTGTTTTTGCCAAATCCTTCTGAATCAGGTATCATAGCATCGATGATTATTAATAATATAACAGTGGTGACAGGGAAATTAGATGAGTACTCGATTATTTAATGATATTGAAGTATTAATGAGAAAAAAAATCATATTTTGACTGCACTGCATTAATGTGGCTAAATGTATTTAGGGTCCATAATTAATAAATATGAAGAATGAGCGGAATTTGATGAAATCTTGAGATGGGTTTTGTGAACATGTTGGATATTTAATTATCTTAATGCTCCTCCTCAGACTCCTCGCTGTGAGCTGCTTTTCCGAGACGTTGCCGTTAGCGCTGTCACAGAAGCTGCTGACGAGAGAAGCTCCAACTGAGCCCAGGACTCACACACGCAACCCATGTGACGCTGTGTTCACACAGTCAAAGGATGTTTTCTAATTTCAGCGTTTATTTAATACGACAATGGAGTTGTTTCAGTGTTTTTTTTTTGCGTACTGGCTTCATACGGAACAAATCTCCACCATCACACAGTGCATTGACGCCAGCTTCATGCAACCATGTCCTCTCCGAACCTGCATTTGTTGTTGGACTTTCTCTTCGTAGGAACTATTACTTTGACCTCTGTGGGGTTTTGTTTTGTCATTTAGTTAGGATGGCTTAACACCTGATGGGAGCTATCCGCAGATCGGTGGCCTGTAATAGTGGTTCACCAGATTCACGGCTTCTCTGCCTCTGATGGCTGTTGTTTTTTATCTGGCAATAATACAAAATTCTGTCTTTATGGCGAGTATCAAATCACAGATTCAGACATAAAGAGGAAAGAAGCGGCTGTGCTTGTACATCAGAATGCAATAGAGAGACTAGATTAAATCTAATAACATGTCTATTCTGTTGGATACTATTACCAACCAGTATGGCGGTTGGTCTTCTGAGATTGACCCGCCGAATGGAAAATCGACTCAGAATTGGCTCTTGGTGGGTGCTCATGTCGGACCCGGTCTGTAATATCAAAATAACTGACCCATTTTTTAATGGACCTCATCGTGAGATTGTTTTACCTCCTGTTCCCAGGTTAGCGATTAACTTGCACCCAGAGTGTAGGTGAGAGCGATGCACTGTCAGCATGTACATACTCACACCAGCCGATGAAGAGGAAGACCCACTTCCTGAGCTTATCGGTCGAATAAGTCATTACGATGGCTGTGTGGAGGTAACATCCTTCAACAAACATCCAAAAAAAGTTGGTCACCACAAAGTAGTTGTATATTGTCGTTATAAACCGACACCAAGGCTGAAAGAGAGAAACAAAAGGACAAGATGCAAAGTCTTTTAAACGGAAACGGACACTTTTCCTCATGTGATTCTATCAAGACTTTAATAACTTTCTGCACTCTTAAGTTATAATGCATTGCATGGGACACGTGTGCCGTTACCTCGTTGCTCTCATGAATATTGTGATCTATCAACTGAAGCAAAAACCACATAACATTCCTCAGGATGAAGGTGGTGATCAAATTCCAGTGGATGATGTTTCGAAGACATCGAATGCTCCTGAACCAGAAGACAAACGGAAGACATGTTAGATTATCATGATTTCCGATACCATACTGAGTACAGTTCATATTTTTAAGATGCAAGAAGATGAAATGTTTATTGCTTATGCTGCTATTTGCACATGTAAAAAACTAACCCCTTGTAATAAAAAGTTTCATTTGTATTGTTTAGTATGTCACAGACACATACAAAATGTATATTCTTTCCAAATACATTTTAATCTTGTGGTTAATGGTCGTTAGCGGCACTCGTGATAAATATAGAAATGAACATCCCTTTCTGAATCGCTGTCGTAACAATGTTTTTGTATTTCTGAGTTGCCTCACAAGCCGGTTCAAACTGCCTCACGACCCGGAGGCCGGAGGTTCCCCACCTCTGCTCTAATGGGCTATTAAAACATGAATAATTTAATTTTGCATGCTTTTAAGAGAGTTTCAGTTTGGACAATGTTAAAAAATCTTCTCCCAGTATTTATATCCTGAGGAAAATAAAGTAGCTATTGATTGTGCCATGACATCTTAAGAGACTTAAATATGGAACAAAATATTGACTACTTCGGTCTATAATCCAAGGAAATCAATATTTGCTTTCAGAAGCCCACATCAACCAACCCCTATTGCACAGCACAGCTGAGGCCATTTGATACTTGGTAAATGTGTGTGTGCATGTGTGTGTTTGTGTGAGTGAGTGAATGTGATTAGAAGTGTTGTGAAATACACATTATGCTTTTTCTAAACCTCAGCGGAGCCGCACTGCAGACATCTATTCATTTGACATAAGCAAGTTAATGATAAGCAGTGCAAGGCTACTGCAGGACACAGTTAGAGATGCACTATTTCTGTACTCGCCTTAAGCACAAGAAGAGAATGAAGGCCACGACTAGAGCTCCCACAGAGATACAGTGGCCAAGGTAGTTGATGATCAGCGCCACTTTATAATGCATCGGATACTTCCTCTGGAAAGAAGACATGGGAGTCACTTACTTGATGCACAGACAGATAACAGGACAAAGGAAAAGAGCTGAGTAACATGAATGCATGGAAAGAGCCAGAGTGTGTCTACAGTATCAACCTGTCCAGGCTGCACTGTGATGAGAGAAAGCAAATAATAATAATGATGATAATCATAATACATTTTATTTATGTAGCACTTTTAGGATGAAGTGTGAAGGATGAGTGTATTTCTAAAGAAAATGAAGTAAAAATTCAAATTAAAAGCCATTCAAGTCCCCCTTCTATGACATATTTATCAATCATATTGTAATAAATATAAAATAATGAATGAATAAAATAACATTATAACAATAAATATAAACTATACAATTATATAAAAGCTCACATAAATACAGAATAACTCCAGAATAGTAATAAATGTCACAGACACACTTCAGATGTCTTGGCTTAAAAATGATCTGAGCAAAATAGAGGGAGACCCAGAAACACACAATAATCAGGAGACAAGATGTGAGCTAATCAGGACAAAACTCCTCACATACGATGCATCAGTGTTACCCTGAACCCTCAGGCTCTGCTAACAGGGACACAAGCCAGACTGTACGTACTGTACTGTGCTTGTTAAGTCATCTGGAAACAAACTTTTTAAGTGTTTCAAAACACGATGCAGTCACGGCCGATTGGTTGTCTCTGTGTGTGCCATTAGTGTGTCGACTGTGACGGGCGGCTCTCGGGGATGATTGGCAGATTGTGCAGAGAACAAAGCAGAGAGCAGGATTGCTCCTGTGTCGCCACACTAACCTTCTCCTCCAAAATGGGCTCACAATTGGAGTAATTGCTCTTCAACGCCCACGTCCCATTATCCATGCACTCCCTGTAAGCACTCCCTGCAAGAAAGTGAATCAAACTGTAATCATGGCATCGTTGCAAACATTGTTAGCATTGAACAATGCTTGTTGAAATGTATCAATGGACACTTTCACCGATTTGTTTGTCTGCACAAATCCTCTCCATCTGTATTGGACAGCAGACAGCAGACACCTCAGTGCTGGTGCCAAACCTGTTTGTTGTGGCAAGGTTAGAGAAGCGTTTGCCAAGAGGGGGACGCCTTCCAATTTCCTCAGAGCTCAGTTCAAAGTTGAGCACCACCATCTGTCTGACTCTTACACAGAACACCACTTTAGCAATACAATGTTTTATTTGGTGGGGGGAAAGCAAATCCTCTTACTCTGTCAGTTTATTTGCATATCTTTTTAGAAGCCCCGCTTTCCATAATCAACTTCCAAACGTTTCATTTGGCTGTTCCTCACGGGGCATTGACTGGGCACTTTATCTCAGCAGCCCCGAGAAAACGGAGAAAGATTTGGGGCCGACACAGAGCAGCAATAAATCTATTTTCTATTAGGACCTGCCACTCAAAGTGATCATTTAAACCACTCTGCTGCCAAGATACACATCGTGTATTGAAGTGGTTTTATTATTGTGCAGGAAAACTCTCGTTGATTAGGCTCCTGTCAGATTAATTTTTTTAAAAACCCACATTAAAAATTACAAATTCAATTTATCTTTTATATTTTAATTCAACCAAAGAATATTTTTCACAGGTCGAGGCCTCTGATGTGAATAACTCAGCTCCAAATGGGCAGCTGTCAGATCACTGTCGCCTAAGTGGATGTGATTAGTTAACCTCAACATTATTTGATAAAGATGCTTTTACATTGTATCAAATGATCCAACCTCTTGTGAGGAAATAAACTCTAATATAGATGAACAGATAAATGTGTTTAGAACTTATACAAGTCAAATAATGAACTATTCATATTGGTATCAGCCTCCAAAAATCCTTATCGGTCAGGCTCTAACAGACACGCCTGATCTCTTTCCCTCGATCCAACCCTTTGTCCTGATCTGCCCTGATATTCAATGTGATTTGTTTTGTCCATCATTCAAAGTTTTTTTCAATAGTTTGAGTAATTGAACAATAGACAAAAGGGAGAAAAACATGTCCTCCAAGGCAGAGGTAGCTAACAAGATGTGTAGAAAAGGACAACACACTAATACTGATGTTGTCCCATTGTAGATTTAGACAAATCTTCGTATTCCCCCGTCCTGATGTGAAGATTCTTGTAAACCACAGAGAGGAAACCACCTCAGAAACAGTGAACTGAAGGCAACAGCATCCTTTCCATTTGAATTAATGTCACACAACGTGACATTTGTGTTAAAAGAGTGTGTGGCAGCTAGAAGAAGAAGTAGCAAAACAAACAAAACCTTTACCAACGAGCTCACATTAGCCTTTTCATTTGACTTCAGGCATTTATTTGGTAATGATTTGTGTTGTGTTAAAGAGGGAAAAACCCAGTTCTCTGCCATTTGATTTAGAGCTAAGTAGCCCAGAACACAGCTGTAAATCAAAGTGAGTCAAACCACTCCAGCTCGTGAATGAGTGGTTTCCCCACGAGAGGCAGTAAAACACTCAATTGCAATACGCTCTGAAAAACACACAGCGCTCGCAGTTTGACTGTTGTTGTTCAGCGATGGGACTGAGGGGTATGAACATTAACTCAGACAAATAAACTAGAGGTTGTATTGAAAAAGAAGAAATGACTTTTCAAAGCTCTTTCTGCTGTTGTATCGGGCTCCTCACACAATACTGGATCTGTATTTGAAATAAATCCGAACAATACAACACAAACTACCACTGATTCAAGTGGTCTTTTGCACAATAATGGGCTTAAAGGGAGTTGTGTGTTCTTGTTGGACTCTATTCACACTATGATGATATATTAGTCTCTAATTCTTCTGTTAAAAGCCAATGATATTTACAGCCTCTTGGGTTGCCAGGTTTTGGATAAACCCTCTGGCTGGATTATCCAGTGTGGCATTGACGTGGCTCTTCAGGAAAACCCTTCAAATTTGACCTTTTGACCTCTGAACTTCTGGCTTTATGAATAATGTATTAACATTCATATCTGCAAGCTTGATGGTTTACAGAAAGACTTAACATCAGCAGTTATTAATGTGCTATTACAAAAAACAGACGGTAAACATCAGGCAAAATGGATTTTTTACCAACCTGGTGACCTACGGTATGTTCTCAGTAATGGTAACCCATTGCAAAAAATCAGTTAAAATGATCGTTATAAGAAAATGGGAACTTGAATTGCCTCCCTATGTTTCTATGCCTCCACCAGCCAATGCAGTTGGAAGCCTTCCAGTTTTCTCTCTCTAGTTTGACCAATCACGTTTGAGCCAGCCTCGGTATCCGGAAATGCAACTTTTAAATTAATGTGCGCTCATATGGAGATAACGTCTAGACCCAAAACAATGTACAGAGAGTTTTGCCGTTTGTATTTTGTGTGGGGAAACATTTGACTCGTGTGGACTTGGACTGTGAACATTGCACGGTGAATGGAAGATGCAGACTGGGCCTGTATATCTGCCATCTACACCGGAAACTCCAAATTATCGTGGATTGCCAACCGGAGTTTAATTTGTCGTCAGACGATGAGATGGCCTCCTGACTCTCTGATTATCCTTGTGTGCTTTTGTCTGCAGAGCCTGAGGAAGGTGGACTGTTTATTGGCATCTCTTAATTGTGCAATTGAATCCTCCCAATTCAGAGCTGCTCAAAGCGAGTATTATGAATTAATCTGTGCAGATAATCATAATAATATGCCATTTTATATCATTCAAACTGTTTTGGGGGAATCAAACTGAGAGTCAGCACGACAGCATCTAGAGGATATCGGCGTCACAACAAATCAACAGCAACTGAAATTCCTCCAGTCAGGTTAGTTTGCAACATCTCTCAACCCAGCGAGTCAGGAACCCAGTGTTCTCTGCCAGTCTGAGGCTCAACTCCTAACAATGGCTTTCAAGCCACCCACTAATTTGCAACACTGCTATAATTTGCAAAGAAAACCATGACAACTATTATAAAAAAAGCATCTTTACATAATGAGATAATATCACAGCAGCAGCACAGGGTTTTTTCCTGATAAAATTCTCGCGCTCCAGGCGAATATCACGCTGGGTTTGTGAAACAAGCGGTGATGGCGAAGGAATAGAGGAAGGGGAGCAGGTTGTGAGGTTTGTCCCTGTAAGCGATTCCACTGAGGCAGGACTAATTCAAGGCACTGGTGCAGGAAGAGCATATTTCCCTCTAACCATCTGTGCATTACGCATGATAAAGCGATTCTCCTAACTTTTTCTCTCCCTTACGGTGCGTTAAAGTCATACTGTTAAAAATAAAGAATCACTTAATGAATCTGTCGAGTTTGGGAAACGGGAGAACGTGTTAATAATGCTGTGAGCAACCCGACACTGACCACACTCCGCTGGTGTAAAGGCGGAGGGGGAAGAAGCGGCGAGATTTCCAACTGGCGCACTCCGCAGCCACACAGCCCACCTCCTCCACCGGCCACCCGGCCAACTCCTCTTGGACGCATGCAAGCAAACACCAAAGGATTGTCAGAGGATTAGAAGACTGGAAGCATGTTTGTTGATGTAAATGAGGAAAAAAGCATTGCTGAAAAGTTATGTAACTTGGGTGTGTGTGGGCTGTTTCAATCAGGGGGCGTAAAAAAAACAAACAAATTCAATTATTGATTCTGAAATGAATTAGAAATTCACATTCCTAATTATTCTGAAAGACTAAACCAAACAGTATGTGACTCCTATGCCGGCGAGGTTGACCTGTTTCTTTGAGCCGATGTTTGCTGTGCACCGAACCGTGGCCTCTACAACAATGCCATAGGAATATTACAGTACAGCATTTTTCACTTAAAGCTTGTGTAAGCCTGCCTGCCTTGCTCGGGTGTCTGATTGCCCTGTGCTTTAGCCCGGGCATCTGTCTCTTTAGGTCTGTGTTGCGTTTGTCCGACAGGAGATTGTTTTTTCTGATTGAGTGAACTCCGAATAAGGATGTGACACGAGCGCTGCCGCTCTCCGGTCGCCCCCAAATTAGTCAGATGTTCCAGTTGTTGTGAAACAGACAGTAAATCTGGGGCCTTCTGTTTGGATGAGTTGAGAGACAATAAAATGGAAACAGCTCATGCGAGTTGAACACCTGAGCCCGTTTGAGCAGCGTTTCCTGAAAGCCACATGGAATTTAATTTGAGCATCTGACAGAGCAAAGCAGCTCACGCCATAACAGCACGGGAATCTCTAATCATTTCAGTTTGACATTTCATTTAGGTGACGGGAACTGGAGCAATTAGCAGTTATTCATGCAGACGGTAGGTGAGGACATGAGGTGTCCTGAAGATAGATGTTGATTATCAGCCATAATATTGTAACCATCTTCACCACAATGCTATTTGCTCCTATAGAAGCCAATGGACTACACTACCCACAATCCTAAGGTGTAGTAGCAACGTCTCTGATTGGCGAAGCTTGATTTTGACCCTGGAAATGTTTACCACAGCCGCGAAAATCATGTCCGATCGGACCGTTCAGCGTTACTACACTAGGTTACTCTACTGTACGATATATAAAACACTCAGTACAAACATACAAAACTACAATATATTGGAACACTTTAACAACTAGGTATAATTTAAGAAGAGGCAAGATGGAACTCGTTAAAAAGGGTATGTATGTAATGTAGTGTAATGTACATTTTATGTATGTCTGTTTTCCAATTACTTTTTGCTGCGAATCACGTTTTTGTTATGGTCAGAATTCATCTGGTGGCTGGTCGCCCTGGCTCAGGCTTAAAATTGTTTTTATAAAGATTTTATGAAACGTCAATAGAGAAAACAAAGGATTCTTTGGTAACTTTTTATGAACTTATGGTCTATTTGTTCATCAGAACTGTAGCTGAGTCTCAAAATCCATTTTATTGATAAGTAGTGCTTCAAACGAATGATTCTCCTGAAGATCCCACTGGGGGGAGCTTGTTGTCCTGAAGGAAGCACCAGGCCACAAATGGTCTTCATGACAACAGACATCATGTCGAAGGCCCTGAAACTCAGAGACTCGCCTGTCATGCTTCAGGGACCGGCTGCATCCACCCGTAGACGGGTGATGCCAAATAGCCTGAGTCTCTATGAAGAAATGCTAGTAAAATAGTAATACACATATATGATGGAGATAACATTTGATTCAACATTAATGTGATTGATTTCAAGAAGATTGATTAAGCAAAGGAATGCAAGGAACCTGGTAGGATGAAGTGTGTTGTGTTGCAGTTTCTGAAAAGTAATATATTGATTGAGGACATTGATTTAAACAGACACTACAGAAACGTGCCTCAGTGCAGAGTTCAGGCACTACGACATCAGAGGACCTCCTGGAACGTGGCATCTCATCGAGACCCGAGGTTTAAATTGCGCTATGTTGAAGAATAAAGCTTTTTCTGAGCGGGAGCTCAATCCGTTGGCACACGGCATTATCCTGATAAGAGCATCCGAGGCAGCACAAAGCACAGAACCTGAGGGGCCGTCCAAAAAAAGGAAGACAACTTCACGTAGCCTTTTCAGAGTTTCCAGTGCGTCAAACAAGGAAGAACCCATTCAATTTTGGAGCAGATCCAGATAAAGACTCTCTGAGCCCCAATCTAATTAAGTCTCACCTTCATTACTGCACAGTAAAAATAACAGAGGAAAGATATTTCTACCAGATAGAGGAGAGTATAGACAATTCAGATTCCACTATGCTCTTCTCCACCGCTGTGCGAGCTGGGGTTTTGCCACTGAAACATTGAATCTTTGATGTTTGTCTGGAACTTTTTGGGGGTTATGTTCGTTTTTTCCAATTGTCATGATGGTTCATATAATTTGTCAAGCTGGCTTCTCATCTCCAAGTCTGTTGCTTTTGCTTTTTTTTTGTGCGTCATCGACCGCTCCTGCCCTTTTGGTCTTAGATGCAAAAGTGTCCTTTTCAAAAGGGCAAAACTTATTTTTCCCTTTCCTCACATGTTTCCTCAATTTATTCTCTGCCTGTTAAAGAGAATACCCTTAGAGATATGTGAAAAAAATCAAAGCACCACACACTTGTGACAGATTTCTGCAGAATTAGATCACACATGAAAGCAGGAAGGAGGAACTCAAACTGTTCTTTATCTGAAGAGAAGCTAAAACAAGGTCTCCCGTTTCCAAAAATGATATATCTATGTCGCCGATGAACTGTGGTTCACATCATAAAATGTTAGTCTCCAGTGGATCTAACCAGTCAACACTAACTCGCCGTTTCTACGGCCTTGATTGACCCAAGTGTGATCAAACACAACATGGCAGCTCAACCACTTTACAAAAACTGCACTGTCCTTGTCACATTCACTCAGTTTGACATTTTGTCAGAGGTGCTGATCCTTTTCAAAGCAAAACAAAGTCCCCGGCTTTTGGGTATTATCAGTGCACAGTCCCAAAAACGACTGGATCACCTCAAATCCCTCTCTGGGAGGTTTATTCTGAGGAGGCACTCAAACCCAAATCACAATTCACAAAGGCATCACAAAGTGTTTGAACTCATTTCAGCAGTTAAGCACCTTCTGGTCCGATGGCAGCATTACTCTAAAACTTGCAGCTGTTACATTTTCAGACATCCAGTGTGAATTTGACTCCTGGCTTCAGTAACTAATCAATAACTAGCACTTTATTCCTTTAAATGTGTGAAACATTATCTACTAACCTGACCCGTCTCATTTTAAAAAGGGATTTCAACAACTTTTCTGGAATATTCTCAAATACTTTTGTATTGATTAAAATATCACAAGCACAACAGGTTGGGAACCAGTGCACCATGTTATTTATTGCAACTAGAAAAATACAACTATAATCATACAGTTTCTCCTGAGGAAGAGCAGCTATACAGCCATTTCAGCAAGAAAAGTTGTAAAGTGTTTTGCTGCTTTTGGGTTATAATGTTACAACAATATATAGATGCTCTACTTTCATTTCGAACATCAGGCTCTGTCTGTCCAGTCATTAATAAACTGAGCAAGCAGAAGAAAAGCAGCTACAAGAAGGGGGCAGCTAACAGCTCAATCAAACACACGTCCTTCTCTGACTGTTTCAAGTGTTTCAAAAGACATATGACCACAAGAAGACCACGAGTCAGACCAGCAGGTCATTAATCTCTGTGTTTTGAACGAGAGTGAACTGTGAGATAAATCAGAATAACCTAAATACCTTATGAAGTAGCGATCCAAGGGAGATCTGAAATTCCCTGTCCTCTCATACAAGATTACTGGGTCACTCCACAACCTTTGCAAAGAGAGTCAAAAACGTAATGACTGACGACTTTGTTACAGGGTTCGAGATGACATGCAGTGATGGTTGTATCTGCAGCATTTCACTTGCGGTTCTGAAGAAATAATCACATGAGATTTGTGATTTCTTCCGTTTGGTTTTGTGCAGAAATGCAGCCTCACTGTCTGTCGGCTCTAATTCTTTTTAACCTCTTTTGACTTTTTCCTCCTTTTTCCAAAATGCCAGGATTCAGTGAACTTCTGAACAAATTGCGATCTCTCAGAAAGCATAAATGTACATTTGATCTTATTTTTTCCCGGAGGATGTGTGATTATTGACACTTTTACTTCTTGTCAATGGGTTAAAACAAATTCAACGAATTTTTACCACAAGGCCGCAGATGAACTTGCTTTTAACTACGTGGTTGCATCATGGCGGCCTCGCGTATCCTGCGTTTGCTTGGGCGGTGTTTGCAATATCCACATGAACTGTAGGGGCAGTATTTACAGATTGCGAATCTGGACGATCTAAACAGTTCTGTGGTGCACCCTCTAGTGGAATACTTCAGTAACACATGTGGTACACGCATAGTTCACAACAAGTAACTGAACGATTACACTCGTGATGCATCAGGTTGTCTTTGCTTACTCTATCTATACTTTTCTGTATCTTGAGTAAAAGATCGATAAAAGAAATATAAAAAGACTTTGTTGCCCCTGTGGATTCACACACTGAAGGTAGTGAGGTTTTATATTTTCTGAAGGACTCAGAATAAACCACCTGTCGGTGCGTCTTGCGGTGACCTGATCAGGGAGCGCCGCTGCTCCACTGGGCTGCAGAAGCTATTTCCAGAGGCTGAACCGAGACGGAACAACCTTTTGGAAAAGATGCCACTTCACAAAAAATAGCCTGTTCCTTTTTCCAGCCACATTGGAAGACACCTTGGAGGAGCCTCAGGCTGAACCGCTCTGTGAGATTTCTGTGTCCTCTCTGCTGAAGATGTATTTTATATCCATTAAACACGTCAGTCTTTCATATGAGGGTGAAGAACTATTTCCCCAGAGCAGGGAGGGAGGGAGAAGCTATGATTGGCAGCCTCATTACACTCTAGATGGTTCATTGAATTGAATAAATGAACTAATGTGTCGGAGCTAAATGTATGTACGTGACGTGACGTGTATGTGTTTTAATGATTTACTTACTTATGCCCCATGGCGAGGCTGTTTAGGCATCAGGAATGTTAACGAGTCAAATATCTGCTCTGGTAATTCATTAATGAACCTGGTATTAATATGTTCTTTTATTCATGCGCTCATTAGAAGAGCATATCTAATTGGGTGATTATTTTCAATAAGAAGAGAAATGGAAAGTGAAAATAAAGTGGGATTTCTCAGATGAACTCGAGGGAAGGAGCAGGTTTTGTTTAGATTTCAGTCACTCAGCTGCTGCACGTACAGACTGCACATACTGCGAGTGTTTTTATAGATAAAGGTTTTCTTTGTTAAGTGCAGTTTTAGAGGGATGTTGATGTCACAGCATTAACGTTATAATATACATGTATGTACATTTCACAGCATATGATCAATTTTAAACCTATTTTGCGTTCATGTTTTATCCCATGATTGTCAAAGCTTTGTAATACCTCCAAATGGGGTAATGCTCAACAGGAGCCCAGCAAATTATTGAACATATTTCATCTAATAATTATTTTCTTTCTGCCGATCATTTTCTTGATTGGTGAATTGTTTGGTTTGGACCATAAATCCCACCTCTCGCTGGGGGTCCCAGGGTCTCCTTGGAAACCTGTGTAATTCCTGTAAAAAATCTTCCCCCGTTTTACAGGAGCTTCTGAAGGTTGTGGTGAAGAGTTAGTAAGTAGTTATAGGTTTAAACGTTTATTATAGAATATAAGATTGCTTATTGAGAACCTGTGTGCTCTGTGTTTTATCAGTTATTTTTGCACTATTTTGGGTGCATTTTAGCATCCTTGTGTTTTTGTGATCTTATTTTTCTTGAAAGCTTTGAACCAGTAGCTTAGAGTTCAGGATTTAGACCCCTCAGTAGACCCCCTTCTGCATATTATCAATTTTAAAGTTTTTTTTTAAGTGCTAAGAATAAATAGCCGCAACATATATTTTAAATATTTATAAATATTGACATTTCAGAAGCTGGAACCTGAGAGTTTAGGGATTTTCTGTTTGAAAAGTGACTTCATTATGTTTCTTTTTTTTTGTAAATATCATCTAGATGGTTGATCAAATACTTTAGTATTTTTTACTACGTATGTTTTAGAAGCATTGCACCATGAATTGCAATGAGCATGTGTTTGTGCCTCCTCTTGTTTTGCAGGTAACAACAAACCTCTTAAAAAGCTTTGTGCCTTGAGCGATGACCACTGATGCAAATACACCAACAGAGCCTGAGGAGGAGTTGCTGGTTAATCTTCCACTCGCAGCTGTGTCTCCCCTCCTGTTTGTCTATAAGGAATCCCACTAATAAATGGAGAAACGTCGTCTGTCTGTCTGTCCTTCGATTTCCTCGTCAGCCACTCGTCCAATCGACTTTGGAAACAGCTTATCGCAGCAGCAGCCTCCAACGGCTTCATATGCACGATAACTTGAGGCGAATGCATCCTGGGGCGCTTTGTTAAAAATACAAACAAGGCAGCACTTCTTTGTTTATATTTTATCTCCAACCGAATATGATGTATTAGGACTATTAACAGGCAGAGGAAGTATCGTGTGCTCTACTGCAATTTAACATTACATCATCCATCATCTAATGCTGTTATTCAGCTGCTGTATATTTTTGAGTGAGAAAATAACTTAACTAAAGTCTTAGACTGTCTACATCATTCGTAATGTTTTCCTTTGCCTGGATTTTCTTAACTGTAATAAATACATAAGTAAAAACATGTCAATATAAAGTTTTAAGTCAAGTTCTGCGGGAAAAGAGTCGTTATAACACACAGATTAATGGAATTAGATCAAATATAATGATAGAAACTGATGTTGTATATTGAAACAGACCTGCAGTGAAGTTTTAACCTTAATTCATAGAGAGAAATGCGTATTACAGGTCTGTTGTATTATACTTCAGTACTGTAGGTGTAGCTAAATGGCAAAATTCCAGAATGAACAGAAATGATAGATGACTGCATACAATATGAAATTACTGATGAAATAACAAGCACGTTTTGAACAGGCATTGCACTGGTAACAACTATAAGTCCTAGGTTCAGTGTGTTTGCTGTCAAACTGCTGAAATCTGTTGATGAGAAAATGAGCAAGAGGCAATGCGCTACAAGTGTTTAGCCCTGAGGAAGCCCCACATGGAGCAGGGTGTGTCTGCTTAAAGAGAATATATTAAACCACGTTACACGATTAGGAAGCATGCATATGTCAGATGTGATGAGCACTCTACCCTAGCAATTTAAAGCAGACCATTAAAAAGTTTTTGTCAGTCCGACCATTGTCATTAGAATTTACCAATGTGGTTGTGCACGTCCCTTGCACCGCAACACAGAGCCCCCGATCTCATTTTCACCTCCAAAAAAGGTGTTACTCCATTTATATTGGAGGAAATATTGTTTGGGCTGAAGATGAGTTCCTTAAAAATAGCCAGGCATCTCACAGAGCAAGGTTATAATCAATCATCAACCTTTAATGTAATATCTTGGCTTTGTGGAGGGGTAGGAAATAAATGAGTATGAAAACATTCTTTTTGAAGGTCCCGTGTTGTAGAATGTGAGAATCCCTGACTTTTTTTTTTTTTACTGTAATGTAGGTTAAAGTGTTAATAGGTGCTCAATCCACAGAGAAATGCAGAAAGCCTTAAAACAAGCCATCAAGACCTCGTGAATTTGGGGATGTCAGAAATATATACACGACTCTCAGCTACGCCCCCAGGATGTCTGACATTTCTGAACAGCACAATAGAGTGAGGATACCTGACCCAAGCCTGTGGGGAGTAGCAGTCGGCTAGAATCCATTACGTTTGAAAAGAGAACAGCCAATTAGACGAGAGACTCAGAGACCGACACCGAACGCCCTCTTCTAGCCCCAGAGAAGAACGTGAGAGATGAGATGTAAAACTATTTCTAAATGGATTCTCTATATATATCCATATCTTCTATGATGTTCCATCAGTTAACTGAGAAAAAAAAACACGTGTGAAAACATCAACTTGGGACGAGGGTGAGGACGAAAGGAAGGAAAGACACCTTCACTGCCAGGGCATCGCTGTGACCTGATTTTGACGTGTTAGGTAATTCAGTGTTAAGAGAAACTGTCAAGGTTTTATATCTGAGACGAGGAATTTAGAAATTAAAATGCTCGAGCGCCCAGGAAAATGTGTCTTGTGCCGTAGTGTAGTGTGTATGAATGCTGAGCCCGTGGTGAGTGCCGCCGGGGGAGGCTGGTGCTGATTGGACCCCCCAGGGGACTCTGTGTGTGCAGTGGCTAGTGACATGTTGGCTACACATGCTGGCCTGAATTTGTTGACTGACTAACCTCTTGCCAGGTGTAAGTGGAGCAGAGGATTCAAGTGGGTAAGTTCCCTGCAGGAAAGCGACTTTACAGGAAGCAAATTCACTGGATTCAGTGATGACAGACAATCAAGCGAGTTGTGGCAGCGGGACGTGTGTGATTCTTGGCAGGAGAAACTGCACATGATGGGAGGTCCACCGAACAGAGTAGGATGAGTGTCTGAGAGAGAGGTCGTTTAATAAAGGTTTCACAGCTTTTTAAGATAGAAATATGAGATTCGTATTACTCCTCCGCGGGAGAACTCTGTGGGAACGTGTCAATTCGCTGACAAGAAGACATAAAACAGCATTACACTCATTCAGACTCTCATTAAGCTGCAGTGGGGGACATTGGTGAGTCATTAGGATGTGCTAATGCTACACTGAGAATGCTTTCGACAAGCGGAAGGATTTCTTTTTGCACCGCTTGGCAAAATGTCCGTAAAGGCTTAAATCAATTCCACAACCATAGCTCCCGATGCTCTCCAGTTTACATCACTCATGGTATGTAGCTTTAAAAGATTAGCACCCACAGGTCTACCCTCTGATATTATTAGCCTTTTTCAATTTTAAGAGATTGCAATTATGGGTCTTTGTTTGTGTTTGCACATTCTCCAGAGGTTGCCTTTAAGATTCTCCAGTCAGTCACGTTCACAACAACACAGAAATCTGGGTGGCGCAGCATTCAGGAGGTGGACATAATATTTACAACCACGTCAGCCTATATCACAAAAAAAACAGACACATCTTTGTGTCCTGATAAGCTTGTTTTCTTTCCATTTTCAGTTCTGCATCCGTGGCTTGTTAGAAACATCATCAATGCAACCACTCGCTTGTGGTAAATCCTGCAGATAATCACCGGCTGTATTCTCACATGGGCTCATGAGAGTTTTTGCTAGGGGGGGTGGCAGGATAAACTCAGGAAAATGTCTCCAAAAATGGACTTGGACATTTGTATTCTCACATATCCAGAGTTCAGTCTTAAGCAGCTTATGTTGACAATGGGACTGTCAGGATGGAACCCGCCTTGCGCACAATGTCAGCTGGGATTGACTCAAGCCCCCCACGACCTTTAAAATACAAGCAGTATAGATAACGGATGGATGAATTCAAAGTTGTTTTCAAAAGGAGGCGTTTTCACACATAAGGAAAAACATTGTAATCTTTGCCTGTGAAAGATGAGGTGCTCTTGCACGGACTCATCTCTGTTTTGAAATAAATCGTCAAAGGTGTATTCCCGACACGCAAACACTGCAGCCGCTCCCCTCTCCTCTCGGTACGCGATACTCATCGCAGCGCTCATACTATGTCTCGGACTTTATTAATCCTGATAAGAGAGTCAATAAAGTTCTACTGTGTATCCCGACTTGCTGGCAGGATGCGTCCTCTGTGACAATGAACGCACAAACAAAGAGGCGAGGGGAGTTTATCGTAGGAGGAGGCAGGATGGACTGAGTAATTACAGTTGCCCGCCCTGGGAGTAATAACAGGGAAACCGTACAGGTCACCATGATGTGGCTTGGATTTGCAAAAAACGATTCTTCAGCGTTGATATCATTCTTCTATACTGCTGTGAACATGGTGTCTCGCCCGAGGCTCGACAGGAAGCACGTCGCGTGGTGGTGACAAAGCAGGGACAATAAATGACTTTCAAGCCATGTTTAATAACTCTGCCCCAACTGCGGTGATGAGCATTTCATGTAAACCAGAGAACTGAATAAATACACAAAAAAGGGACAGTGGAGGGTTTAAAAATGCATAAACCTCTTAAGCCACTCTGTGCACACATTAATATTTATATATGCTTGAAGGAAAAGGGAAGGAATTTATAGCCCCTCACCTGCAACGGCCTGTTAAGCCGCTGAAATCTCAGGTTTTTGTACGAGAAATTTCAACATTTTGCTGACAGTAAACTTCAGGTGTTTCTCAAAAGTGTTACAGAAAAACTACGAGGTTGCACGAGATACGCCGTTTGCTTCTTCCCGTGTTAAGACTGGGAATACAAAGCACACGGGCTGGTTCTTAAAATACAACAGTGGCCAGCCATCCTGGGACATTCGTTTCTAATATGCAAGCCTGTGCATTAAGTGTGCTGCTCCGAGACCGAGGACGCAAATGGAAGAGAAACTATTGTTAGTCCTACGGGTCAGACGCATACGTGGCCAAAGCAAGACACGTAAAAAAAGAAACCGCACGTTCCTTTAAGCCAAATTTTGCAAAACGGGAAGTACTACTTCTACTTCAGACTCCCTTTATGGCTGTAGTGTTTTAATTAACACCTGCTCATGTGGTGTCAGGGCCTGCTTCTATTCTTAGTGCGACCCATTTTCTGATTTGAAAATTTCATTCGTCTGTGGCTGCAGATGTGTGCTGCTAATGTGACCCAGAAGGATCGAGACAATCACACCAGGAACCGTTGTCACTTGGTCTTGAAAATACCCAGCATCCCGGGATTTAAGTGGTGCTTCTCTGCTGTGATTAACTAGAAAATAATAATACGCTTCCACTCTAAATAATATACTACCCCAGCTCATGCATTAATCCTGATACAGTGCGTTTAATAGACTGGATCTGCTTTAAACTTGACAGGAACGACTTGTCATGTCTTGTCCTGATTTTCCCTTGGTATTTCCGATGTGGAGATCTACTGGCAGTTTACAGCGTTGCGATGCTGCGAGATGTACATGACAGAAAACCTACACACACTCAGTGGCCTCCATCAAATATTGAGTTAATTCACCAAAGCTACCAGGTGCAAAACCCACCACAGAGAAACAGAAGTCTGGGAGAATCATTTACCTAAACCAGTGCAGATAGTTAGTGATGATGGGACACGGCACAAAATAACAAAGCCGTAAACTTATTGAAGAAAAGAATCGTCGTGCTAATTCACATTCTTGTTTCCTTTTGAGCATAAAGTCTGGGAACAAGCCAAAACAGCTGCCCTGGTGAGAGACGTCCTGGAGGGCTGTCATAATGAGGGGCAGTGATGGCCTAAAGGACAGAGCCCCAAGCTCGTGACCTGCGTGGGGACCAAATTAAAGAAAAGTTCATCAACACGGCTGCGGTGCCCTTTTGTAAGGTCTCGTTTGCAACTCGGCCCCCTCGCTGAATCTACTCTGTCTACAGTAACATGGCTTTTATCCAGTCAGTAAATCCTGTGTATGGCCGCAGTCTGAACGGTGTCCTTATTGCTTGTAGGACAGAGCAGATTCTGAACTGTTGAACCCATTTTTTAATCCTTTAATGTGCACATTCAGGCAAAGCAGACGATGATTCAACGTACAATATGCAACTCCTGCCACCGGGGGTCTCTCAATCAAAACAACGACAAAAGACCTGGTTTGATGACGTGGTGAAGCAACGTGGGATCAAGGGAGTTGTCTTCACCACCTGACCAGGTGCATATCGTGTTCGCGGATATGGTTTTGTATTAAAGTTTTATTCACGTTTAGCAGCAAAAAGCAATGAATCCCTGTGATCCAGTGTGAAAGGGTGGAAGGAAAAAGCAACCGACTGGCTAGAAGATCGTTTTTCCTTAATCGTCCTGGAAGTTACAGCGAGCAAATAGTGTACATAAGTCAACTAAATACATAACATGTCTCTAGTAATTTGCCGACATTGTGATGAAGGATTGTTTCATGTTAAATCTGTACACACGTCATACAGTGCCATCAACCCTGTCTAAAAAGACCCCTTACTCTTATGCATTGCTGCCATAATCAACATCAACTCTAATGATCTTTCACATGGACAAAAGTGCATTAAACAACTTCCTACACCAAAGTCTCACAGTCCCATTAAAATCCCTGTGTGGTACAATTGATCACAACTAAACCAATCCAATCTGCCACAGTGGCTCTGATACAGAAACCCATGATCTACAAGTCTGTTATCTTCAGCTAAAATTGGACTTGATGACAAAAATAGCTTCCACGACACTGTAGTGGATGTGTGAAACGGGCTGTAAAATACTGTTGTTATGTGACTGCAAAGTGCAGAAGCTACAGGAAAGGAAACAGGTTGGACGGAGACTTTGTCGTCATGGTTAATACGATAAACAGGTAGTTAAGGCTATAGGACGACCATCATCATGGTTTAAAGAAACAACGCCATCAATTTGTTTGGAACAGGAAACAAACAGCAGTCCCCCGCAGTAAAATCCAGTGTTATGTCTAAATCATCCATCCACACCAACCTCCTCACATGCACTTGTAATAATGTTAACATTGCAAGAATTAAACCTGTACAACAGTGATCATCAACAAATAATAAAAGCAGACCGGTTCTAAAGCTGCTTTCAGACATGCACTGAAATCCAGATTCTCCAGATGATGCCTCTAACCTGCAACAGACCCAAAAATAAAAAAAAAACTATCTGGATGAAAACACAGAGCCACACACGTATAAGACACAGACGAAGACGTCAAGAGAATTTATTGTGATCGAGTGTCGAGGTGCTGTGAACACAAACACATGATGTCCGCAGCAGAATTAATACGTTACTTCCTGCCTCCGCCCGCTGCACCACCCTTCACCTAAATCCCCCCGGAGGGATTTGTTGCTGTTGTGAACGCATCTGAGCGGAGAACCTCCCGCTGCGTTGTTCATGTATGACAGGCAATCTTTGGAGAAAGTCTGGACCCAATTCTCCGGAGTCCCTCTGGAGGACATGTCTGAAAACGGCTCAATTTGTCAGAAATAGAACGGAGCAGTTAACTGGAGCTTGCCTCAAATTCCACAAAGCACCCTTTGTGTTTTTCTCTTACTCGGCATTGTGGAGTAATGGGTTATTGTCAAAAGCTTCGGATTCCAGCAGAACAGACAATGCTTCCTACTTGAATCCCCTCTGATGATGTTAATTATCTCCATTGTTTTGTGCATTACCTCTTTAGATCCCCACTTCGTTTGGTGCACAGAACGCTTTGGTTAATGAAGAAAGGGAAGTGGATCAGTTTTGGGAGCAACGTCCTTAATCTTTCCCAATAGACCCTTTTTATTGCAGAACAGGACTAGGGCGCCATCTGTGACGATTAAGTTGAGTTTTTCTAATGACAGTCTTTTTTTTTTATGGCTCCCCCAGGTTTCCAAATACAATGTCACCACCGGTCATACTCTCCAGCGAAATTTAAAAAAAGACAACAGCTATTCTATCAAATCCTCCGTATCAAGATATATGACAAAAATGGAAAACTGAGACAGGGGACTGGATATCGAGGGAAATGTGTTGAGCTCACTTGACCTCATCACGGGAAACTCACTGTGCCCCATTGATTATCCTTAAAATCCTCAGCAAGTGAAATTACTGAAAATGTTTGTTGAGGACTCAGACAGCCTGAAGAGATGCAATTGTTGGTCGCTCTTTCAATTAATAATCCCACTTGCATGGAAGCAGGTCATTTTCCTGCCACGGGCCTCCGACTGATCAGGGTATTACTCTTTCCAAGTTGCCTGCATCGTACAACGGTGACGCCTGAGATGTATCCCTTGGCAAGGGGTGGTCATTTATTTGCAAATGAGGCATACAGGTTTAGATTCACTGAAAAGTTGGCATCACAAGGACGCACTTATCGGTTCCAATCTTCATGAGAGCAGCAGGATTTCCACGCCAACACCTCTCCACTTAATGCTCTCTTGGAATGACGTTTTTGCTTGTCTGACAAACAACAAAAGGATTTTCAGGACATTGCACAATAGCGTCAAAACCGGTAAAAGTTAATTAATGTTTCCTGCCAATCAGGACCACATTCTGTGATGACGTTTCTGGACTTGGAGATGTTTGCCATCAGTGACCAGCCTCCTCGGCAGAGATCATTGTCTGGGTAGAGGCCATTTCCCTTGTTTTCATGAGTCTGTTCACACTCACACTAGATAAGGAAAATAATATTTTTCGAGGTTCGGCCCCGAACAGCGTCTGCTTTGAAAAACTGTGTTGATAACGCCTGCTGTACAATCTTCTGCTGCAAACACAGATTCCTGTAATTACCGACGCAAGGGAACAAAACAACTCAGTTACCTGTTTCATTCCACCACAGAACTGCGACCTGTCTAATAATGTGACTTCATTTTCTGAACTGATTCTCAAGCTTTCCTTTTTGATTCAATAAAACAGCGACAGGTAACAGGAGAAATATGAATCCATGTGCATGTATATCATAACCTTCTGCGCCCACAAAATGTCATAATACCCCAGTGGATGTCACACACCTAATACTTGAGCAAGAAGATTGATTTTACTGAATTATTCAATCTCATGATATTGTCTAATCCATATAGCCTGTCAAAAAACGTATCGATCCACACGTGTGTCAACAAGCAAAGGCACACATTAGGGAAGGTGTTGACGTTTGCTGTCCTGGCAAATGGCTGCGATTTTCACACAGAGTGCACAAAACTGCCAGACGTCTCCGGCCAAAACCAAACACCAGCGGAGCAAAGGGTAAATCAGTGCATTAAGAGGTGAGGCGGCAGAGTGTGTGTGTGTGCGTGTGTGCGTGTGTGTGTGTGTGTGTGTGTGTGTGTGTGTGTGTGTGTGTGTGTGTGTGTGTGTGTGTGCGTGTGTGCGTGTGTGCATGCAATGTGGGACATTGCAGGATAATGGCACTGCACCTGAGCCCATTACAGAGATAACAGCCTCAGGAACTCACACCGTTATCTGGACCCGGACACTCCGTGCTTCACAGGAGTTATTTTGTGATGCTTTGCTAAATCAATCGTGCTTTTTTACATTTATGAGCGTTTCAACAACTTCAGTCAGATGATTAACACCAGAGTTACATAACGTGACAGTGGCGGTGTGATACTCTTTTCTCAATAAATGCTGCTGGTTGATCCTCAGTCTCTCAAACCCGACAGATTAAAACAGTCCAGTTATCTCCTGTAGAAACCATGATGTAGTGTTGTTGCAGCTCCAGTGGCTTTTGGCTGCAGATCGATGTGCAGTTAAGCTCAATGAGGACAGGTGTAGTTAAGGTAAAGCTAGATTGAGCAGAACCTCACTGATGGGGGGACCTTGTGAACCCAACTCTGCAGACGATAACATGAGCAGTAAATGGTGTTTCATGGCTGACTGTTAAGGTGTTCAGGCAAAAACTAAACACAGAGATGCATTCAAGTCTTTCGGGGCTGCTGTCCGTGAAGAACTTTGCATCTCTGATGGTGTTTGATCTGAAGAAATGATGATTTGATGGTGATTATGTTCTTTCTCTCCAATTTGATCAGTTATCTATCTTATCAATTATTATAACGCTCGTGTATCAAAAACTGTAGCTGAGGGTTTCTGTGGTTTTAAGTCCATTTGCATTTTAAACATTGTGTGAACAGCTCACGGGGGAATACTGATGCAGCTGTTCCACTGACCAGAGGAGTGATGATGATTGAGATTCACTGTCACCGTGCTCTACATCTGCACAGAGGGGAGATCAAGTACAAACCTTTGATGCATCATCCCACTGAAAATCCATAAATTGGAAAATGAGCATCAATAAAGTGATAGTTCACCCAAAAATGAAAAGATTCAAATTTGACTCCAAACAAGGTCATTTACATCGTGTTTTTAGCCTAAATGTTCGCATTTTAGGCTAAAAAACGTGTAAATTACGCCATTTCAAGTCCAATTTGAATGTCAGGGCTTACGAACACATCGGCATAGTGGTGAGGAGATAACGAGTGAATTTTTCATTTTGGGGTGAACTATCCCTTTAAGTTACTAGTTTGCTTAATTGACTTTGATCTAAAAATCATTATTTTACCTTTATCTGAATTCAATATATCTCTCAATATTGCTAAATTTATTTAGATTTTTAATCGGAACAGACGACCAGTATATGAAAGAATTGTAAAGAGAGCCATTTTCTTCCAAGCACATGCATGCTGAGGAACTTTTGCAAAGATCTTACTGGTTGTGTTGTACTTCACCCCGTTGATGTACTCCGGGCAGGGTCTCTCCACGATCCTGCCGGTGCTGCTCCGCGGCCAGCACGTTCCAATCTCATCGGTGGTGGCATTGCAATAAAAACCTTAGAAATAAATAAAGACGCGCAAATATGTTTCCTTTTCCAAGACGCATTTAAAAAACACATCTCAATATTGTGCATGAAAAAAAGAGAAGGGGAGGTGGGGGCGGGGAATCCCATTCTTACCATCAGTGCTCAGCAATGACAATGAAGCGTTTTCCAAAAAAGTGTCCTGGAAGGCGTCCATCAAACTACAGTTCAGGTCCCCGAGCTCTCCGAATATGATCTGGTAGATAGTCGCATCCATGGCGCCAGACGATAATAACACTACTAATAATAACAGGTTAATAATTCCCAGTGCGGGAGGCGATGGGCAGAGCGCGCACGGCGGTGTTCATGAGTGAATCGGAGCAAATGACACGAGCAGCGAGCCAGGCGCGCCAGCTGGGAGCGCGTGTGTGTCCGACCAATCAGAGCCGCGCACCCGCTCAATCCATCCATCCATCCACTCATCCATCCATCCATCCATCCATCCGTCCATTCATACATCGTCGTGCAGCAGCGGCAACAACCCACGTGAAACTAACCCGAGTGACCAGATCACAGGCTCCGTCACTCACATTTCACACCTGCCACGCACCTGCCATGTTTGTTTATGACGTGGGTCAAAGTCAGAGGGTGACACGCGCAAATTGAAGTGTGGGAGAGCTGTCACAGCCTCATGGCGCATGGACCTGTTGACGCCTGTGGATGTGCAAGCTGAACATTAAACATGAGCACTGAACCAGATCATGTGCAAAGTGTAACACAAGAAATGGGGATGATGTTGTTCAAAGCGTTGACATTTAAAAAAAAAAAATGTAATATTTCGTATTTCACTTCTCTGCATGTATCAAAGGTTATACAGATATCGGATGATGCTTTATGGCTTTGAACTTTGAACTTGTGATTGGTGCCTTGACTCCTGGGTCCATGACATCGGGGGAAACAAAGCAGTAACCGTGCATGTCATCCTGCTATTTCCACCTTTTCTTCCCACGTCTCCGTAAAAGGTCATCTGTCCCAAAAACATCAAGAAACGTCTCTTTAAAAACTGACACAAACAGAAAGTGTTTCATCTGTCAGGGTGTGATGATTGACAGTTGTTCTGCACAGTCGGGCTAACACCTGTCAGATTAACTACAACCTGAGTAATTTAGTGTGACTGACCCGACTCCAGGCCTGATGACGTTCTTTGTTTACTGTAGTACAGCTGGATTTTAAAACCCTCACTGACGATTGCTTGAGAAAGAATGAGAGTTCTCTGAACAGCTTTCACCTTCAATTTAATGGGACCATTTGAGATTCACAAATGTGAAAATAATTATGACCACAATGAAAATGATCGTGTAGTCCTGCTCTCCAAACACTTAACATTTTCCCAAAAAACTGCAAATTATGGTTGAGTGACTCTCCCCTCTAATGATCAACTGCCCCGTGCTTTTGAGTGCAGACTAAACTGCGCAGTTTGGTTTAAGAGATTCAATTGAAAAAGAAAACAATTCAACATTCAGGAGAGACTTCAGTTTTGCAAGAGAATACAGTGATATGATATAAATGAGTTAATTTGGTACATAAGGGAACCACGTGGGTACATAAGGGAACCACGTGGTTCCCCACAATGGTGGTTGATGGGATCTAGAGGACGCTGATCTTAATGAGATGAGTGGACACTGGAGGGTAATGGGGAAGAGGAAGGTCTCAGATTTACTGAAATGACAATTAATAGTGAGAGAGAGAAGGACACATTTCAAGTTTGGCAGCAACGACACGATTGGCTGATTAAGATAACGGCAAAATCAGATTGGCTTACCGTAAACACCAGACACTCAGCTGATGAGAAGACGGGGAGAGCGAGACGAGAGAGAACTTTTGTATTTTCTGACATTAATGACGTCACGTTTACTCGGCTGCCCTGAACTCTTTCTGACCGTTTCTGCAAACAATCAATCAAACAGAAAAAAATAAACACTCCTACGTTTTCAGTTTGTTTATATTTTTCTTTATAGTTTCCAATAAATGACGACAACCAACATTCCCGAACTTTAAACCCGCCTAATGAAAAGAATCTCGACATGTGCCTCAGTCTAATATATCGACTGTTTGCCTGTTGAATCTGAGACGTGACCTTTTCACCAGCATGTGACTTTCTCTCTGCGCTCCCTCGGTAGCTTCCACATGCAGAGCTCCGTCTCATTCCAGCGCCCTGTGCTTTCACATCACGTACACACCGATCTGTAACACCAAGTGCTAAGTCCTGCCTCTCTGTGTTGACTTGACTGTGTGATGAATAAACGCTATAATTGGCCCCAACTAATAATAGTACACCAAAAAGTTAATGAATTCCACCGCAGCACCCGCTCTGTACTGCACTGCTTTCAGTGGTGGCATGAGAGAGGCCTGTCGTTAATCTTATCCTCCTGATTTAATAAAAAGGATAAAAAGCTCAAAGTCATATCCTGTGAAAAAGAAATCAAAAATGAGTTTGAAAAAAACATGTTGTCTCATGGACTATATGGAAATTACTAGGGCACGGCTGGGATTTGTTTAATAAAGAATGTAGAGCGTTGTCACTTAATCATTATGACTATTTGATTTTGTATTCAGTCAATCTTTAAAAGGGAAGATTGAAAGAAAAATACAGTCAGACATCCTCCTTTTAGCCAAAAGAAGAAAATGTGTCCATTGATATATTTTAAGTTCCTGAGGTTGTTGCAGAAAAAGCATTCAATTCATCTTTTCTTCTCATTAAAACCATTTGAATTTATTTCCTGAGTTGAACGATTATTGAACGTTTCTCCACCGGTTTTTGCGTCGATGCCTGATCCTTCTCTTTTTCCTCATTTCTATTCAACCTCAATTGCACCTAAAGCCAATAAATAGTGTTTAGAAAGATACAGAGTGGAGCACAAATTATCCTTTATGCAAAATGATCTGCTCCTTCATGTTTCTGTGAAACTCCATTCTACATATCTTAGCTACTCTCAAATCCTAAGGAACTTTCTCAGGGTACAAGTGTTTACAGATGCCCCAGGGCCCAATCTAGTATTACCTAGATATTATCTTATATTGTGTTTTAATATCATTGGGAATTAGTATTACCAGCTTCATCCACTCCTTACCTGAGGAATATTGTACTGCGCCAACAGCTAACGTGAGAACTGATCTGCAGAGGAACAGGTAGGAGTGTAATCCATCAAAAGGAATATGCTCCCTAGATATTTAAATGTTTTAAATTTTGTACATGTTTTTCTACCTAAACACTTTTTTGCCGATTGGTTTAAATTATTGAATATACTCTCCATATGACATTTTAATATATATTAAAATGTCATATGGAGAGGTAACCCCCACCAATTTAAAAGCCTGTGCATCAGAGGCACCTGGCCGACTGGATTTCTAATCATATTACCTGGAAGCTAACATGCAGAAAATTACACTCTGGATCCTGGATATGGATAATAAGTGGATTCGACTAGAAGCTTATTCTTGTTATTCCTCATCCTTAAAAGCTCTGGCATGTCTCGGTCTTTCATTTAAACCTCGGCCGCCCTCCTCTGACCCCATTTATGAGAACCTGGCAACAAACAAGCCAAGACTTTGTCTTGACTTGTCTGCCACCACCCTCATTCCCTGGGTGACCCTTTTTGTTGATGGATTGTTTTCTAGCTTCTCACATTTACAGTTACTTCACATTCAACCTTCAGCATTTTCATTTGTTCGGGGTATTTTCAAATTCATAATTTCGCCACATCCTGCACTTTAACATTTCCCCAGGCTACTTGCAGTGACCGGCCGATCAGAAGGCCATATTTCTTGTACACGTAATCTTTTATCAGCACTTACTCTCCCTGCTCTGCATGAGATCAAGACAGGTCGGAAGCCTGAGCTGGTTATCACCTTTTTCTGATGAACCCTGGAGTGATGCATTTGATGCAATAAATTCATCATCCTCTTGTGTTGAGGCTTTTGCTCTTCACAGGATCCATCTCAGTAAAGCTTGATTATCAAAGGTCTTATTGTCTGTCCGAATGTTCTCAGACTCCCGCAGACTTGATTCCTGTGTCTCAGTCGAGCTTGGTGGGAAACCGGGGTTCTTTTTTTGATCTTATATCAGAGATATGTAACAGGCTCTGGCCCCATCACCTCAGATTGTGATGTATGACAGTTTCTTAATACAGGTTGTTTATACCCTCTTTAAGTCTTATGAGTCAGGGAAAAACCCCATTAAATTTAGGTGCACATCGGGATCAGGGGGCAGATCCGGGATTTGTTTTCGCTTTCTTCAACGTGGCACGATGGGGCCTTTTTGATTATTTCACCGTCTCCAAGGGAATAAGTCGTGGATCTTGATGAAAAAATGATTCGTGAAATTGATTGTGTGAAATCTGGTGCAGCTGTATTGAATTTAAGCCTTGGCAGAGTCGGGGGGATAGAGCCGAACTGACTGTGAATAAAATGGGTTTATGACAATGATTTTTTAAAGTTTAAACCGCAATTCACAAAATTAAATCATGCACTGATTCAACCAAACTTTGCAAAATTATAAGCACCTGTTTTGAATGTACAATTGTGCTCCCCTGGGGACTGAAACTCACAATAATGACGTGTGTTTAAGGAGCTCATTTGTTGTATAATCTAGCACATTGTCTAGGATCTCAGCCTCAGCGGAGACTTGTATTTACAGGAGAAAGGATTTTTAGATGATAACCTGCAGTATGTTTCATGATTTTCAGTAATCTATACCCTCTGTCTGAACAATGGTGTGTTCACAGTGAGCTCAGATCAGACGTTTCATCAGGCCTGCGTGGAACCAAAACCTGGAGCCTCAGATCTGGGCGTTTGAACATCCTGGGACCTGAAGGCATTTAAGTAAAATCCCACATAAACTCAACTCAACCATGGTGTGTAATTGATTTTATGTGGGTTATCTCTGGTGTTTCTGGGATGTCGGGTGCTTCGTGACTCATGGGTTTATTGCAAGAATAGGTTTCAGATATGGAGCCAATTTCATCAGGGTGAGGACAATTTATCAGATGCGTCGTGCAGAGATATAACTTGTGGTTATTGCTGTTCTTTACTTGTGCTCTTTCAGACTTTAAATATGGTCAAACCAAATAAACCATATGAAATTCTTGTTGGTTTCCGTCAGTTTTGTTGCCACTGGCATAACGAAAGCTCATTAAAGGAATCTCCTCATCCCTTGAGTCTAATTGACCTAACTGTAAAGCTGGGATGGGGAATCGTGGGCCTCCGGGGACGTATATGAGACAATTTGATCTGGCCTGCGAGGCAGTGCTGCTGCTTCGGAGTTGCTGGAACCAGACAAAGTTGGGTTAGGGCAAATTGTTCCAAAGTGTCAGTTTGTCTCGAGGACACATTACAAAGCAGATTACTGATATGACACAAGATACTGAAAACACACTGAAGGACACCACGGGAAATTACCACTTTCTCTCTCTGTCCCTGCGATGAAACAACAGACATTTCAATCATCGTCTACCCACTAATTTCTGTGCTGGGGATTACGGCTGAGTTTGACACGGGGGAGGAATGACTGTGTTTGTAAACCGGGGATGATTAGTTTGAGTTGTTTTGGCTAAAAGTTGCAGGAAGCATCATTGTGAGATACCAGACACCTCGACAGAGAGAAGCAGTTTCAGTCATGGCATTAGAGTCGTTAGTTTTTATAGTGCAACAGAGTATTAGGGCCAATTAAGGTAAAAACACATTTTAGGAGATTTCAAAAAAGTTATAATATTACAAGAATAATGTCATGCATTCATGAGAATTAAGTCGTTATATCACAAAAAAGTTGTGAATTTATAATAATAAAGTTGTAACTGTAAGAAAATCAAGGTGGAATATTATGAAAACAAACCTCTTTTGTGAGGGAGGAAATGTTTGGTAGAGTTTCACAGCAATCTGAGTGATATTCAAAGAGATGTTTGATCAAGATCTTGGATCCAGAATCAGTTGAACCAGTGTGGGTTCTCCTTGCTGCTTATTAGTTAAATAATTTTAAATTACGGCTGTAGTCTCTTAACATTTCAGCTTTATTCTTGAAATCTCAGTATTTATTTTCTTCATATGGGCATTATACTCGTGTAGTAGTGTTGTAGTTTAGCTCCTCTTACAGATACAAAATCATAAAAGCAACAACTGAAATCACAAGGGACAAACAATTGAGGTAAAAGACACAAAACAATTTACACTATTCTGTGTCTATAATAATAATTCAGTATGGGCCACAAAGGATGTTCTACAAATTGAAATGGCTAGACGCCCGTTTTAATAAAATATCATTTTCACAAGGCAGTTGTTTTGCTAAATTAAAAAAAAATGCCCTTTTTCTCAGTTTGCTGATGAAAGCATCGAGAGCCCGACGGCAGAGAATGAGAATGTGCAGAGTGGCCGTGTGTCACAGGATCATGGAGGTGTGGCTCAGAGCAAGGGCACAGCCTGAGGAAAGCTACTGCAGACGGACGGCAGGAGGAGGTGGGACGCAAATTGCCCCTCGGAGCATCAGAGGAACGTTCTGGGCTCGAAGCAATTCTCTAAATGAGAGACAGCAAAATAACACCATTAGCTAAATACAACAAAAGGTCACTCGCAGAGATAATATATTGTGTAGAATATACAAAGCCACCAGCAGCAGCAGCAGCTATGCATCATGCATCATATAGGACAGGATCTGATTAAGCTTTAGCATGACTCCCACAGTATGGAAGGGCAAAATGATCTCATGAGTCAGCTTTACATAACTGCAGGGTTTAGTGTGAGCTACTTACTGCACTCAGTGAAATGACAGCTGCTGAATGAATACGCTCATGCACAGTGGAACAGGCATCAAGGTGACTTAATCAAAGTTTTAAGGCTGTTTGACAGAGCGGCTCAGCAGTCGCTCACTGAGCCCCGCTCAGGTGGCACGAGTGATAAGCCCTGTGCCTTGTGAGGCCGTTTCATTTGGCTGAGGATGTGAGCAGTCGACTCCAGTCAGTTCATGTCCCACTGCTGCCGGCGGCGACCTATTCCTCTGAGTCACCACGCCGCGAAACACTGGAACGCCATTCAGAACACACAGGCCTCATGGACGAGGTCCTCTGACCACCGTGCTCTGACTGCACCGAGCGGCTGTCCTGATACACAGCAGCCGTTAAATCCCCCCCAGTTCAGTGCACGGGTTAAGAAAGACCCTCGTGTTAAAATACCGTAAATGACCTTGCTGGCAACTGTGCTGCAATTAATAATGCTTTACTAAATGAGCTGCTGTCAGTGGTATCTCTGTGAATCCCCACATGGCACTGCTCGCCCCGGCTTCCCTGCCGAGCCGTGACAAACGCAGTGTGTTATCTCAAGGAGAGGACTGTCCATGCCTTATGTGGGTTAAATGGAAATCCCACATTGTTTGCCAGAGCCGATCATTGTTAGGCAAATCCTGCTGTGGCAACACAGATAAACGACTTCGCTTTGTACCACTCATGCAGGCTTTGTGTTTGAATCTCGCACCTCTCGTCGTACACCGTGTTTTCTCTGCGCCACAATGTGAGCAACAACTTCGAGGGCTGATGAATCATAGTTTATTTTCATAGTTAGTCATTTGTCTTTTTTTTTTTACCAAGCTGTTCTCTAGGTAATCTGGCTAAGTACTGCTGTCATATAACAATGATGGAGGTTGTGTAATATCATAAATAAAATAACTCATAGATTTCACAAAGTTAAATCCCATTGAGGTTTTGAATCATGAAATATTTAGATGCTGTGGGATAAACTGAAAAAGTTTCACCACATTCATGTATTTGTTTTTTTTGTGAAATTGAATAAGACAAAAAATAAAGAATGTCAATTTCACAACATAACGTTACTTTAATGTACACGTGTGTTTATAGAAAGTTGAGAAAGTAAGTTGAATTTAGAGTGTGTGCGTGTGTGCGTGCGTGCGTGCGTGCGTGCGTGCGTGCGTGCGTGCGTGCGTGCGTGCGTGTGTGTGTGTGTGTCTCAATGTCTTTATATTGAGTGTATGTAGGGCTCCATCCATCCCTCCATCCAAACCGCTCATCCTTTGAGATTGGGGAGGCAGCAGGAGCCAATTCCACATGACAATCGTTGCCAGCGTTTCCAAACAACCATTCACGCCAATGAAGAGTCTCTAATTAACCCCACTCTGCATGTTTTTGGACTGTGGCAGGAAGTCGGAGAACCCGGAGAAAACCCACACAGTGCTGTGAAGCAACAGTGCCAACCACTGCCCCACCATGCCGCCCCAGTGCTATGTGCGTGTGTACAGGTTTGCGTATCACGGAATCATGGGAGACCACGTTCATGTTTGTGTGTGTGTGTGTGTGTGTGTGTGTGTGTGTGGTGTGTGTGGTGTGTGTGGACGTCCGGTGGATGATCTGAAATGACTGGTGGGTAGTTTGTGTTATTACTGGAACTATTAGGTGCGACCTGATTAAATCTATTTTGTCTTGCAAGGTTTTATTCTTTGTGAAATAAATCCTCTTGCACCGCTATGATCAGACTGGTGTGTGTAGACAGTATATTCACATCTGTTCTGAAAATGCACATTTCTATAGAACTAAATATTTCACACTGGTGTTTCAAGGATGACTTAAAATATGGTAATGAATTAAGCGTGACTTAAGTGCTTAAGTGTAAATAAACTTAGGTGTAAATTTAGATTATTTTCTTTTTCCCATAACAGTTACTGTTCTCGTCTTAAAGTTTCCATGATTTAGTGTAGACAAAATACAGTGTGTAAGTCATGTATTTTATACGTGGTTTAAATACATTTTTTATGTGAACACTGTACATAAAACTCCTCATTATTTTGTTTTTACACACAATATTATTACTTCATATATTCTGACAGGTTTGGTTTTAATGAACTAGACTTACCCCTGCTTTGTTGATGCTTCCTAAAGCCTCGAGGAAACATCCAATATACAAAAACAACGTCTCCGAGTTTGCTCTTCCCTAAAGGAAAAACAAAGTTAAATTAGTACATGAAGTTATCACTGAGACTCAGTTTTAGAAGCAAAGCTGGGAGTAAAATAAAGCTTTGTCTCATTTACAGACAGTCAGTTCATAGCAACCTGCAGCTTGCTGTTGTTTAATAATCTCCTGAGTGTGTTTTGGTTTTTAAAGTGGAGAGGAGGAGTAGCTCGCTGCCAGGGAAGGAACCGAACTATATTTCCTCCCTTATCAAAATGGCTTCAATAAACAAAGGCTCCCAGGCTGAAGTTGATGCTCTTGTGTTGGAAAATGCTCATGTAGCATAATTAGAAGAGTGCCACTCTGAGCTGCTTGTGTGCGCTGGCATGTCCGACACCACAGTTACTCACTGCCGGATGAAGAAATATGTTGAGCGCAGCCACTTTATTTCCCAGAGGCTGATTCCGTCCATGAGCTTCATCATAATATTGCATGCCAGACTGCCGTGCCCTGGATGACTTTGTAAAATCACCTGACAAAGAGCGCTGCCTCACGGGATGACACGGCCCTCTGGGATGTCACTCCCACTGCCTCAGATTAACACTGGGTCAAATGCTTTTGGTTCTGAGGTCTTTTTTATACTATTGGGGTGCACACAACCACACAAGTCCCAATGTTTGAAAGTGTACCGAGGTGTTGCATGACATGTCTGTGTCAGATGCTTCTTGGGCAGAGGCGGACCACAATTAACACAGAGGGGCCAATTGTATGTACAACATCAATGCACAATTCCTGCTTCAGTAAAGTCATTCCTAGTTTACTGTAAGCTCTATAGCTCTTATTATATTTGTTATAAGTCATATTTATTGTCAGTATTGTTAGTAAGTAACTAGCTTATTTTTAAAATACTACTGAGAGGAGAGGGGAATTTCAGGGTTCAATCAGATTTCAGCCGGGGCCAGTGCCCCCCTGGATCCAACCCTGGATCCGCCCCTGTTCTGATAGTGAAGCCACACATCAACCTGAAGCTTCAGTCCTGAAATGATGTCGCATCGTGCTTGGAATCATGAAACTGGAAGATGAAGCTGTACCATGATGCTGTCAGAGCTCTCGAGACTCCAGACATCTGCTTCTCATCAGCGCCCAATTTGAGGCGCGATAATGTGATCACATTAAAACATAAAAACATTCTTCATAAATATCCACTCGGTATCCAGGAGTACGAAGCCATGTGGTGTTCACAGGTGTGAGTAAAAGCACTGCAGATATTATTGCGCCGATATATCATTACGAGTTAATAGCAGAGAAATTCCACAAGCGGCACCCTGGAGATAAATCTCAGGTTATCTTCTGAGTCTCCGTGGCACTTACACTTGAGAGGAGTTGTATTTTTTAGAGATTTATGCGGTGTATTTAAACACTGAGAGTCCTATGATCTTCACGATGATATTTGATCCTTGATAGCGGTGTTTGGTGATCTGCTTTCTTGATTTTCGCTCAAGGGCAGAGTTTTATTCTGGAGAAATGTTTGCACAGTTGACTACACATTCATCATCAATGGAGAGTGAAGGACAAACACAAACCCCCACGAGGATCAGACGACTCCTCATGTTCATGTTCCCTCTGATGGATTGGTAGATATGCAACAGCAAACAGGTTTGTGCTGCAGTCGGGGGGTGGAGAGAGTGGAGCTGACGAGCAAACTGGTGCGTTATCGAACTGAAGTGAAATTCACAGACGTGACATTTTTGGTGAATTTGTAATAGCAATTCTTATTTGTATCATACAAATACCATATATTTGTATGATACAATTATGTGATCAGCCATCTGCTAGCAGCCAGTTAGCTTAGCAGTGGAAAGAAGTTGAAAAAAATCTCATTTGTATGACTTATTACAATTTAGACAAATAATATATTATTTCAAATTACAGATATACTATGTATTATAATCCGGGATCATAGTGGAGATATTGAAGATTTCACTAAAGCCAAATACTCTTACATTTAATCAAGCTGCAGCAAATTGCACAAATTTAAAAAATATAACTAAATTAATTTTTTACATCAACATCCATGAAACATTCCCTGGGAAATTTGAGAAAACGTAAAATAAAACCTGCCTATCTCAAAATGTTAAAGAAAGAGGAACAAATCAGTCCCATTGACCAGACCAAGACTAACATTGAATGTCTCATCCTTCCTCCAAGTTTTGTGGAAATCCCTTCAGTAGTCTTTGTGTAATCTGCAAACTAATTGAACTAATGATGGATGAGAATAGAGGTTTAAAACTTAAGCAACAAGCAAAACATTTTCTTAGTCACACAGCGTCGGTCATTGATCGTTATCGTTAACAACATTTTCAGCCTTTTCTGACTGTTTGAAATGTTGCAGGGGTTTTAACAGGAGTAGCCACAGTGAGCTGGTAGATGAAGAGCCGCAGGCAACTTGTCAGCGAGGTAACGAACTCCTTTCACTGTGCCCCGCTGTTCGCAGACTCGCGCCGCGTGGTGCATAAAATCACATCATGTTTGCTGAATGATGGAAAATTATTTCTTGACTTCTTTAGTTTTTTTGCTGCCCTCAGAATGTTGTGCCCTGCAGAGGTGGGACCATGGTTATGTAAGTACATTGGAAGAAGACAAGCGCTGAGAGGGAATGAGCCGGTGAAATGTGTCCTTGACACAGATTAGGAAAGAAATGACTGGAGAGTGAGTTTTTCTTCAACTACTGAGTTGGGGTCATGGACTTTATATAAAGAGGTTGGGTTATGGATGTGAATTTGGAAAAGTGTGAATATATCAAGTTTGGTTCAGTGCCATTGGCTCAGAGGTTTGTCGTCTTTTATGGAGAATTTGCCTTTGGAGGTAACAGCCAATATTTTGGGGCTTCCGGTGTCGACAGTGGATATCTGGGACATGACTCCGTTTAGCATTTGTCAGAAACTGTTTACAGTCCGACTCGTTTTTTATCACACGATTCAAACTTTTCTTTACACAAAACGCAAACAACGTTGTGTACAAGTTGTAGGTCTGGACGACATTTTGCCAAACCTTAGCATCGATCTACCCATGGATGCATATAAATTAAATAGCCAATAGCTGATGCATTTTGGTAAATATATCCTGGAAACAGATTCTGTAAATTCACCTGCAAAATCTGTTCAGACAAAGTGGAAGAGCAACTAAGCACAGTCCCCAGCCCTGGTGTTTGTATTCCAAAATGTTTACCCCACAAGTGAATATAGAAAATAAAGAGCATAACTCCTGGAATCTAATCTCCCACGCTGCCCCGAGTAGCACTCACATCAGGCATCATCGCCTGGATTTACTGCGGCGCCTTAATGAAGATGCGACTGAATGAAGCGGAGGTCCTCGCCATCTGAATCATAATGGAGGTGATACTTTCTGCCAGAAACTGTCACCTGATGGGCAAAGCGTCTCTGCATTCCCTCTCCGTCTGACCAGATGTCATTATCCAGGAGATTTACCTGCCGCAGAGCTCCCAAAGTCTAAAGAGGATTTCTGAACGACACAGCGGTGCCACCTGATTATAGTTTAAGACGCCACGTCTTTCTCACAGTTTCTTTTATCACCAGAGCTAGAACATGTGACTCGATGTAGGTCTGTAAGTGATTTGCATTGTGCACAGTAATATTCTTCCCTGCTTAGTGTCATTGTTCTCCGTTTCTTTGAGTTTGATTATACACATTGTTTGGTGTTCATTTTAGAACGTGTTCTGCACTGCACAGAAATATACATGAGAAAAATCTGGATTTAATCAGTAGTTATTATTTGAAATCCTCAGAATAAATCAGGCTTTACATTTCAGCTCAATTTCCATTGTCCCAACATCACATCATTCATTCATTCAATGAGAAACTCTTCAATCCTGATTTTTAAATTATACATTGTAGCATACATGATAATTAAGCTGGTTTACATTTGATTGCATTGAGTTTTATTCTTAATAAAACGTAGACCTCGAAATATATAGAGTCCTTTTATATATATATATATATAAAAGCTGCGTATCTCTCAAAGAATTATGATGGCAGTAGTTTGAGTTATTTATTTCCACCTTGTATCCAGGGATGCAGACACTGTATTTATGAACATGAAGTTCAGACCAGAAATTCATGAATATATTCGGGGTCTAAGATAAGAATCGAACAGTCTCAACTACCTCTATCTTTGGCTTTGTAACAATTTAGGACACATTAGTCGAGTTTTGACACATCCTGAAAGGAAGCTTAAATAAAACGTGGACCCAGATATGCAGTATATTGGATCGTGATCCCTTGCCATCTGCCCTGTGCTGTGTTGAATGTGCCGAAGGTTCCAGAGGAACAAAAACTCTCAGCCTTCACGCTTCAGCTTCCCCAGAGATGTCAGGCTCATGTCGGAGGAAGAAGCTATATGAACAGAATGCAGCCGAGGACATAGAGTACTGAATTGCATCCCTCAGGATGTGTAACATGCTCAACACAGACGTTTTCCTGCAGTCAATCATTGGTCTCCAACATTGCGACAGCATAAGGCTGTTTGTGTAGGGGCAGAGTAATGCATAGGAAAGAGGGTTTTATTGTAAGGGAAATAGAGTCATGGATAGTTACCAATGAGCAAATAAAAAAGTAACTTCTAAAATGGAATAGTTAAGAGACTGAAAATTACTGGGTGGAGACTCTATATTTTTCTTTTAACTTAAAGGCCCCCATACATTTTCATTTACAGCTTTAATCCTGTGTCTCGATGTCTCGATGTCTCAATATTTTATGTAATTTGCCACATATGTCAAAAAGCTAACATCATATTTAATGTCAAAATTCTGTTCCTGCAAAACACACTCAGGGGTATTTAAAAATGTTTTCTTACATTTGTTTACTCCCTACCAGTGGCACTACATTCTGCAGGTCACTGACCGCTGCACAAGTACATACGCTGTCCGATTCATTGGTTAAATCCACAGGCGCAGGCGGAGGTGGTGGCGAAAAGTCCTCGACAGCAGAAACCAGGCCATTGAAAATTGGTTCCATGAACATTTATTTTGTCGGTTTTGTTGAGAAATGAAGGTGGAGTGTGTTGCAGATTTATTTCACAGTCACTTGCACAGTCCAAATATTAGAAACCCTTAATTTAAAAAATGTAATACTTAAATCTAAACCCCTCCCAGACCTAATTATTTTCATACAGTCCCTAAGTAGAACAAGAGAAATCCAGAGTCACAGATAACTATGACCTATTGGATGGTGTGTGTGTGTGTGTGTGTGTGTGTGTGTGTGTGTGTGTGTGTGTGTGTGTGTGTGTGTGTGTGTGTGTGTGTGTGTGTGTGTAATTATTATATTCACTTACACATTCCTTTTCTCATCAGTGTGTCATAACATATTACTGAAGTGTAACGTCCTTTGCACTATGAGCTGGGGCTCCATACCATAACCTGATGTGACATGCAGCAACACAATGCATCTGTTTTACATGAATAAGAAATACTTCAGAGAAAAGCAGAGATTCTTTTCAAGAAAAAGCAACTTTGGTTCAAACTTGACTCACGTTGACACATTGATTATTCAATAGAATGAAAAGGAAAAACAACAGACTGAATCAAAAAGACTCGAAGCTCTAAGGTTAACATGTGTTTGTTCTTTTCCAGGCTCTCCTGAAATCCTACTTAATTTACTTAATTAGAACCACTGGAACTGAATATAATTGCGATTGGTAGTGTGCAAATATCTGCAATATCATAACCGTGACCCAAAGAAGCGGCTGGAATAGGAGAAAGTACATTTAAAATCAAAATAATGCTCTGACTCACACATTCCTGAACAAAGTGATTTACGACTATGTGAAGAATAGTTTTCTATGGCTGAGGCAAATCCTTTATTAAAGGGAAGGTGACAGTGTTTGAAACATAGAAAAGGATGACGTGTCTCTGATATTTTGTTTTAATGTAGACGTCTGGAATTCTGAGATATCCGGACACAATAGAGGCTCCTGCGACTCTTCTTCACACAACACGAGCTGCCTCCATTGTCTCTAAGGTCAATATTTAAATTTACACAGCATTAGGTGACAGCGGAGAGGATCACATTCTCATACAGCGTTCCAGTCCCATGTGGTGACTTTACAGATACGGGCAAACGGAGCTGAAGACCCAATAGACAGAAACATTTTAAATGTGATGAATAGAGGAAAAATTTCCAAAATACATACAATTAATTGACAAAGCAAAATCCAGTATTTTCCTGTGTCAGTATGCAGACTCAAGGTAGTCAGACTTTAACAGAAAACACTAAATGTTGAAAAACAGAAAAGAAAAGATGTTAGTACTATAACTAAAAGTATAGTCATAAATAGTAAAGTGCAGTTACTTTACTGTGTTTCCTTTGCATGAAAACAAATAATAAGGTACTTTACCAACAAGGCCAACCGCCTGAATGACCAGATATGTCATTTATCCTCCCTTGCAGAAATAACCCAAAGGAGCACAGATCGACAATGAGCTCTTTTTTTTTTTACAGGAAGACAAGGTCCCTGCAAATAACTAATTAAAACCAAACCTACAAGAAAAGTGAGCATTTGAACGTACATCAGTGTGATGACATATTAAATTCATGCTGAAATGACAGAAACCATTATAAACGGGAAAAAATTAAGAAGTACTTTGACTTTTTACTTTGCCCCTAACATACAATAACATGGAGGAGGCAGGGCTCATGGTTTATATTGCAGCCAGCCACTAGGGGGTGCGATTCAGATGACTCGTCTTCACTTTTGTCGTCCATCTTTCTTGACAATATTTGATCTGTAATCAAACAAACATGTTTTTTAACAATGCCACAAAACTGAAACGTTTTGAAAAAAATATATAATATAATATATATCAAATAAAGTTACCAGTTAATAAATATTTATATGAATTGATTGTTAAGGCTGATCTGCTCATAGTGTTTACAGTTTGGGTTTAATACCAAGTTTTCTGCTACATTAAAGGCAGTGGTCTGATCAGGCTGAACAACATGGGAAATAACGCTTGTAGTGATTGATACACACCAGGAGGCTCTTTGTCTTCCTATTAATCATCCTCCCTTCCCCACCTCTCACTGCAGTGCGCCGCTCTGATTTATAATTCCACAATTTAGCAACCGGTGTTTGCACCTGTGAGTTGCCATTGCAGCCAAATGGTAATTAAAACGCTGCATTTTGAACAGCAGCACTTTCCAAAGCCGTTTTCAGACATGACCTGCGGGTAAAATCCATAGAATTGGCTACGGAGTTTACCCGCAGTTTGCCTTTCACACATGCACAACGCAGTGGGAGGTTTTCTGCACAGACGCGTTCACAACAGCAACAAATCCTCCACATTATTCAGGCGAGAGGTGGAGCAGCCGGGTGCAGCAGGCAGAGGCAGGAAGTGACGTATTAACTCCGCTGCAGAGATCACGCGATTTTCTTGACAGCACACAGACACCGGTGTCGGCTCTTATCACCACAAACTCTCCGGACGTCTTGGTCAGTGTCTTCTATGTCTTCTACATTATACTCAGAGACCAGGCAGAATGTCCTGTAGAAACTGCGGAGCATCTCGTTCGGACATTTGCATTCACACGTGCACCTCCTCTGGATAATATGGAGGAGCTGCACAGTTCACTGCATGTCTGAAAGCAGCTCAGGAGATTTCAGTCAGTAGGGTAGAAGCTGTATGTCTTTTTGTGGTCATCAGTTTAAAGCCCATCTGTTGTGACATAACATGCATGTATTCTTTTCTTATAGATTCTCATAAGGTATCAATGTATCTCATGTTCTTCAGATATGAATCAGTGTGATAAATATATGCAAGTTGACTTTCATTTCAGGGTCAGATTTATGTTTTCATTTCCTGTCCTGTATGTATGAATGAATTGAGATGGGTCCACTGATGATCATAATAGGCCCACAGTTCATTTCACTGTCGTTGCAATAGCTCTTTGTTATGTAATAGTGTCAGAGTCATTCTCCCTCCTGGATGCAAAAGTAGGTTACGCCTTCACCCCACCTACGACCCGTCACATTTTAATGGTTATTTGCAGTAAATCCTTCATTAATCTGCATCTTTTTTTCACCCACAGAATTCAATTTAATCTGTTAATCTGTAATCTGACTCCATCAATATTTAGAAAACATTAAAAATAGATGCATCATTTAAAATAGTATTTGTCTGTTAGTTTTAATGCATTAAATTCATTTAAAAGCTTCGGCATTCAAATTAATATAATTGAATATTTAATTCGTGCAAATTGACTGTGGCACATCCACAGGGATTAATTTCCATGATATCATGGTTCAAAAAACGGGCTCTGTGAATCTGCCATATGCCGCATTCAATGTACTGAATGTGCGATTTACAGAGAGATTAGTGTGAAAGAAAAACTGAAAAAGTATAATGTCCTCTATAAATATTAAAAACAATCCACTGACTGTGATGGATGGATGCACGACTGGATAGAAAGATGGACAGACAGTAAAAAACACCAAAACCAAGGTTTATCCACTGTTGTATTGTGCTGCCTCAGGAGCATCTACAGTAACAGTGTCTCGGTACAAAATAAAGATAGACAGAGATGACAACTATTTTCATTTTAAGATTTCCTCAAGAATTCCTAATATTGTTTGGATAAAAAGCTACTTTTATATTAACAATTAATTACATGACTTTTGTATTATTGAAGGTTTGATCATAGAGACAAATCCACACAGGTTCCTTCAGCTCTGAGGAGCGTTCATGTTCTTCATCTCTTTTTGGTTTTGCTGTTTGCAAAGTTTAGTTTCACCCTCATGAATCACACAGCTCTCCACCTGACAAACAGCTGACGGACACAGTTTTCCACTTCACTGGCTGTTGAACTATTTAGCAGCTAAAGAGCCAGATCTTTTTCTTCTTGGTGGAGAAGAAAACAGGAACTAACTATTGCTCTTAAGTACATTTATCAGATGAAATAAAAACATGACTGCAAATGAATGTTAATTTACTGTGTCTGCTGCGTCAATAAAAAAAATCACTAACCAAATTCTAGCTTTACAACCTGCAATCAATTAATCTCCCCCACCAAGCATGCAGAACCCTCTCTGAGCCAAAACCAGTATTTATATTATTGTGTGTATCGTACACAATCGTGTTAGTTAGCTCACTTCAATCCATAATTAAGTACCTTTCCATTCACCTGCAATATCCTGTCTACAAGTATTTAATGCTACACTGCTCCTGGTCATAGTTTAAGTGAGGCTGAGCACTTAAGTGCTTCCCATTTCTCCCCTGCACCAACTCCACTTGGCTTCGACATCCACGAAATTCTTCTCTTTTCCCAAGACATCAATTGTATGTCAGGCTCATACTTAAAACTGTCCGTCTTCCCTCTGAGCCCCGGTCCATTAACACTCAGCTGCCGTCCCTCTAATCTATCTCAGCACCTGTTTCAGATTCCACTTCTCCCTGAGTGAAGCTTGGAGAATGCCTTCAAAAGGGTTAGTAATTGAACCTCCCTTTGCCGGAAGTCTGATGGCGCACAAATACACTCTGAGGGGACCGCCGTTTTTGTCGATAACAATGACGTCCAGCTTAACGCTGAGAGAGAAAAGTGAAATCCCCCCTGGGATCTGAGGAGGGCGGCCAAAAGAGAGATCTGTAGCTCCACTTCAGCCAGTTTGAATGAAAGTTGGTCTCTTTCTTAAGCCTACAAAGTCCATGCGCCAAAAAAAAAAAAGTTTTAATTGGATATTTATCGCGAAGACTTTCAAATTCCTTTCGACCCTCAGTCTACCGATAGACTCGTGTCCCTGACAGTGGCATATTTGTCTTTGAGCTAATCTGCTTCGTTGAATACCTAATTAATAATCATTCATGCCCTTACACTGTCACCTCCTCTTGTTTGTCAAAGGCTCGATCAGCGTTACTGTTTTACAAATCCACTTCCTCCAATATCCGGGATTAATCCCAGACATGTAGCCGGGACGACAGATGGATAGAGGTGCTGACAGAGCTGCTGACATTAATCTGGATAATACAGCATCTCTCATGAAAATCCCTCCCACCCCCTGCAAATCAAAGATGCATGCACATTTACAATCTTTACGATATCAGGATTTATAATTCTGTCATGCTGGCAATTAGTTCCCCCCCTTCCTACACATTGCCTTCATAGTGTTAAAGACATTTATGCTATGGTATGTACAGTAATGGCAGACACAGCAGAAAATAGTCTTGATATCAATGTGTGCATGTTTAACCCCTGGAGTAAGAAACTGAGAACACTCAATGCATTTCCAATGTCCCCTGTAGGGACACTGGACTGATGAAGCTATAAATGCAAAAACAAAATATAGGAAACCCAGGAAATGTGAAAAGTTGATCCACAAAATTGTACTTCTTTTTCTATTTCTCTGTACAGTTCTACAGTGTTGGTGTTGGCGTGCTGGACAACGTGCCATTCGTATTAATCATGTATTCTAATTATCCAATTAGTTGAACCCATGCAGCCCAAAAATATCTTCTCGACTCAGTGTGAACTCCGTCTTTGGGATTGGGTCAAATGTGATTTACCAAAATCTTACCTGAACCTGAATTTCTCAGCACCACACATCTTCTGTACCAGTGCTATTTACACTCTTTCACTCTGATGAGCAGCAGCAGCCGTGCCTGACAAGTGTTTTCACATTTACAGGAAGAAAGTGAATGAAAAATAAACCAGCTTTAAAGGCAAAAGTCAATTTTACACCAAGTGGGATTTTGTGATCAGTCTCTTAACTGTCTAATTATGCAGGTTTTTGCAGCGTGTTATGTTTCCTAATTGGCTAGACTGAGCTCAATAAAAGGCAGAAAGCACAGACTCAAGATCAGGATGAATCTTTAGGGTTTTACTTGAAAAAGGATCAGGATTTAAAACTGGCAGGCTGGAGATCAGAGCAGTCTGGAAACGAGGCGAGCAGGCTGCATTGATTTGTGGGAGAGCAGGTCAGGAAAGCTGTTTCCCAGATTGTTTCCCCAAATGAGGCAGGCTGACAAAGACCAGACTGGATGTGGCCAGTTACTGTCTGAGGTTGGCACAAGTTCCCAAGGCACAAGTACTAGACCAAGACAAAAGGCGACCTATTATACTTACAACCTTGGGTATTCATACTGCACGTGGCCACAGTTTCAGATATTGAGGTGAACATATGTGTGAACAATCTGTACAATCAAAACCTATTCACATTGCGCTACATGCTCGGTTTCAGAGCTGAACTGATGATGTAGATACTTTACAGAGTTCTTTACATGGTCATATGCTCCAGGCACATCATGCCCATGAAGTACAGTAACCTGCCCACACCTAAGTTCAAACCTGTACAGCGACTCGCCCTCTGCCTGGATAAACGTTTGTGTTTGGACATGTACCTGAACTCTTCCTGCCCGTCCTAAAATGTCCGGAAAATGTCCGAATACAGCTGAAAGATTTCCGGAAAATGCACAGCGAGCAAGTGGGCGTGTTGATGATGTTCCTCACAGGCGACGCACACGAAACTAGAAGAATACACAAAGAAGATGCCGTCAAAGATGTCAACTTAGAAAGACAACAAGATTCGAGAGCTTTTGGCGATAAGGGCCGATACCGTCAACGTCCTGCCTCCTGCAGGCCCTACCCCCCCCCTCACTGAATGTTCTGGACATCTTCCTGTTGTTGTGAACACGTCTGACTCGGACGCTCTCCTGCTACGTTCTTCACATACGAAAGACAAACTCCAGAGAGCGCCTGAACAAGACTTCAGGGTCCTTTTCTAGTATTCATGTCTGAAAACCGCTTCACTGTCAGAACATCTTATGAAAGATTGACAGTAATGTTGCCACACTGATTACTGAATGATGATGATGACTCTTCAGTTGGCGACTGGTGATTTGTTGACTGATGATGAGACCTGGCTGTGCAGAAGATCTGGCAGGAGCAGCTAATCAGGAAGCGACGCCCACGTGTCACAGAGGACATCATGAATGAGGGGACAGCAAACACAAGGAGGAGGAAACACCAGAGGAAAATAGGAAAAGCGGGTGAAATAGCCAACTCCCTACAAACTTCACTTGATGCCGCTTCAAAAACGAGCAGGTAACCGTTTTCTATTTGAGTTAAGTTTCTAATATGGACATTTTGTGAGGATTAAAACAAAAAGGTGTCCCACTTCTGTTCACGTTCTGTCTCCTTCACTTTGCTCTTCAGTGGCTTCCCGGCAGGAGACAAGTGGCAGCGAGGGAGAGGAAAGACAAACGGATTCCCACACAGTCAGCAATGCTTCTAGTGATCACAACACAAGTGGCATATATTCTCTCCTTCTTTTAATAAAATATTTTTTAAATTAGATGACTTTCCTTGGTGCAACTGTCCAGCCTTCTGGGCGTTATCCAAACAGATCACGTAAAGTTGACGGGAAAATTGGCTTAGTGGAATCCATGTAAAAGCTCTAATCACACCATAGCGCAAATCTAATTATTCTCAGTAACCGGGCAGTAATGAGCTTTAGATTTAATGTCTTGATTTTCTGGACTTAATTTTGTTTTACCTTTGATGAGAGATTTGACATGCAGCGCTCTGATGTCCCTGATGAATGGAGACTGCTTCGTTTGCCAGTTCCCCCCTCAACAACAGACATGCTGCTGGATTTGCATAGGCTATTTACACTAATCATTCAGCCTGGCAAGCAGCCGGATTGTTCACAGACGTACAGTAGCTGCAGCACTGACCCTGTTGTGCAGGAGGCGAATCATTCCCTGCCGCTGCCTTTTCTAACCAGCGCCCGACTCTGATGCTGTGATGATTACCTCCATCACCTGCATGATGCACCCTGCCATATGTTACCAGGATGTTTCCCTCTGAAGTAAATCCCTCTGTCTTCTATGACATTCAACACAATGCACAAACCATAATTACCACATTAGCTGTTTCATCATACGTGTTAGAACAATTTGCATTGAAATGATGCACTTACGAGCATTGCCCTTGAACCCCCCTCCCCCCGGATCATATTTTGTATGCAGAGTGGCGCCTCATGTTGGAAATTCAATTAAGAGCGTATATGCTAAATCTACAATTCTGGTATACAACAGTCACAAGAGACTTGCTAATCAGCTTTCATGCCTCGAAGAGACAACATGTCAATCTGATTCTTGTTTTTCTGAAGTCACGTGGGCTCAGTCGGCAGCGCGCACAGGAGGTGACTCCACGCCACTAATTCACTGCACTCCTTTCAAACCTTCGCCAGGAGGTTATAAGGTGTTTTCTGCACATTATAAACCAAAGCCCGAAAGTAAAGAACTTCTCAGTGCACCGACGGCTGCTGTGATGTGCTTTGAACTTGCAGAATAAAATTTGTTCTATAAGGCTGGTTGGAGGGTGCAATTACATCCCCGGCTCAATTTCTTTGATCTGAATAACAGAGTATGGAATGTAAATTAAAACTTACTTTATAATGAACCCCCACAGTTTGGATTACAACAAAACGTGTACACTAAAACCACAGAGACACAACTAGCTCTACTGGAGTCATATATTCTCATTTCTAACACTTTTCAAGACATCCTGATAAAGTTCTGTGGTTGACCGTCCACTTTGATTGCCATCGATCTCCCCCACCACCCAACATGGGGGATAAAGACATGCTGAAAAGATGAACAGTCAGAAGCTGGAACAAACAGGCTTGTTCCAAATGTGACCTCAGACAAACTTTCCGCCACCTTTTTTCTCTGATGCTTTGTGGCAGCACAATAGATCCACACGGGGCTACTGACACCAAGGTTAGCGTTTTCATCTGTGAAATTGTTGTTTTGTTTTCAAGGCGTTTAAAATCCAATTTCCCAGCCTTTGCAGGTGTTCAAGTCACACAGAGGCCAGCGCGCCATTCAGCAGCAGCTGCTTATTAAAAGAGACAGTTTTGACAAAAACAAAGGGCACCGTGACGCTAGTTTAAAAGATTATGCAGATGAGGAATCAATACTCGTAAATGAGATGCTTGACTGTGGGAATCTGGTGGAATTGTTTCAATTCTGTGTTTGTCTGATTACTTTTTATTTTTAAGCAGGTGGCTTAAAATGACACCTCTTCTTCCTATTTCTATTTTCACAGCCAAAGACCAGATAAAGATATGAGAGGATTAGCAGATTCAATACTCTCTGATAATTAGCATACTGGTCCAATAAGGAGCACGACTACTGTGTGAGGACCTGTGTTGAGATAATCGAAGGAGATGGTTCAAGAGATATCCAAAGAGAAAGTGAAAATGGATTCAAACCCACAAGGACAGAGCTCTCAAGATGTGTCTTTAACTTCTCTTTCAGCTCTGTATCTAATTAATATGCTAACAAGCTTTGATAAGACCTTCTTATCACTTTTCATTCACGATTTTCAGCGTAAATGATCCAGAAATCAGGACATTTAAAGTAATTTAAGCTCCATTGATAAACTGCACCACTGGGGCAGATAGTGAGATAATAGAAAAATCTCCAGGATTCACTTTCTAAACCTAAACAGTGAGGATGGTGCTAATATTAGTAACAGAAAAAAAAAATCTATCTGCTCATCTCATGTATGTGCTGAGGTCGACTGTGGGATACAACCTATCCACTAATGTGTTTCTGTTCTGTTTACCCAGTATGTATACAGTATATCTCACCCTGATGGTTTACACTTCACATATCATGAACACAGAAATGTGCAACGCTAATGATGCTCAGCAAAAAGAGAGCTCAACTGAATCAGCTTTACATCACAAAAAGAAGAGAATGAACCTGAACATACAGCAAATCATACATCAGCAAAACACTTAAGCCTCTTTAACCAACTAATCAACAACAAGCTCGTTATTTTCATCCATTATCATTTCAAAAGTCTGAACTTTAATGTACTTACATCTGAAATGGTATAAGTACATTGTGCAGATCACTGCCAGAAGACGGTAGGAAGGTCGCTGGTTCAAATCCCAGCTCCTCCAGTCCACGTGTCAAGGTGTCCCTGGGCACTGACCCCTTAACTGCCCCAGATGGCTGAACAGGGAGTGTGTGAATGGGATGAATGAGTGATGAAGATTCACTGCATGAATGTGAACCATAATATAAAGTAGTTTGAGTGGTCCTTAAAACAATAAAAACACTGTATGTATGCAGCCCATTTATCATTTTACCAAGCAAAAGAAAGAAGAGGAGTTGGACCAATCATAGCATAAACAGTAATTGCAAGGGTGTTTGACAAATGATTCATTTCAAGAGACAGTAGCTTGGATCCAAAGATCCACACAAATGCTTTATAAATTGATTTTCTATCTATAATTGCTTGTACACATCTTTTGGGCTAAGTTGTCCATGTAAGGCAGTTACCAGGAGAGACGGCCATGCTTCCACAGCTCCAGAGTCAGTCTGCACCGTCTGCAATACTGATGTTACCTGTCATCGAGGATCAGTGGGTAATAGGCTAGTTACAAATTGAAAGATGTGTATTTTTAGAGCAATGTTACATTGGCAGGAATTCAAAAGAAGGAAATTACAACAAATTATCCCCAGAATGAAAATAGCATGAGAGCAACAGCAAAATTACAGTAAAATAACAGTTAAAAATAATACATATATAAACATGCACATGTGCTGAATTGTGACGTAAAGTGGTATTTAAAGACTTAAATTTTGGGATTAGGGAGGACAAGCTCTTTAGGCTGGTGTCCTTTTACAAATTTGTCATCACAGTTGATGACAAATTAATGCAGGGATTTATGCTAATGCTGCAATCCTTCGTGTAATTAGAAGCTGCTCTTCAAACTGTCTGCAGCCAGATGAAGAATGAAGTTGAGTGCAACGTGAGATGGGAGGAGGAGGAGGAGGAGGAACCACTTGTTGCTGCACGGGCTCAGTATGAATGCTGATTGCTGTCTGGTGAAATTCTCCTGCTTAAGTGATATTTTTAACATCATCTCAAGGATCGACACAAGTACGTCATCACCGGGCTGCGTCTACCTATGCTTCACTGGTTTGTAGCCGGGACTTAGATATTTTATTCGCTTTTTAATACAGTGCATAGAAAAAAACTTATTTGAATGAGAAGATGAACTGGTTCATTTAGACAATTTCGTTGCCACTCTAATATCATCATGTTCCTACTACCAGCAAAGTGATCGTCTTTTTCATTCAAACAGTAAATTATAGGAGGTGAAGGCTACAAGCAATCCTGAAACCCACTTCCTTTTCTTCTTCTGTTGTTTAATGATGTCTCAACTTGCTGCAATTGGTCCAAAAATCGGTCCTATAAAAGAAAATGACTGTTTTCACACTGCTCCGATCTGAGCCATTGTTTTTATGATCCAGACCGAGACTTCCTCTCACACCTGTTACTTTGGTCTGGACCAAACTCAAAAGTCCAGATAAATGTGAATGTGCCCTCAGACAATAATGAATAGGAAGCTGGATGGAGGCCAATGTAAAACATGGTTGTGCTTCCAAGTTTATAATCGCAAAAAAGTGATGTCATAGATTTTCAATTTGGTGCTTAAAGGCTGCTGTGACTCTTTAGTTAATCCTTATCTACTGTTGATGCTGTATCATTAATAACATCTCTACATTTAATATCACTCTTGTTTTCATTACAACTATTAGTCTGTCAGTGCTGAAACATTCTCTCTCTCTCTCTCTCTCTCTAGGCCGCCCACACTGAGTCTCGTTCTGTTGGAGGTTTCTTCCAGTTAATGAGTCACCGTCGCCAAAGTGCTGCTCATTGTGGGAACCGTTGGGTTTCTCTATCATTACGGTCTCAACCTCACTATTTAAAGACCTTGAGGCTATACAAATAACATTTTATTTATTTTGTTTTTCACGTTTATTGATGTTTTATTTTTGTACTTGTCATTCATTTCCAATCAAGTCTATTATCCACTTCACTGTTGATTCTATTTGACACTTGCAGTAGTTGGAAAAACACTGGTGGATTCATGATTGAATGCTGCTGTCGAGCAATTACAGTTCTATTGTCATCGTGATCCCTGGAGACAATGCAGCTTTCATTGGATGCCGGTTTACGGAGCGTTTCATTATCCCCCATTTCAAATGAGATCACCGGGGGGGGCAATTACCTCTGGCCACCTATAATAAGTTTGCGTGTTTCCATTCTGTGATAATCAGGACTCGTGTTGAGCAATCAACACTTACACAAATGATCAATCAGCACATGGCTGCATATTATCTACAATACCCATGAGGGGGTTCGGCTCAGTGATCTGGCTCTGACTTTAAAGTGTACAGCTATTTGTTTATGCATCGGAGTGAACACAACATGTGCAGGAATGCGTGTCTGTGAAGATTAAATTGCAGGTGATGTAACCACTGTTCCTACAGTGGAAAGTTTACATACATTAGTCAGCAATAAACGACCACATGATTAAATGTTAACTTCATGAATCGTTTCATCATGTTGAGAATATAACAGCGGTCAGACAAGCATCTAGCTTATTGGTGTTAGATGATACCATGGATATAGTAGGTTATAATTAGTGTTGCATTATAGGAGATTTATTTTCACTCGTTCCTCTGATGTGTAATAGTTTTGTGTGTAAGCTCCTCTCTCCCACATAACAGTGATCCTAAAACACTCCCAGTGTCTGGTCTGAATAGAGCCAGAAAAGCGAGAGTGGAGACATTTTCTACATGTGCTAGAAGAAGACGCCACAGCTTTGGAGTTTGAATCAGTCCAAGGTTCGGTACACGGTACGTCAATCACACAGGCAGAGGTTTCCAAGATATGAGGCAAAAACAGGTCAAAAACACAGAAAAGCAGGTAATACACAAACTCTCACAGCAGGGGAGAAGCTGGTATGCTAGTCACGAGGGATCAAGAGGAACTGGCAACAGACACTGAGACTAAATACTCTTGAGGGCGGGCAGATAATGAGACACAGGTGAAACACGTGAGGGCGAAGCAGGTAATCAAACACAGGGGCAGGAAGTGAGCATCTGAAGTGAGACAGAATGTGATTATACAAAATAAATCAGGAGGACAAATAGAGAATAATATAAATAATATGAACATGACCCTAAACGCCAGGGCTGGATGTGACAGAAACATTCTGAGGAAAAGTTGCAGTGCAGACGGAGGTCAAGCTCATCTAATTGTCTTTATGAAAACGGAGCTGAGCGAGCTTTCATTTCCAGCAGGCACTGAGGATTCAGCTCAAGTCTTCCAACTTTTAAAAGCTGGCTTTGTGTCTTACTACTTTTCTAGGTTCCCTCCTCCCCTGTGTCTCCTGTGCTCCCTTTTGTCTGTCTCTCTGTCTCTCTGACTCTCCTGGTGCTGATTACATTCTGTCAACCTGGAGTATATCTCCTCCTGCTCTTACCCGGCCGTTGCCTCAGATAATGTGGTAATAAATGCTCCGGGCGACTGTAGAGAACCAGTGATCTGTTTCCTTGTGGTATCTTCCAAGTTAATTGTTATCTCTCTCTTTGCTCCAGGGTCATTACTCATCTGCCTCCTCGCCTTCCCGTTTGCTTACCGGTGTTCCACGACCGCCCGCTATACTTCCTATCTGCTGCGCCATTCTCCCTCCTTCAGCCGACCTACACCTGCCTGCGAAGCCATTCCTCACGGCCCCTCCGCCCTCTGCCTCAGCCGGCTCATTCCACCTCTATTCCCCTTTCAATTAATCCTCTTCATTCCCTCACCTTCTAAGTCTGCCCATCTCGGTCCACAATGCAAATAATTGCTAGGTAGAAAAAATAATTAAATTCATTGTGCCGCTAAGAGGCTGTACCGGCTGCTGCTGCTGCTGGCAAGATTCATGGAATATTTTTCCGTGTTGCTGAATGCATGAGTCGACTTTTTATGTCAATATAACATCTTTGGCCATTCCATTTGTTTTTAGCGGCTCTCTATAGACTCAAGTTGTGATTTGATCTTCAAGCACTTTACATGGATTTTAAGCTGATTATGCAAAGTGCGAATGCATCTATATCCTTGCTTGGAGAAAAAAGTGGCAGAGCGCTGGTCTGCTGTGCTCTGGCAGGGTCACATGTGTATTTGCTAAGGCAGCACCTGCAGTTTGAGTGTCTATATCCTGTGTGTAAGTGACGCATGATTCACAGAGCATCCAGTGTGGCACACTTCATGAGACAGTCAGCTGATTAGCTCTGCTGCACCAAGAACACACAATACGAGTGATAAAGTAGACCTAACAAATTATTATCGATGTGCTCTTTGGATGATTGGTAATTCTGGACTCATAATATTCATTGCTATCACTAGAACAGCACTCTATTCGGTGAATACCTCCGAACAAGAATATCCGATTTTTTTTTACATCAAGATTATTATTGAAGGATTATTTGCTGTGAAATTGATGAAAATGTAGAAAAAAATTTCGATCTTGTAATGTTGAGGGAAGTAATAAGAAAATCCACTTCCTTTTCCAGGATTGCTGCCAAAATGTGACAGGTTCTTCCTTAGCCAATGTCACATCCCAAGAATACAAATAAATGAAAAGAGTCAAAACATAACCTCCTTGGCAGAGGGAACAAAACTGGTTTTCCTCTACACCATTCAAATTAATGAGGGTATAGGATAAACAACAGAAACACCTCTCTGTACAATGTAATACATTTCTACAGCCTGTGAGATACACCCTTCAAAAGGATCATACAGTTGAATCTAAAACAATCACAGCGTTCATGGAGGTCGGCTTTTATGTGGGCCGGTTGTATTATTCTGCATTAGTTTCATTCAACTGAGAGCATAAGATGTAGCTGACAGTGAAAAATGACACTAATTATCCTGTGCTGTACCACAATGAAACTGCACTGACCCAGACTGTGTCATCATTATAGTGAGATGAAGTTATTTAATAGCAAAGATGATCACATTCGTGGAGCTGCTGAGGAAAAAAAAGGCTGATCAGGCTGTTAGATGTGTGATGATTATATTTTAATGACAAAAAGTCATCACATGGCCCATTTTAATAATTAATATTCCAATTTCCTCACGGTAAATAATGTCCATTCTTATAACTGATCAGATTAAGGTGGATGGAGCACATTTGGGGAGTTTTAGACAATTTTGATTTAAGATTACGGAGTAATTGGTCGCACAGTGTAATGCTAACAATCTGTAGCTTTGCAGAAATGGTGGATGGTGGAACAAATACAAACCTCTGCACCCAACGTCCATCACACAAACCATTAGAAAGTGATATACAGGCCTGTTTGAGGAGGACTCACTAATGACGAGCAATAGGCTGTTTGGAGTGGGCATTGCACTCGCTGTCTAAATTGTGACTGTGACTGTGAATGGTTGTGTGTGTCTGTGTGTTGTCTCAGTGATCGGCTGGTGACCTGTTCAGGCTGTAGCCCACCTCTCGCCCGATGTCAGCTGCGATTGGCTCCAGCTCAACCCCTGCGTCCCTCAACTGATGAGCGATGTAGATAATGAATGGATGGCTATTGAATGTCAATAGCCAATAGCCCCCCCCATATCACTTTTCAGAAAGACAACATATTCTCACTTGAGTTTGTTTTCATGGTCGGTCAGTGTTGTGTGCTGTATGTTGTCGGAGATAGTGTTATATGGGGGTGTATGTTGTATGGGCGTCTTTCTCTTTGTAGGTGTCAATAAACTTCCGGTCATCTTTTTCTCTTACCGTATAATTTTGCATGTGCTTATCATGTGTTTGACCTTTTTAAAGTACTTTACAAGTCCAATAACCAAGCCAAGGAGCTGACGTGAGATCTCGACAACAGCTGGAGTTTTACATAACAATAACACTTTTCACGACAATAACACTTCCACTGCCGCACTGGGAACCCACACTGCGTGATTATGAAAGGTGTGATATTTTCATTAATCATGCACGCCACTCTTGTGTTCTGACGTCATCTCCCCGCAGTTGTAAGTGAAGAGCCTCTTGTGCATATATTTAGTGCCACTGAGTCCACACTCACTGACTGTGAAGTGGCTTTCTAGAGCTTTTTTAATGCATTATAAACAATCCCTAAAGAGAAATGACAAACATGGAGCCCTGCAGTGTAGCGTCAAATGGAACAAGTGGCAGACTGTTGTGCAGAATGGACAAAAGCCTTTTTTTCCAGTTATTTGTTTATTCAGTAGCATCATATTGCATTAGTCCTGTGGTGAAACACTTGCTCTGTTACCAAGCTTTTACCTTATTCTCATGAGAACAGTAATGTCGGCTAAATAAAAGAATAATGATCAACATAATTCCTGTAAATCAACAAGTTCTGTTTGATGCACCACTCACTACAGACTAAAATATCTCATCAACTCTGTCGTGATCCCCAGAGGATTAACTGTACTGACTTGTCTCCCAGTGACACCATGAAGTTGACATTTTTGTACATTTGTAAAAAATCTCTCAACAGCTCATCAGGTGGATGATTCAATTTCATACAGATGTAACATTCCCATCAACCTCAACTGTACCTTGTGTAGGGTGCTGATCAGTAAATGTATCAGCAGTTAGCGTCGACATTAGCATTTAATTTAATGCATTGCTGTTCCTATAAGTAAAATCTCACAAATAATGTTTTTATATTATTGTGACTATTGCCTGAAACCTCTCAGTAAAAGATTTAACCATCATTAAGCTATTTATATATTAAACATTTCACAATATAAACTGCAGGAAAACACAATATCAATATGGGTAAGTAGGGTTTAATTAAATTAATTATTAATAATATAATGTGTTATAATGTCACAGTAATATAACATTAATATGATATTTTTTTTATTAGAAAATGCCTGATTACAAAAAATATAATGTTAGGACATCACCTTAGAAATTATTTGAGGTATATTTCTCAAAATGTTCCTTATGTATTTATTTATTTATTCAACATGTACTGTACAAACATCATGTATTGTACATCTGTGACAGACAGTGACGAATTCAAAACGTTGCTTTTTGTACAGATATGTGTCTCCGTTGTGTGACCATGGAAAGTTGCTGGGTGGTGAATCATGTCTGCAGTGAGACAGAGAGTGTGAACGATTCCCTGCTGTTCCATCAAGAGAATTGCTGTCCATGTATTTCTCCTTCACGTCCTCCAGACACTGCGACACATCAGCTTTTGTATTTGCCTGTGCATGCATGGCGAAAGTGTGTGTGTGTGTAATTGCAGTAATCTGCCCAGTGTAGAAGAAATTCATCTTTTTTCGCCTGTGCTTTACAATTCTTTAGGTTTGTCAAATTGGATTGATTCAGACCGTGCAGTCTTCGCTGGTGTGAAAGTTGTCGACACACAGAACGAGAGACGCCAACAGGAGGATTTAGCAGAATCCAACATATTTCAAACTGATTAGAGGTTCAAGAAAACCAGAGCTGAACTCCAACAAACTACTGAGTGTGGGATTGAACTTTAAAGCTCGGCTAAGTCCCAGAAACGCTGAGAGAGTCAAAGAGGGAGGAAGGCGGATCCGTTGAAGTTGGAAGTTTGCCTCTGGTGTCAAACAGAGTTAGGGATCAGATCTGCAATCCAGCGTCTGCATCACATCACACACACACACACACACACCTTGTATCATTATAAAATGCAGAATTTAAATGCTCAACAGCTGTATGCAAAGAAAACAGTTGTAATTTTCCGTGTTGCGTTCTACAGCAGCAACCGAAACCAGCAACGATGGTTGTTTTCTTCTGGAAGAGGGTCATGTGATTTGACCCTGAGGGTCAGCGAAGGCTACGTCGTGACTGAAAAGACTCAATCAGCAAGCGGTTACACGTCATCGTTTCCAAACATGTCTGTTTCAGCCCATCCAGACTCAAATGCTGCCCCAGAGTTTTCAAACTAAAGCCAACCACATTTCCAAACTTCTTTTTTCAGCTCCAATACTCTGGAGTAGTGTGGATGCCAGATGTGTCCACGGCTTCCTCTACAGAGCTTTGTGCAGCCCCTGAAGATACCATGACCTGGGTGGAAGATGTATCTCTGTGATGGATGGATGGACACACACAGGGGTCACAGGTTATACGTTCTTAATTATCATAATATTAATATTTAGTCATTTCCAGCACCTCTGCCAAACCACCTCTGATCTCAGACAACCTACTGAATAAAAATGATTTCCCACCTGAGGTCGTCGTGCTTGTGCATTTTATAATAATTCACACGGGTATTCATATCAACTAGTTAAAAGGAATCTAATTTTCTGAATTGCACTTCCCCATGAGGAGGGTAAAATGATGAATCTACCCTCTATTATAAAAAGTCAATTAAAGACAGAATTTTGAATTGGTCACACTGAAGGTTCAGAAAGAATAGAAATGGGAAATCATGGTGGAGGGTATACATGAATATATAAAGGATACATTAAAATATGTAACAGAAAATATGCAAACATGTGAAGATCACGTGAAAATAAGGCAACATTTTGTATGTAAATGCCTCGCTGTGATGATGTGAGACATTTTCCAAAGAAAATATTAATCCATTGTTGCCCTCTGCTGGACACTGGTCACAACCTCTGTGAGGCAACAACACAGACTCTGAGTAACGTTGCACATTAATCACACACACACACACACACACAGACAGATTTTTTTTTATGCAATAGTATAGAAATGTCAAAGGGAGTTCTTATGAAATTGGGAGTCATAAATCCCAGTCAAACTCAATACTCATACTCTGTCATCTTTAGGTCATCAAATAATGCAATGTTGTAAGAAAAATATAGACTAGAACTGAACAGCTGTAAAATGACATATATAGTCTGATGCTTTTTAATAATCACGACGATTTCTTCGCCTTCAGGTGTTTGTTCATGTTCCTCTGCTTCCGGCTTTCAGGCTCACTTCTGCCTCATTACAGCTCTCAGTGACGTGGAAGCCCGTCACTTAGAATCTATGCAGACAGAGAGAAGTCAAGAGAGATACATTTCACAGTGAAGCCCATACAAAACGATGCTGTTGGAACCAGTCAGCTCAACTGGCGGCAGGGAAATAAACTCCGATGGAGAGCTGTGCAGGGACACGTGATGACATAATCAATTTACTGCATTACGCTGGTTTGTTTGTATTATTTTGGAGCAATGATGTATGAATAACATCAGCTGTTTAGGTTAAATATACTGTGGTAGTAAAAATAAAAATGTCATAAAAAAATGAAATGACAGATTTGATTGCCCATTCAAGAATAATCTCTGGGTTTTAATGTTTGTAAAAAAAAACAGTGGGCTGGTGGGGAACTTGTGTGCTCAACAGCGGTAATGTCGTCTTCTGCTGCAGCACTATTTCCTTATGAGTTTTTAAAGGGTTAATCCATATCCATAGCACACACTGAACGCTACTTGTTGGTCAGTTCCAATGCTTTGCCATTTTTAATCTGAATAACTTTCCAACCCAGAAGAACAAAGTGGCCAAATTTATAACTGGTTTCATCAACAGCTAGGGTGAGTTTACAGAATTAGTGGTCTGTGTGGCCTGGCTTGAGTTATCATTTCAGTTCACGGCTGATTAATACCAACTGTCCTGCCCTATTTATGAAATAAATTTGTTTTAATTTAATAAAAACATAAATATAAAGAACATAAATAATACTTTTTCAGGCCAGGGGGCACTTAGGGCATCCATATGTGTCAACTATAAAGAAAAATAAATAATGAATTAAAAATGCGACTGACAGATGTATAACAGGGTTAATTTGACCTGAACACTGCAACAGAGCAGCCCTTTCGATTCTTCTGCAGCTAAAAATGCTAAAAACTCCACTTACCTTAACCAACAGCCTACAGACTACTTAAAAGTGTCTCATTTAGTGTTCACTAGAGGGCAATGATGGGGCTGGGAGACGAGATTCAGAGCAGACACCCAGAGGTTGTTTAAAAGTGCTGATCCTTTATCTCATGTTGCAGGAACATGGTGCATATTTTGCATCTCACGGTGGATCTGGAATGAGTGGAACTCGGATGGAAATGAAGGCGTCTTGATTGCTGTGCTTACCAAATGAAAAAAAGAAAAAGAAAGAAACGCCTGTTAGGAAACAGCCATGCACATGTTTTGCAATCAATTGGTATAATGCAGAGGAAGTTCAAGCTCTCTGCTATTTAAAGTTTTTGCACAGCGGTAAACAATAGATCTATTCAGGGGGGAAATTGTTTGGGGCATTATGTTGATTTCAGTGGAGATGGGAGTCAATCTGGCCTGTGTCACGCGGAGCGAGCACTGTGTGTGTGTGTGTGTGTGTGTGTGTGTGTGTGTGTGTGTGAGTATTGTATCGCAACAGTCTCCAACCTCGGTCACACACGGGACCCCACCCTGTTGCTATAAATGACTCCCTGAACTCCAATGGCTACACCATCTGGTGGAGGTGGGGGCGCAAATCCCTTCTGCTTATTCCCCCGTGTGTCGTTTCCCAAGGTCAAGGGACAGTCCCTCGGACGGCAACAAATAAAACATAATTTCACTTACTTTGTTTCTTTTCTACAAGGGTGGATGCGTGGGCATGTGTGGACGAAGGTCGGGACAGAACACACAGTAACTCCCACAGGATCACAGTCAAGCACAGTCTGCGGCTTCTCCCAGCTCCTGAATTACCAGATGATGATTAAACACTTGGGAGTCGTCAGCCCATGCAACTCAAACCAGCGGATATTATTCAACAACATGGCAGTTTTGTCAGGTTGGTCTGACCACCCCGGAGAGATACTCAGAGCTGGTGTTTGACCTCATGGAGGTACTGTATCTTCGGAGGCGTAAATAATAAACACACTAGTTTCATTGGCGCGTTATGGAGCCATACTCCCACAGGCAGTGTGTGATAGACCATACCCAGCAATGTGTGGAATTTAGGAGGTCCAATGAGTTATACAACAAAATTGTAAATACAGAAAAACCTCTGTCATTTGTCATTGGGAATCTTATCCAGGATGTTCTCAGGAAAACTTGCAGTTAAAGTTACATCTGTCTCTCTTGAACTGAAACTGCGTGTGATCTCGTGTGGTCTAACTTCTATCAGCATTACTTAGAACGATGAAAGATTTCTGTCCGTTTTCCTTGGTCAGCGTATCGTGGACGTGATCTATTCAATGACTGCAGACAAGTTAACAGCCTTGTCATTCAAAACTAAAACTAAAAACCAAGCATTGGTGAACTGACAGAACATTCTCTCTGTCTCACCCCGAAAATAACAAGGGGGTGATGACTGAGCTTTTCCATTTCACTTTACACTGATAAATAATCAAACATCATTCATGCGATGCAGCTTCTTTTCACTGACGGTGGAGAAAGAAAAAAACACTGAGGTGAACTTTATGCGTGGGGGCCTTACGGAGTTATGGTGGATGCGAGGTATGTCCTGATAGCTGCAGAGATAAAGAGTTCTCTATGTGGCCCTCCTGACCTGTGAGGCAATCTGCAAAGGCTCCTCTGAACGGCTGAGTCGTATACAAAGATAAGTTCCTCCCCTCAAATGATCACAGGTTCATCAAAGTTTTCAAACCACCGTTTCTTATGTACATGACCTAATGGAAATCTTGTAATGAGCTAATTCTAAGTATTTACATGCGATTGGTAATTCTAACAGTGCTCTCCCCCCATCCCATTTTACAATGGCAGGATACTGAGCTGAAATAACATGCAGCCCATACCTTCCTTATTTTGAGTTCAGCAGAGTGTTATCCTAATATTTGTACAAATACTTTGTCAATAGTGCCGTTTCCTGTCCTCCCATTTGACTTTCCCTGAATTAACCTTATCACGAGAAAGCTTGTAGCAAATTATGAATACTGCAGTTCTGCACCATTCGAAGGACCTCATGTCAGGGGGGCATCAACAGGAGCAGAAAATCAGGAGTTTGGTTGATTGGTTAATCTTTACTTTTGTTAGAATGTGCGTTTCTTTGCAAAGCCGGGGGAAAAGGGAGGCGAGTGTGGAATCAGCAGTTTAAAACACTTAGCTACACACCTTTTTAATTAAAAGAGCTCAGAGCATGTGCCTCATATAATATTATCACTATATAAGTCTATAATTGCTTATTCCACATCAGAGTAGGCACAGTGAGCATATTATTATAGTCACACTTACACATGCCGAGTTTATCTAGTTATTCAATATTCAGTGTTATTTCATGTTCCTTTCTAGACTACGCATGTGCGAAGGGTCCAGAAACTGCCAAGGGTCCACACACCCCAGACCTTTGTATTATTCATGATATAAAATGTGTATAATGAATTAAATAATCGCCTAAAATAAATGTTCTTTAGTACTGAAGATGTTCTGGTATTAAGTGTCAAAATCAGATTTTCTCCTATCACTGGCATTAATATTTAATCTTTACCCTGCATGGTGGCTCTGAAAGTGAAGCAAAGTTGAAAAGCACGTTAAAACAAGTACCACGGATATTTAAAAGCCTTTGTTATATCCATAGGGGTAAACCAGTAATATTTGTATATGCAGACAAAAAATAATGAAAAGACTCAGCTTTGAGGAAGTAAGATGAGGGACAAGATGAGAAGGAAAAGAAAGAGAGAAGGTGATGGAGATGAGAGCAGGTTCAGCCCACTGAGCCAAATGGAAACTGACTGAACTGATCATGATCAGAAGAACTTAAAGGATCAATCTAACCACAATAGAAACCTCACATTACTATGGTGTCTAAGTGCAGTATCATTATATAAATAAATGATATTATCAAGTAACCAATTAGGCCTAAAAAATTAGTTATCTAAAGTATTATATTTTGGTCTCTGGTATATGGGCTGTATATGGAGTATGATGCAGGTTTGTTCATGGGTGCTTGAAACAGGGAGGGGTGCCCTAGTATCCTAGTAACAGCACTGAGCAGAGATCAGCTGCTCTGTGCGAAACTTGCCACTTTATCTGATGCGAGGGGTTTGGATTGTTTCAGGTCTGTTGTGCTTGGCCTGGTCCAATGGAGTTATTTTAAGAAAACATGTTTTATCTGTTGCCTGGTGACAAAAGAATAAGTTCAGTGACACAAAGCCTATAGTTTGTGAGAGAATGTCGGACTGCATTTCTGTTTTAAAGACCTCAAATATGCTTCCGGTTCGATTTCGCGATGAATTTAGTGATATCATTAGGCCGCTTATATTTAGCTGAATAAGTTAACTTATTTTTTCTTTTGACGGTACAATTTTGTGTTTCTGCGGAGGATCAAAAACTCATCCGTAAAATATACAAGTGACACATACTCATGCTGGTGGATGGAGCTCATTAAGCTGCCCACTGAGACAGGATGCAACGGACCTATCAGACTCTGTATGAGAAAACAAGCCGCGCCAGTCCAGCCTCGCAGGCGTGTTTTGAACTTGGCGAATGGTTGTCACAATGACTGGCCCCATGCCTGATAGACTTGGATTTGAAGACAACATCTGCTCAATTCTTACTGTAATCCACTGTGCAAAATGTTCCATGGAAAAGAAATTGCCTAAGAAAGTCTGTCACATGGTTCAGGATTCAGATTTTTTTTTCTTTCGCTTTCTGGTCTCTACAGACGTAGTGTGTAACTGGAAGTGACCCTTGAACCGCCTCAGTGAGCTAATGGGATGGGATCTCTAATCAAAGCAGTGGTGTTATGTGTGCTTGCGTAGATGGAAGGATCGGCAAGGAAATATGACAAAGAAAGGTATTTTTAAATACCAGGAAGGTGGGTCAATTGCAAAAGCCCTTTTCATGTCCAGTACGTCAATGCTGAAGAACTGCATCCATTAATGACGTGTATGAATTATATAGTGGTATGATTTCCTCAAACTAAGTGACAAAGAAGAATGGAATGAGCTGCTGCAGAAACAGCCTCTTGGCAGTGCCCTCTCATTAACATACAGGTCCGAAAGCAGCCTTCTGCACACACATTTGATCCCTTTGTAACTAAGGGGCCTTACACCCAAGTTGCCTCAATAGCTTTTATTCCTCTCTATGGGGGTTTGGTCAGAAACCAATGCTTTAAAAAAAAACGGTCACAGGTCCTTTCACTTCTGTGGCGCAAGAAAAAGAGCCAGCAGCGGTTTCGATAACAAAGAAGAAAATTACCTTTTCAAATACAAAGGACTTTATGATTACGCTTTGTGATGTTTCTCATTCAAAAAGGTAAAGGCTGACCAAAGTGGTCACAGTTCTTTATACCCATGCCAATTGCAGTTTCCAACCTTGTTCTCTGCAACTTTAAATTATCTCTTATCATTTGCCAAATTAGTGCTGTGGTTACCAGAGGCTTCACATCTGAGGGTGTTGATCAGTCGCTGTGACATTCAAAGTAATGGCTTGACAAGTGCGCCTCTGTGACACCATTTAGCCTGTGGGCAGAGACAGAGACTATTGTGACTATTTGTTCAAACTATCCGGAGGGAGCGGTAAGGCGTGAGAATGTGTTTTCTCGTTTTTTAAGGGTGACATCTTTAATTGATCCCGTACGAAGCCTGTCAAGCTTCCATAGCAGCACGGCACAGATATGCCTCCAAAATATAACAGTGGCTGAGTCACCACCAGGAACTTTTGAGTCAGTGGGTCTTAAATGTCACATGAAGTTAACAATGAAGGCCGAGGAGTTTGACAGCTGAAACGCCACAAGGAGATATTATTCACTCCCATTGCACAAGTTTGAAGAACTGACTTTTCTAAATCAACAGATGATTTGGTTAAAGATTTGTACATGATATAATCATAAAAGACTGAAGCTCAAGCTACATATACTGCTAAGCTTTGAAAATCACAGTATTAGGTAGTGAGCCTCATAGCCTCTAATGTAAATGGTCTCCATTCAAACAGTGCTTTTCTAGTCTTGATCACCACTCAAAGCGCTTTTCAGCTTTTCAGACTGGGATCAAACTGCTGACCCTCTGGCTAGAGGACAACCGCTCTTCCCCCTCAGCCACAGCCATCCATTTTCTGTTCAGAGCTAATAGTAACTGAAGTTAGAGCAGATAAACACAGTTGTTCTGTAGTTGTTGCTACAAAGGCTGTGTTATACTAAGCCAATGGATTTGATTGAGTCCAATTGGCTCACTGACATATTACTAGAGAATAACTTGGAGAGCAGCAGATATAAATCCTGGCGTGTTGGTAGGACTATTAGCAATAGCCATAGAGTGGCTTTAAATATGTACCACCAATTTGAGAATATATCTGTAAGTATGTTCCTCCTTCTGAGAAGTTGCACCACTCCCGAGAGAGGAACTCCCAAAACGTCTTCTTTGTGGTTGATCAAATTTGGGTAAAGTATCAAGCTTTCAAAGTCTTGTAACTGGACCCACACGGTCCAATTACAAGACTGAATTTGAACTCCTTGGCCCGAGCTGCTCAATAGCAGGATGCCATTAACCAGAGAACACTAATACAGCTTTCACTATTCAACCTTTCAACAGCTCTCCTAAGCCCTTTGCAAAGTGTGGTGCTCCGCTCCAAACATTGAATCCTCTGTCTTTTCTCTTTTGCTTTAAAATATGGATAACAGTATGACTATAACTGGAGGATATCATCTGATGTCAGCGGTAGTTGAAAGTGTCAGTGATAATAAAAAAAGGCCAACTGGGTAGTTATCCGTCCAAAAAATGGAAAAGGACGTCCTCTGTTCCTCTACCAAGTTGGCATAGTGGGTTTTCTGGCACAACCGATTGCCAGAGGAAATGAAAGAACAGGCCTCTTGCTATGCAGCTACACAACTCGGCTGTTAAATGGCTATCAGGTGGAGAGACAGTCGCTTATAGTGCCGGATAAAAAAAAAATATCACCCTGGGTTTTTTAAAAGCACCAAATGTGGAAACTGTGTCTCAAGGAGCTTTTTGGGAAGATTCATGTGAAAGGGGCCTGTGAGGTCCCCCCATATTTCATCAGGGAGAAAGCTGCAATGTGCATCGGCAATGTGTTTCCTCTTTAATCAGCAGTCTGATATAAAGTATATACATCCACAGCAGCTACTTTATAATCTCACAGTTTCCTCTTTGTTTGTTTCCTATGAGTCGAAACAATTGATATTCCTCAAAAGCACAAACCTTAAACAAACTTACTTAAAGCCTCCCCTAACTGTTATCTTACTCCTGCTGACTAATGCAGCCTCCTCTCACTAGGGGGAACAGTAACACAATGTAGGGAAGCAGCTCCCAGATTACTTCCTTCCCTTGATAAGGCAGTGGCTACTACAGAATGGGAGACAGGAGAGTCCTTTTTGCACCCTGGGGAGCAGCACTGTGTGAGAAGATCCTGTGCCTTTGGAGCCAACACCTGCCCCGTTGCCACCCATGCACTCCCACTTCATTTCCCAGTTGACCTACGCTGATTATCAGTCCACGGTGATTTCCACCTCTGTGCGCACAATGCTTTGTATGTAAGATTTAAGGCTGACACTCGGGCTTCTAGGGAAATGCTTCCACTGTGATGTAATTGTCTCTCCTTGCTTTTGGGTGGAATGCAGAGGACATACATGTACTTAGTTTTTTGTTTGTTTAGACAGACTGGTCAGTTGGTAATCCCCCAGGTTGCATAAGGGTCAAATGGACAATATACAAATAACATCCTCATACTGAGAGCAATGTAGATTCTTTTTAAAGACTTCTTGAGATGAATTGGTCGATATTTTGTATAAATGCACACAGCTGTACTTAAAGATGATGCAGACCAACCAACATCAATTCAGAAGGTTTCATCATTGAACAACAACAAAAAAGACAAGAGATTTAAAAAATAAAATATGAAAAAAAGCCCAGAACTTCTCTCGCCTCTCTTGCAAACAAAACCAATCTCTTCATCCAACTGTATCTTCACTTTGCTGAATGCACTCACTTTGCAGAAGTATGGATGCATATAATTTCCTCTGGATCTGAAGCGCTTTGAGCAGGGCGACAACACGACACGCGTGAGTATTTTTACATCATAAAAATACAATGGAGTCACTGCACATAATGGCTCACTGTAATATTTTATGAATCCCTATAGGGCAGCTTTGTATGCACTTACGTCAGGTCAGGAGCTGGCAGGGATGTGCTGCCTTGTTTAAAGCCACATGAGGATGTCAGACACCGATTAACACACATGATTCCGCCACTTTCCCCATGTGGTTCAAGGACAGTTCCTTTGACCGCAAGGCCACTAAGAGGAACCCGACTCCCTGATGTGACTCTCTTCCTCACCGAGGGGGCTTCTACTCAGAATGAAGCCATTGATCATTGCTAAGACCTGGCAGACAGCATGGGACACTGTCCAACACGCCAGTCGCCTAGCATCCCCCCCACGCTGCTCTAGCTGCTGATTTGTATCACATCAAAGGCTTTGACATCCGTCACATTTGAGGACTTGAGAACCTGTTCGGCATGGGAAGGGAAAGAGGGGTGCTTTCTCATTTTGCAACTGGCAGAATTGTCTGTGTAAGTAGGAAGAGGTGGATGGAGTCATGCAGACAATGGCTGATATTATTACATTTGGTGTAAACAACAACTAAAGATGAAGGGTCATTTAGATCATACGATATGTCGGCTTAATGTTGCCTGTTATTCTCTATCATGATTTAAATGTACAGGCTCAAAATCATCTGACAAATCATCTTAGTCATTGAGCATATTTCAGCAGTGACTGACAGAGAGTCGGTCGGTTTGGTAAATCCGAAGGGGAAACCACAGCGTTGTCAAAACATCAACATCAACAAGACAAAATACAGCTGTAGTTATACTTTAAACGTATACAATTACTGTAATACAAGCAGTGGCACCTGAGGAGTTCATTGATTCGTACTTGTTTCCTTGAACTGCTTGTCCCACGGCCATGTAGCACCTTCCACTTCCCGGTTTGATTTGTTCTGTGCGTGCACTGGCAGCAATCCCCAATTCCCTTCATAGGAAAACAGACACCGATTTGACGTATTTCGCCATTGTGCTATCTGATCTCTCGCTGTAACAAAGAGCTCATTTCAGATCAGATACATCTGCATCCCAATTCCTTGTATTGTCTTTTAATCAGGGCGGCAAAGTCCCCTTCCATAGTCACACCAACAATGGTCAAACAGCCTTAAAGCTGCAACGAATTGTACCAGCTTCCTCTTCAAGTCCGAAAACATTGACATGATTCTTCATTTTTTCATGGGCACTTGTGCACAGTCAACGAAAAGCATAAAAATATGCATCTTGCAAAATGAGAAACTTGACAAATGTTTTGAAACAAGTATTTAAAGACGTGAATACTTTGTAATGATGTACTATAGATTAAGTAGACAGACAGACAGACAGACAGACAGACAGACAGACAGTGTCTATCTGTCTGTCTGTCTGTCAGATAGATAGATAGATAGAGAAAGAAAAGTATTGTCACATAAATAAAACTGAGCCTTTACATGCAACAATGAACATCAAGTAAATTATCAATACATAGTGGCGACCGGCTCCTCCATCACTTAGGCCAATGCAATACACATATTGATGCATTGCTATCAATGCAATACCTTAAAGAGACATTAGCAGATACTAAGGAGTTGACACAGTACGATACAATTCACCACTGTTGTGATATAATGCAATTCCACAGTCTGATCTGATCTCTTTTGGCTCTTCTTAAGCAGACAACAAACTATAAATCAACTTTTTCATATGCTTGTTTGTCTAATAGTGTAACTCAGTAATTTATGTTGTGTATTTTGTCACTTCTATGAAGCACTTGGCTCTTTCACAAACTTTTCCTCACAAGCCTTTTCCAAGTCCTCTGTAGTTCACAAAAAAGCGTCTCTCACAAGAGATAAAGCAAAACCAGGTCTGGTGTTCAACTAACCATTCTCTTCTTCCCTGTGTGTCTCGGGTTACATTTTCATAACCTCACACGAAAACATTTTGGGATTTAAAATTAAGCACAGTGCAATAAACTGTAAGTGCTGCCAGCAGAGCGATGTGACAAAAACACTTTCAGGGGTAAACAGCGTTGCAGCTAAATCCAATACAATGGAAGTTAATGGTAATTGATTCTTTAAACGTAAAAGAAACAACAGGGAAAAAAACTTTAAATTCCTCCATACCGCTCCTATCAAAGTGTCCGTAAGCAGATATCGTCCGAAAGCTGTTCTGTGGACTCAAACACAATCTGCCATTCTTATGAACCCACAAGATGTTTGACTACTCTTGGTCTTTTTGGGTCAGTTTCATCACGCAGCCACAACTGCAACACAACTGTTCCCATCTTGGGAACCACAAGGAATGACAATTTATGGATCTGTTGTGTTGGGTGGGAATGACGGATTGAGCTTCAGCAACAAATGCAAATTAACAAATATTTGAGGACACATTCCTAAGTATTGCAGACAAATTGTCCTCCAACCACTCACTAGATAGAGACAGAGTTGTATCCCAAGCACAATGTCTCTCCCAGTAGCATGCGTGGTATATTGAGAACTACTATATGGTAAAGAAGTCAACGTTATTTTCATTGTCTCTGGCCCCCATTTAAATGTGTTAGGACAGTGTCTAATTGCGTTTCATTGTTCCCCTCAATGTGAAAACAGATGGCCCCACACACCCCTACATGCACACACGCCCACTGATAAGATATGCTGCACGTCTAGTGAAGCTGGACCTAGTGACCCATCATCCATCCAGACACGGGCTTGAATTTGTCTCTTCACACTGAGCTGAGGTCATCCAGATGTGGTATCTCCTGTTTTTAATGAACCATAGTAGAGTATAAGGGCCAGGCATGAGAAACAAAAAGAGAAGAGGGAGAAATTATTTTCTTTTCCAGTTTGCATTGCGAGAAAAAGGGTAATAAAGTCAAACTAAATCAAAGGAGATTTTTTTAACATGGCATATTGAGATTTCATGATATAAGTCGAAATTTTTTGAATATGCCTAATATTTTTGGCATATAGGGTTAGGGTTAAATATGTGTTATAGATGGAAAATTGTTGAAAAGGTTTATCAGAATCTGTCCATTCTCTTTTAGTACCCTAAACCTTCTGAAATGAACAATTTAACCATTCAATCCCAGGATGCACCGTTCCGGCAGCTTGCATAGTTGCCAGTCGCTCCTCTAGCTGGTTTTGATGGACCAGAGGTGTTGACTTAATCCGAACATTTCAACTTCATTCACGAAAATTGTGATTCAAGTTTATTATGAGCAACTTTAATTCTCAAAAATCTTCCTCTGATTTAGGTCAACTTCATTCTCAACATTTCGACTAAATTCTTGAACATTTGACTTTATTCTTGAATCTCTTGTTTTATGCTAGGCCCTCGTACTGTTACGTAAAATATATAGCGTGAGCGTAATCATATTTAATTTAGCACGATGGGGCGGAGAAACCCAGATGACTGTCTCACAACAACTTCAGAGGTAATTTCCTAAGAGGCATTTTTGTACAGTGGCTAAGCTGCAGGAGTGTCAGTAAGACGGGAACCTTCATCACAAAGCCCAGAGTGAAAACCTCCCATGACTCCCTCATGTTGAGTCATTGCTCTATTGCTGACACAAGGCTTCGACCAGTGACCAAACCAAGATTACAGATTACAGGGTGGCTGTGGCTGAGGCGTAGAGTGGACGTCCTACAACCAGAAGGTCAGCAGTTCAACCCTCAGTCTTCCCCACCTGCCCGCATGCCGAAGTGTCCCTGGGCAACATACTGAACCCCTAAATGGTCCCTCATCGATCTTGAATGCACTAATTGCAAGTTGCTTTGGATAAAAACGTCTGCTTGTAATGTAATTGCACCATCACTGTTGTTATCACAACTGTTGTTATCACAAAAGCTAAATTCCATTTGAGTAGAATGACGGCTGAAGCAATAATAAGCAAAAGTTTCAGTTGAGCAACCTCTGACAGAGCAGATAATAGCCCACTCACAACGTTTGAGACTGTGGCCACAAATGCAGACAGAGAAATTCTTTCTGGTATCGAGTATGACTCTGATGCAACACTATTGATTGCTTTGTTCAGCTCAACAATATTCAATTATTTCTCATATTGACATTTGTGTGAAATGTTCATCGAGATTAGGAGGGAGTGATAAGTACTATTCTGTTGCAAAAACATACCTGAGCATCTCTGCAGTTTCATTTTTATTTTGTTATGATGCGATACAGCACGATACGGTATATTACGAAAAAATACAATACGATATGGTAGGGTACGGTACAATATGTTACAGTATAGTATGACACAATACAGTACGATACAACACTGTACGATACGGTACGAAACAATCCAGTAGATTACAAAACAGTGCGATATGAAACGATACAGTACGATACGATAAAGTTAGATACAATACTGTATATTACGAAAAAATGCTATACAATATAATAGGGTACGGTACAGTATGACACAATAGAGTACGATGCAATACGGTACGAAACAATACAGTAGAATACGATACAGTGCGATAGGATACGATACATTACGCTACGATACATCGGGATACGATACAATATGATACCTTAGATGACACTCAGACACACTCATGATCTCGCTCTGCAATCATCATTCAGTTTAGTTGTGATGAAATGTCTCGGTGTTTCATTCAGATTATTTCTGCCGTGTGATGCTTTTACCATTGAGCTTTTATTAGGAAGCACTCAGATTTATTTATAGTTATCACAGAATAGTTTTTATCTCAGTGAGTATGTCTGTAAAATGCAGATACGTGAAGGATAATTATTTGATGCCGCCTTAATAGGATGAAATAACTCGGCTCATGCACTGGTACCATCGGTATCTCTAATCTCTTATCTCAAGCACTTACAGTTTTGGCTTGTTGTAATAAATGGTGAAGAAATCATCCCCTATGCCACTGCTAAGATTTAGTGCACGCAGTAAATACAGAATGTTACTGTGACAAGGGAGAGGCCTTTTCCACAATTTACAATGTACTAACTAATACTTACCTAAAGTATTATCTTAGTATTTACATTTCGCTGCTCTTTTATATGACATCAATCACTGCAGGCAAACTTTTAGCAAGCTCGTACTTAATCAGTTGTCCCTGCCCAAGCTCGGTGCCAGGCCCAATGCAGATGAGATTTCAGTTGGCATGAGAACAGGAGGTGTGAGGATTTTTAAATTTCCGTCTATGAAAAAATTCATAAAAAGATTGAATCCGTGATAATAATTCAAACTGAAATATTCTTTCCATATAATGTTAATTAAATAAAACCATTACATTAAAACTGCAAGATTTCTTGTTGGGAGTATCAGTTTTTTTCCTGTGTGTGCAGACTGTTACCATGTCTGTACAGTGTGGTTTTCAGGGTTGGTGTGGCCTGTGATGGTGGAGTCCATGTAATATCTTATCAAGGTGCTCAACATGAGGTATAAATTATGATTTTTATACAAGTCAGGGTTCTGTTATTGTGTAAGTATCAAGACAGCAAGTAACTTAAACTAATCAATGTTTCAATATGAATTATGAATCAAATAAAATGTGAAAACAACTAATTCCCAGATCATTTTCTACTCATTTCAATTTTGAGTTGTGAAATGCAATGCGTTATAAATCAACCTTATAGATAAATTAAAACAAATCTCCTCCTTCAGCCCTTAATCTGACTGTCACATGACAAGGAATGTAAATAAACACAAAGGCATCCTACCCATTTACTATCATGAGGCAGTTTGGGGCTAATGGTTTATCACTATCTCTATTGGGACATGCAGGGATGAGCCTGACAACAGTATGAAGTCCATCCTTATCAGCCGCAACTTTGCATTTTATTATTTTATTAACTTGTTTCGAGACAGTTAATGTTGTCCCAACGCATCCAGAGTGTCAGCTCGTCATAAAGACACAATAAAGTTCAGTGTTATCTAGGGGAGAGAAATGTGTAAAGTCATTTCAAAGGAATTCTTTTATTTTGTGTTCCACAGTAAAATTCCATCATTTGTGCCATCGGTTCATCACATAGTCGGTTTATTTAAAGACGTGAGCTTTCATGATATATGGCTTCTCATTTCAGAAATCTATAGTGATCGACTTTACGTCACGGTTTTCCTGTTGGCAACCTGCCGCTGTTCAGCATTGAGCCTCTGAACTCCCCCAAAATCCTAATGTGGTTAGTCAGCAGGGTCTCCTTGGTGATCTCGCCACAGAGATGCGTAGAAAACATGATATGGTTCACGAAGCGGGAAGAAGTCTATGATGTCGGAGCTGTTGTCATGGCATCGCGGACCCCTGACTAGGCCTTTCAGAGATGTTTTTGTATTGGTTTTGTAGAGGTGGGGGACACAGGCAAGGGGCTTTACAATGGTAATAAATAGGCAAAGTGCCAGGAGTCACACGTAACAATTGAGGGGAACTGATCCCCTCTAATAAAAGGCCCCTGATGGGTTTGCAAGTCTGCCAGTCTCAAGAGAACTCACTGAGTGGAAATATAAATCTCTTTTGAGATGGACAGATAGAAGCATCAACCTATTAATGCAACCAATCTCCAAAAATAACCAAACAAGTATCTGTATTTCATCCAGCGATCCTCCCAAAGACTAATCAGTTAATGGTTATAAGTTATATGAACCCACCACAGATAAGACACTTTGAAGCTGTTGCAACTATTGTAACACGTGGGAGCTAGAAAAAACTCATTTTGTGCACTGGAGCGGTTCAGATGCCTCTGCTTTGCACAGATAAAGACGATAAACGCCCAACCCAGGTGTTAGAATGAGTTATAATGTGTTTATTTCTCCACACAGATGTTGCACCAAAACAGCAGATCTCCCCAGTGGACCCAAACGAAGCCACGCAATGAAGACCTGCCAAAAACCGGTGATCAATGGTGTGGATTGGCCGTACAAATAACTGTTCCTCAGCCACGAGACACTTGCAGAATAAGAGGATATCCCATCGTGGCTGCCGCAAAAAATAAACACTTTCACCTTATAACTCACTAATTACGCTCTCACTGGGGAAGTCAGATAAGCCAAAAACCATTAAAGCGGCATTAGACCTGCTAATGTTTCCTATCCTGAAAGAGCCACCCCAGAGGTTACACCTTGGATATTTTATAAACAAATAAAAGACACGCGGGTGGCGACAGGAAATGTCTGGGGTGTCATAAGTCACCTGTCCCTGCAAACAACCTCTGGACTCAAGGCTGTTTCGCCCACATTGACAAAATCTGATCAGTCACGTAGACAAAAAAAGCCGATGTTAAAAATAGCTCATTGAACGCAGCACGCCTGAGAAACCTGCAGGAATTTGTTGGTGTTTATCTTTTTTCGGGTGATTCTTTTGTTTAAAGCACCAACAATGGGGAACAGTGAGTGGATAATAGGCTAATTCCAGCCTCTTTATTTTGAGATGCTTCATTTTCGTTACATAACCAAACAAACTGAGGCTCAACAGCTCGCCGACCCGAACTCTTTAGGCAGAATTCGTCTCATGACTGTGATTTTTTTCTAGCTAATGCTACTGTCTCCTGGGGTTGAATGGAAGCCTTTGAAGGAAGCTGCTCACCGGTGATAATTTCAGTATGCAGGGGTGTGATGATCGGTGTGTGTGTGTGTGTGTGTGTATCTGGGTTTTTTCAGGGCAATGCACAATGACGGCCGCACACATGGTGAGGAATCTGAGCCGTGGCAAACCCTTTGATTGGTCGTTTGGCTCTTTTGTCGCTGTCCGCTTTCACACGCCTGTCGCTGAATTCCTCTTCTTGTCAGTGTGGAGAATGACCTCTCTGTGTCCCGCCAATCCAAACATCTGGTCAGGAAAAAAATTGATCAACCTCATCCGCTGCTGTGCTCTTAACAAAAAAAAAAAAGCGGTATAATTTTGAAGACATGCGGGCGATGATGTGTAATGTGCCATATCTGTTTTTGCTGTGGGGATTTTTCCTTTGGACACAAAATACCTTGTGATCAAACTGCAATTAGCTAAGTTTGAGCAATTAGTAAAATGAGTTCCTAACTGTCACAGGCGGTTTTGCGGGTCACCGGATTTCTGTGTTTTTTCCACGTTCCACCACCTTTTAACCTTTCGGTCTGTTTGTTCAACCACCAGCCCACAGTATTCCCGACAAACACCCTCAGCACGTTTACACTTTGATTCCCGTTTTCCCTGCATCGGAGCACTTTGAATCACTTTGGGAGTGTGGCAGGAAAGCGAGATTGTCGATGAAATGATGACTATTACGTTGGGGCTTAGAGTTATTCATCAATGTCTTTGGATTGTGGGAGGAAGCTGGAGGACCCATAGAAACCCACGAAGAAGACATTTATTCCACGTTCTCAGTCATGACTTTTTCGCATTTGCTGAGCCACCCGCACTAGGATTTGAACCAGGAACCTTCGCGATTGCTACTCACAGCAGATCAAATTAATCTAAACAAACACACAATTTATCTGTCATTCACTGTTTTATGTTGCACTTTTCCAATCCTCCCTTCTTTTCCATTTCCACAACATTTTTTCATGACTTTTCTATGTTTTCTCTTTTCTTTTCTAAATGAACTTTTTATCAAAAAGACAGGAACTAGATCTCCTCACATCCACCCAATGGTAAATGTTTACTGCTGTCAAAATGTGTAGTACTGAAACAAGAGTCTCAGAAGATTAAGCAGATCTACGCAACAATTTAGGGTTTGAATAGTTCCTCTTGAATACACACACATACCTTTGTGAGGGAGAAAAAAATGATTTGACCCGACGTTAGAGAGGGTTTCACTTTTGCATGGATGGTTGTTCTGCATGCATGGTTGCATTATGGGGTAATAACAGCAACCTCTGCCTATGGTTCTTCTCACCTTTGAACTCAAATACCAAACAAACGTGTCATGTGATTATCAAGCCCACCATGACCTTCCCCTCCCCTTGACATCTACCTTCTGCTCTTGATATAGCGGGGGGGCTCCATTAGCTGGAGATTTTTAAAGGTTTTTTTTCACCTCTTACATAAATCACGCCCACAAGTGTTTATACTTTTATGTGTTTTTAAGCATTCTCCACATTCCTTTTAATAGTAGTCCCAGCTCCTCACAATTCAATCTGATGTGTCGTCCCCTTCGGAGGTTTGTTTTGGAGAAAGTCTAAGCAGAGGCAACGCAGGAGTGGTTTCAAAGTCTGATAAGATGTAGAGATATCAATAAGAACTGTAAACTGTGAAAGATTTGTGAATCGTTTACCGTAACCGAGGTGAAAACAGGCCACTGCTGACGGTTATTGATGTTCATCTTCCACTAGGATGCGATGCCACAAAATTTAGAGAATTTGATTTTTCTGAATATGGTAGATCGTTGTATTTATTTCTTTTTTCTTTTTGTTTCAAATGACTTCAAATTGGGAGGATGTCTAATAAAAGTATAGTAAAGTATATTTATATGGATATGTAATCAGGCCTTTTAAAATAATATAAAGATTTAGTCAACAATACTTTGCTTCATTATCCACTGAAATAAGTGCCTTTTGTTGCTGCATCTTTACGTCCATACATTTCAATTTTTCATAATAATAGTCGGCAGAATCTTTAGTTCTTTAACTGATGTGATCTCTGTGGCACACGACGGTGCCATCGAGGTCGCCCACACACAGCCAGAGACAAAGATGTTTCTTTTCAGCATCTTTTATTCTGTCCACACAGGTTAAAACATAAATGGAACCCTACTTAAACTTGCCAGCTATTTCAGCTCAGTGTCTCTCACCATGTGTGTCCCTCCTCTGTCTCCCCTGGCCGCTCTGCTGCTGCCTTTTGAATCCAGGCAGAGCTCTTTGGTCAACTACTCTCAGCTGTGCCACTCAACTCTCCCTGGTTCACCTGGAGCTGCTCACCGAGCCAACTCCACCATCTCCTTTGGAAATACTAGAAATTGTGCAATGCTCATTTTGTATCTGTGCAATTCAGTTAGATTAGATACATTCTGTTTACATTGTATATATTATTTATATTTTATTCTTTTTCCTTTTGTTTATATTGAATGTTTACTTATTTATTACCTCTACTGATCATTCAGTCATTCTCCGTTGTAAATTTCCCTTAAATGGGACCAATAAAGGAGAATCTTATCTTATCTGATCTTATCTTTATCTTATCTTCATACCTTTGAATGATCAGTGTTGGCAACTTGTCCCTGTTTGTTGTTTCTCTGTTTCTAAGGCAGAGTATATATTTGAATGATCTGCCAGATTAGTTCTTTTATCAACCAACAAATCAATTTTTAACACTTATAAGTCATTTTTAATGTTAATAGGTCACCACTCTGTTGCGAAGCTGTCAGATCTCAGACAGTGAGCTGCTCTTAAAAGGACTGAGCTGAGTTTATATGATTGAGTGCGAGTGTTGCCAGTCTTGACAGTTTACTCTTTTTTCCAAAACCCTCAACTTATTTCTGACTGGGCTGATTGTGCCGTGTACTCCTCATGCACCATGAGCATACCAGACTTTCACCACTCCTGCACACCCACACTTTATCATGTGTTTCCGTTATGATACCAACCCTTGACTTAGTCCTCAGGGCAGACCTGTCCTGGAACTTATTGCTCCTGCTACTCTTTAACTTCAGATCCAAAGAGTCAATAATAGGCATTTCACTTCAACACATCAGGTAAACAGGAGCAGACCAGGAACAAAATCTGCACTGAACAATTATAGCTTGAGAACTGATCTGAAAGAGGTTCCCCGATTTACCGCTCAACGTTCATGAATCCAGTTTGTGTCACTGCAAGTTAGAGATTAGAGGTGTTGCATCAGTCCTCACTAGTTGGTTCCATTCTAACAACTTAACTGAGTTAGTTACTTAAGGTCTAAAACAGGGTGAACCTGGATAATCTGGCACCTTGTTCTAACCTCGCAGTCTTTGATTTGGAGCATGCTCTGGTTAGGGTTTAAACGATGACATGCAGGAAATAATATTTATATTTTAATCAAAGTCATCAATGCCACAAAAATAGAATTACATTTCCTTATAGTGTTGTACCACTTCATCTTCTCGAGATTAAACATGTTGACGTTTAAGCACCAGCACTAATAACCTCGTAATACCTCTGCAGGGACAATCCTGCTGGAAACAAATAACTTTTAATAGTTTTATTACACTTTTGCTGATAATACTTTAATATATTTACTTTATTAACCACTTTACTTTATTATCAACTTTATAATAATAAATAAATAAATATAAACCCATGCACTTAACTTCTAATGAAGTGTTTTTGCTGGATGTCAAGTATGTTTGAATGAAACTGTATATTGTGCAGGAGTGCGGAGGATATGCCATTATTCCTTCTGACATATGATCCTTATCTACGTCCTGTTCCTGAGCAGCAACACACACTCAAGGAACGTACACAAATAACTGAGCTTGAAATAATCCCAGGACTCAGAACAGGTATCATTTCATTTTTCTATGGTCTAAGATACAACATATAATATAATTTAAAGTTTATTGAAGGATAAAATAAAAGTATACATGCACAATAAGGGGAAAAAAAGGCATATGTTGAATTTTGGATGATGTGCAGTTAGAGGAAAGGACTTAATGGCGTCAGTTTAATCACAAAGAAATACGTCCTCATGCTCCGAACACGTCAGAGAACAATATTGTGTTGAGCTAATATGAATTGATGTTAAAAAAAAAAAAGCTCATGTTACACATTTATTTTCTGATGACACAGTGCTGAGCTCAGTAGATTCACGTAGCGTAACACGTATTTGAGCGTTAGTCATTGTACATTAGAATTTTGCTCCATGTCGACACCCCTGTCACCGGCAGGAATGTTCCAAATATGAGCCCAATAAGCTCATAAAGTACAAACTGGCACAGTTAATTATTAAAAGGTCATAACGTTTCTTTAAGGACTGAACACTTTGTCTCATGATGCAACTTAAAAACCCTTTGATAAATATGTGTTCCAATGACACAATCAAAACTTTAATTTATTTTGATTTTATTGTATATAACTTTGATCAACACCAAAGGGAATCACGCGTTTGGCTATCCGTGTTTTATTTGAGTTGACTCAGACACTTGAGTTAAAAAATAACCTGACTCCTGTGAGAAAAGATCACAGAAGTAATTCCAGGACATGTTCTGCTGTTTGTTGGCACACCCCCTCGAGCCGCGGGCCAGGTGGAGCAGGCAGCTCATTTCTCAGAGTTGATGTTTTACTCCGCTGCCAATTTGTCACTCACTAGAACATCTTAATAATTATTTAGCAAACATCCCTTCAGGTAATAAGTTATTGTTACACTATAGGAAATGTGTCCCATTTCTAAAACATACTCTTTTTGCACATTAGAGAATAATGGTGTTTTCCTATTTGTCACATTCTACACATTTTATTATAGGTTTCTAAAATGTTGCTATCTAGTCTCCATTTACCTTCTTTGAAAGTTACAAATTTCATTTTATTACAATTCAAAATACAGATTTTTACACTGCATTTTTATACTTTCAACCCTTTTCTTTGTGCCGAAGTGTGTCCCCGACATGTGAGATGTCAGTTGGGTGGTCTTGTAAAACCTTTTCAGTGTAAGGAAGGGTGAGACCCTGAAATGATTACTTGGGAGTTGTCTGACTTCTTTCTGGCTCTCCTTTATGTGCTGTCAGCGATCCGTGGTGTAATTAGGTCCACGGCAGCAAAAGAATTTTTTTTACTGCAAGTTGTTTTAATTCTAAAAAATTTTTTTACAGCTAAACCACAAACATAAAAAGGACAAATTAGATCCAAAATGCTTCACTTGGAGTGGAAACATATTTTCCAACTGAAAACTCGATTAAATAAAGGTTACTGCAGTAATACTGAGTGGGAAATGTACCTTTGGTTGCAGCTATTTTAGGACCCAGTTCTTTAACTAACAAAAGTCCAAAGACCAGAAAGTGGTGCACATGGAGTTAGTGGGAGAGGGGCCGGAGGACAGAGAGAGGAGGAGGGAGGGTGAGGGAACAGAGGGAGGGAAGCAAGAGACCAGTCTTTTGGATTTCTCATTAATTCAGTGTGGCCCTCTCTTTCAGTTTTTCTAAAAGCCCGCCCACTGACCATTATCAGCCCAGGCCTTATATATGCAGCCTGTTGCTGTTGTTTGTGAGTACAAGACACTTTAGAGAGGACCAGCTCAAACCCACGGCCACACAACCACCATCATGAGGGAGATCAAGAGCAAAGACTTCTGGAGGGCCGTTCTGGCCGAGCTGGTCGGCATGACCCTTTTCATTTTCCTCAGCATCGCCTCGGCCATCGGGAACAAGAACAACACCAGCCCGGACCAGGAGGTGAAGGTGTCGCTGGCCTTTGGACTGGCCATCGCCACGCTGGCCCAGAGTTTAGGCCACATCAGCGGAGCCCACCTGAATCCTGCGGTCACTCTCGGGATGCTCGCCAGCTGCCAGATCAGCGTGTTCAAGGCCGTCATGTACATTGTGGCCCAGTTGCTGGGCTCGTCCCTGGCCTGTGGCATCGTGTTCGGAGCACGTCCAAGCGACACTGCGGCACTGGGGCTCAACACTGTGAGTAAAAGCTTTCATGATGTTGCTGCTGACAGAACATGTGATCACGTGTGGATCACTGCTCAAAAAATGTGATGTAGAAACATGTAAGCGTCCTGTTTTTGGCTAAAGTTGAAACTTTTGTCAGCGCTTTAATTAACACAATTGGTTTGTGTTGTTCTTTGTACATTCTGTCATTGCTTGTTATTGGATAGTGATGACACACCACACAGTACCACACTGCAGCTTTAAGAATTTGCAAGAAAAAAAAATGCAGTGTCAACAGAGTGACATTGCTCCTCAGCTGTTTTGGTAAATTTGATGTGTTGCACACAAAATCCTGGAGATGCATTAGTTTTGTGTTAAGTTATATCAGTCATCTTCTTACCGAAAAAGCTAAATTCTGTTGAGAAATGATATCCTCCCTCTGTGGTTAAACTGCTCCACCCCACACACACACTCACACACACTCACTCACACACACACACACACATACACAAGGTGCACTAGAGCTAATTTATACTGAATAACAGTGTTGCACAAATGAAAAATTAATGAGCTGTCTCGCCCTCTCTGCCAAATTACTGTCAGACGTCCGGGGCAATGCCAGTGGCCGCTGTAAGTGGGAAGTGGCTGTGGTGGGAAACGATCAATCTAAACTGACACGCACTGACAGACCCTTGTTGTTTTGGATTCCTCTCTGACTCTCGCAGCTCAACGGCGTTACCCCCAGCCAAGGCGTGGGCATCGAGCTGCTGGCAACCTTCCAGCTGGTGCTGTGTGTCATTGCAGTCACTGATAAAAGGCGGCGTGATGTCACCGGCTCTGCACCCCTGGCCATTGGCCTCTCGGTCTGCCTGGGACACTTGGCAGCTGTAAGTTGCACCTCACATTCACCGCGACTGAGGCAGTGTATTATTTATCCAGGTTCAGCTTGAGCCATGTAAGCCAGCAGCAGACATGATAGTGCTCTGTGTGGTTTGAGATAATGCCCCCTCACGCCTGCCAGTCTCGATCACAACACCAGAGCGGTTGACTGGACATATCCGCTCATGTCATCTCTTTGTTGTTAATTACAGATCAGCTACACAGGCTGCGGAATCAATCCCGCTCGCTCCTTTGGTCCGGCTTTGATCCTGAACAATTTTGAGAACCACTGGGTAAGTCAAAAAGGAGAGCACACAAGCATTTTACGCATGCCTCACATTTTTCTGTACGCACATCAGACCATGTCAAGCTTAAATAACACCAAAAATTCCATAACAGACCGATGATTCCTTTACCTTCTTCCCCAAGTTAATCAGTTATAGTCAATATTTCTATTGTTGTTTCAGCTGAGGTATTGAAAAAAGTAAAACTTTCAAAATGGCCTGGAAAGGAATTCATTGATAAGAACGGTTTGTCCATGACTCAACTGTTGGCAAATACCGACCCGGAGATTGATCCAACTTTCTCAATCCAGGTCTACTGGGTGGGGCCGATGTGCGGCGGCGTCGCAGCAGCTCTCATCTACGACTTCCTGCTCTCCCCCAAGTATGACGACTTCCCCGAGCGCATGAAGGTCCTGGTCAGCGGCCCCGTGGGCGACTACGACGTTAATGGAGGCAACGAAACCACAAACGTGGAGATGACGTCAAAGTAGCGCCGCGCCACCACTCGGTGCCGCTGCACGTGTCCATACTCCTGTAAAAAGCTCTTGAATTTAGTGTAGGAAGCCGGTGTTGTTGTGCTCTATTTGTTTGAAATACCAATGAGGATTGTGGTCAGGGGTCAGTTGGCGTCTCATTGTCATTCACTCCTTTGTTTGACCCAGCACACAATTTGTATTCAAACTGATGATCAAACATACGAGACAAGGTGGCGAACGTCTTGACGGAGCAGTGTGTTGAATTTATTTCCCATATCAGTATTCTATGTTGAGCCAAGTTTGTTTTTTTTGTATACTTATTTCTATTTTCTTGTATCACTTTTGGTTTCTGATGGATGATGTATTGTGTGTGCACTCTTGAAATGTCCCTCACTTTTTTAAGTAAATAAAACACTTGCTGTTAACTATTGTTGAGCTGTTAACTATTGTTGTTCTTATATCAAAGATAAAGAGATATTAGAATCAGTCATTATAGAGTAGATGGTTTTTTACCTCTATGCAAACTAAAGCCTTAATAATATATATATATATATATATAGATACAAATATCAGCAATACCAGATAAGTTTGATCTTGTTAAAAGACGCAAAATCTAATTGAAAATGTACAGATTCATTCAAGGTCAGACAAACATTTCAGGGCTTCAAGGCAAAGCAAAAAATGCTAATGTCCCCACCACCCACCATGTTCAGTCCTTTGTGCTTTGTGTGTGCACCCTGCTGCTTCCAAGTTCAAGGCCCAAGGTCAACAACAAACTAGTAATGGCCCCACGTTTACTGAATGTAAACTGGTTTGATAAAACTTAAATTGTAAAAAAAGCACCAAGTTAAGTTTGATACAGAACCCCCGAATGAAACCGAATAATTCACAGCCTACATTAGTTGATATTGTGCTTTAATTTGATTTAAATTACCACAACAGGTTTGCAGGTCATGGAATAACTATGACCCTCTTGTTTCTGGCATACCTGTAAAGTAAACCTGTGATCTTTAGACCCCATCCAGGTCTCAAGGTCTGAGGCCCCTGAGAGTTCATCGTCTGGTAATCTAGCCTCGGATTTATCTGATAAAAGTGAATAGAGGTCTCCTGAAGTCGTCTGACATATTGGTCAACATGTTTCATCTGTGGGCTTTTCTCAACTAAACTAAACTCAATAGTGATAATAATAATAATAGTAATAACAATTTTAATTTGAAGCTGTTTTCCAATATTTTAAAACCGCTTTTTATATGAACATCTTCAATTTGTATTTTGTTTATTTTAATCTTATGTGTGCATATATAAATGTATATATAGTTGTAAATATGGTGTCTTGTACCTGATCCAAACCTTTCTGTTATTTTTGTGAATAAACCTACAATTTATAGCTTGGAAATTACTGGTTTGGGCCTAATTAAAGTTTAATTCTAGTGTATATCTACTACTAAATATGGTTTAATGTGAAATAAGAGCTTATATTTTGGTCCTGGGTGCAGTAAAGCATCCAGTGCCAGGTTGCCAGGTTGGTGAGTGTGTCCTTATTCCAGCAGCCAAGAAACTGTTCATGCACAAGATTTCTCTGACTCACAATCTCACTCTCTCTCTCTCTCTCTCTCTCTTCTCCTCCCTCACTCCCCTGCGGATTAACATGGTTGGCTCGAGGCATCGTGCCATCGGAGAAAGACAGAAAAAGACTGAACCGTTTTTTGGGGGTTCAACCCTGCAGCCTTTTTCTCATCCTTTGATGAAGTGTGCTGGTATTAAGCCTCCATCACGTTCCCCCGCTCAGGAGCAGAGTGTTCTCACCCGTGAACTTTAGGAACTGCTGCACAAAGGGGAGCAGGCTCAGAAAGAGCAGCCGTAATAATTAAAAAGGAGGCCACGTCCCCCACATGCAGGGTACGGACAGGAGACAGACTCATGGTGAGGCTTATGAGAAAGACACCAGGTGCTATCATGTTTTTTTGGAGGACGATGAGTCATATTTGCAAATATACATCTTCGTTATGACATTAGGGCAAAAGGGAAGATGGAAGTGTCCTTTTAAGACAGGTTTCCTCAGAGGGAAGTTGTTTTGGATTCATTAAAGCAGAATGGCCAAGGTCATTTGGCCATTTAACACATTTTAGCACATTTTAGCAAATTTTACATGCTGATACTTCAACAGCTATATTGGAATCACTGGATCACCAAAGAAGAATCCCAGCAAAACGGTCTCTAGAAGTGACTGGTAAAGACTTTGGATCGGAAAATTTCTACCTTGTAATCGTCTCTAAGATAAATTAGATGGCACCATAATAACTTCCCAGGATTATAAACCCTGATTGTAAAGTGTTGTAACCCACTGCACGTGTGTTTTAGTATCTGGTAAATCTTCAAACTCGTGAATCTGTTTTCCAAACTGGACATCATGGACCACACTTCATCCAGGATTTCCACAGAATGACATATTTAACAACTTGTTCTCGATACTGTCACATTATAACAGGATTTGTCACTTTATTTTGCTGTTTTTTATTATGTCTGTACAAACACATTTATGTTTTTTTGATTTTTTTTTGTTGATATTTTTATCCAATTTTTACAGTCTTTTCTTATTTTAACTTTTTACTGTTAATTCCATGTTTTTTGTGTTAATTTTATACTTTATGGTCTTAATTCGTGTGTTTTACCAATTCTTCCACACAAACTGTCATTGTACTTGTACAGTGACAATAAAGATTTCTCTTTGTTTAAAGACGCTCACTCAACCTGAATTTTTACATATTATCTATTCTCCCTCTCACTTGTTTTGTCTTGTTCTTCATCCACCTTCCATGTAGTGTAAAACTGAAAATCTCCCCAATTCTGCAGGGTGAGAACAGAGACACTTGTTTTCCAAAAAGAAAGGAGCAACGGTTTTCTGTGACTCTCGGTATCATGAGGTATTTCAAAGTTTGCGTTGGCGCTCAGCCTGTTTTTCAAGATAGCAGCAGCAGTTTTCCAAGAATTTCATGTCCTTATTTCATGGTGTTTTAAATGGTTTGCTTCAGCTTCTCCTCCCTGTCTTACGCCTGTTAGATCCCAACATATTTCATATTAATGCCAAGTTATTTTAGAAAATATAGAACCTGTGTGAATCAGCTCTGGTCTTTCAAATAAAAGTAGAGCAAAAGTAGAGTATTTATATCTGCTGTGTTGATCCATCTTTCTTTGCCTACAGGTTATAATATTTGTACTGTTTCTAAACAGACTCAGGATGAAGAGCTTGTGAAAAGACTAATTCAACGTGGACTCAGTGAAAAACTCATTTACCACCATTCAGACAATCTGTGATGTTTTTCTGGGGTCATGCTTTCTGTTTTTCACCGTGATATGATTTCATGTTTTCACTCTTCTCCAGCAACTGGAAGGGAACAACCTTTGAAGCTGTGAGTACCATTTTACTGGGCTTAACAGAGCAGCAAACTTATTGATTATATACTTGACTTGCTTCCATTTCTGCGTGAATAAACGCTCAGGGTTCATCCTATAATTTTTCTGGAGTTGAGTTAAAGTCCAATACTCTCACGACACCTGCATCACCGGGTTATTTGTGTCTCTGCAGGAAGACGAGATTTGGGGGATGAGTCATGTCTGTGTCGTATTTACATGTGAAAGACAGGAGGTGGGGGTGAGCGTCATGGGTGAGCGGAGGCCACTCACGTGAGGAGGTGGTCTTACTGAACAAGGGGAACAAGGGGGGGTTGCTGCTATCTATAAGACTTTCCTCAACCAGAATCGAAAGCCTTTTCTTTATCTCTGACTAATCTTCTGTTCTAAAATAAGTCCACCTGCCTGGTGAAATGTTGTGACTAACCTGACCACATGTAAACATTCTAACAAAGATACAAACCTTGGTTCAGACCATCGTCCAGACTATCATGTGTCAAAACGCCCCTTAGTTGAATTACATTTTTTATTAATGCAACTTCTGAACAGCATTTACGTTTTCTCAGGCTGCTGAGAGCAAGTGGACTTGGAGTCTGTGCTGTGGTGGAGCCGAGGCTGATGAATGATGTCGTCAATGGAGGATTACAGTATCTGATATGCATGTGTCAATTAAAAAGAAAGAGTGATTTTCTTTTCAACAAATGTTGCCCTGTACTGGTGAGTTGTAAGGTCAACAGAGCGGCTCCTGCTCACAGGGTTAGAAAACGTGACCTTTGTCCTTCCTGTCTGTTCTCTGCATCATTACTCCTCCTCCATCCTGCTCTCCTGACATGACGAATCCTGTCCTCACAGTTATACTGTCATCTCTGTCTTGTAAATGGTTTCTATACTCCTACAATACTGTAGTGGGACTTTCAGATACGTGACAGAAAAAGCACTGAATTAAATAAATCAGGGAATATTTGGCAAAAAGGTCCAAGAAGATATAAGGAGAAATGCAGGTGTGTTTAGTATGAAGCGCTGTGGCCCCGGTCGAATGTGAACCTTTGACAAGTCTCTTTTCTCTATTTCTGACAAGAAGAGAAGAAGCACCGGAGCCCTTTCACCTGTCAGCTCTTTCACGGAGAAAATACCCGTTTCCATGTTGTGAATTCAAAAAGTCCCATTTCCTTCCTACAGTGGCAGATGACTGATGTTCACTTGAATGCAGCCGACCCTGTGTGACACATGCTCAGGATGGGATAAGTAGAGGGAAAGTTAAGGAAACCGTTTACAAAGACTTGGGCTACAAGCTGCAGGGCCGTGAGTGTCCTTCACACATCTGACGGACATCCTTCCAGCAGCTTTTCTGCCTCGATTCCTTTATATATATTTTCGAGCCCATGTTAGAGCAATAATATTTAAATATAAATGAATAATTTTGAAGTAGATTATATTCCATATATAACTAGAATGGCAACAGCCCCTTTATTAAACTATTTCTCTTTTGGATTTACTGCACATCATCCTTTTTCATCAAGATCCATGAATAATTCTCTGAGAAATCACAGAAAATGTTGGAAATAACCTCTCATCAGTTCTTCCCTGACTCCCCCTTCAAACAAGTTTGGTGGTGATCATTCCAGTAGTTTTTGTGTGGTCCTACTAACTATCCGATGCAGATGAAAACATAACCTCCTTGGCATCAGAGGCCTTTTCAGGGTTCAGAGTCCAGGGAACTTTCTGGAGCTGGGGATGGAACCAGCTGTTTAGATCCACTGAGCTGCAGCCACCCTCCTGTTAAAGGTTCAGTGTGTAGAATTTAGTGACATCTAGTGGTGAAGTTGCATGTTGCAGCTGAATACCCCCTCACCTCACCCTCCCTTTCCAAACATGAAAGAGAACCTGTGGCTGCCTTCAGTTCAAAACACAAAAGGTGTTTAGTTTGTCCAGTCTGGGCTACTGTAAAAAACATGGCGGCCTCCGTAGAGGAGACCTGCTCCAGATGTAAATATAAAGTATTTAAATATAAAGGGCCGACTCGAGGGTAAAGAAAACAATAATTCGCACAATTTAGATGATCACACACTAGTGAAAACATCACTAGGATTACTTTATATTCAATTTCTGCCAATAGATCCCTTTCACCTGCATTTTACACACTGAACCTTTAATTGTCTGAATTTATGCACTAACACCTTAACCTGCTCTGTTTGTTTTATTTCTAAAAGCACACTTCCATCATTTAACACATTTCAATGGGACATGTTTTCTAAATTATTGAGTTGACACTTCATCTGACACAAACCAGCAGTTTGTTGTGGTCTCCCATGAGAGTGAGTGCGAGTATCAGCACCAGGGTTTTGTGTTGCAGCAGAGGAGCAGAGGAGCAGAGGAGGCGGCGTGGTGGAGGTCGTTCTCACTGGTTGAAACACGCATCTCTCAGCTGCTTCTAATCAGGCCTGATTCTTTAAAGCCTGCACTCACTCTGTGAGCGTCACTCACTACGTTTTCAATTTGGCTGCTTGTGCAGCCAAATTGAATTTTGTACCGTTTAAACAGACTCCCCCAAAACAACCTGCTGGCTAGCATGAGGTTATGTGAGTAGCCATGTCGGACATTAAAACATGGGTGTTCTGGAGGGCCATCCTCGCAGAGTCTCTGGGAATGATAATCTACGTCTTTATCGGCCTCTCGTCTGTGATAGGGGACAAGAATAATCCGTCCCCTGACCAGGAGCTGAAAGTGGCATTTGCCTTTGGCCTGGCCATTGCCGCCATAGCACAGTGTATAGGTCACATTAGCGGTGCCCACCTGAATCCTGCCGTCACCCTGGGCCTCCTGGTCAGCTGTCAGATGAGTATCCTCAGGGCCTTTTTCTACGTGATAGCTCAGGTTTTGGGAGCAGTGGCCGGCAGTGCTGTTGTGTACGGTATCGGGCCGGAAACCACAGATTCCGTCGGGGTTAACAAGGTGAGGAGGAACCTTGTGTGCTATCAATTTTCCTGTGTAATGCTCCTGTGACATTTGGTGCTCTACTTGAGTGGCGTTCGGGGAATTGCCTGCAGCCTAATCTAGATTGTCTGTGAAAGCCAGACACTCATTGTCTGACGTTTTCTCTTCTTATCTCAAAGACTTCCTCATTTGCAAACTGCCAGTGACGGGTTGTTCAATTTGAATGTCAGATTTTAATTAGATGTTTTTAATCCTCATCAATACTTATGTTTTATTTTGCATGATTAGCACCAGTTTTATGATTTTAAGTGTTTTTTTTTTTTATAATGCTAGAGTTTCATAAATGTAAGCAAAATAATCTCCCAAGCAAAGCTGTTTACTTGTGGACAGCGGAGGCCCGTGACTAGCGGTGTGGTTCCTCTTTGCAGCTAAATGCCATCACCCCATGTCAAGGCTTGGCCATTGAATTCCTGCTCACGCTCCAGCTGGTCCTGTGCGTGCTTGCAGTCACCGACAAAAGACGCAACGTCGGCGGGTTTGCACCTCTGGCCATCGGACTCTCCGTGGGGCTGGGACACCTCGCTGGGGTGAGTGCATCAAAACATTCCCCTTCCTCATTTGTTAGATGGGTTTCTCAGTCTTCCTGTGGCCCGATACAATGGATGTGCGTAGGATGAACTGGCTGTAAATCAGGCTTGTGTGTAATCTGCTGATGTACAGCCAGAGAGGCAAGCAGTGTTTTCCTCTGATATGGGTTTACAGGTCCGCTACACAGGATGCGGTATGAATCCAGCTCGATCCTTTGGGCCTGCGGTTATACTGGAGTCTTTTGATGATCATTGGGTATGTGTTGGGAAGCTTTAAAACAAAAAGTGGCTTGTTTTCACCAGTTACGGAAACGGGTCGTGCTCGTCCTGCTCTTCCTTTTCTCAGGTATTCTGGGTGGGACCGATGAGTGCTGGTGTGGTGGCAGCTCTTCTGTACAATCATCTCCTGACCCCCAGAGACGAGCCCTTCAGTGAGAAAACAAGAGGCCTGTTCTGCATCAGCTCCTCAGCGGACACTGACACTCTGGAGCCGCTTCTGGACGACGTTGAGGATGTGAAATGGTCAAAGAGTTCGGCAGAAGTCTGAAGTGGACTTTATTGCTGTGTACTGCTTATTTGTGTCACATAAAATCTATTTCTGTCCAACTTCTAGTGCATCTTTTTCCTGGTTCATCTCTTCTCTCCTCCCCCCTCTGCACACAAACCTCTTCACTATAAATACTGAAGTAGGTGACATGTTGGGGTTTTCACAACAGACGCGTTAGGAGCAGACATGAGGGAACTGAGAACCTGGGTGTTCTGGCGGGCCGTGGCTGCAGAGTTTCTCGGTATGTTGCTGTTCATATTCGTTGGCTTGTCTGCCATCATCGGGAAGACCAAGAGCGGCATTAAGGAGGAGAACATCGCTCAGGAGCTGAAGGTCTCTCTGGCCTTCGCGCTGGCCATCGCCACTCTGGTTCAGAGTTTGGGGCACGTCAGTGGAGCTCACCTGAACCCTGCAGTCACGCTGGGCCTGCTGGTCAGCTGCCAGATCAGCGCCCTCAGGTCTGTGTTCTACGTCCTGGCACAGATGCTCGGGGCAGTTACAGCGAGCGCTATAGTGAATGGATACAGCCATAAAGATTCTCTTGGGGTTAACGAGGTAAACACCTGACTTTCATTTGACCGAACAGCAGAGTTTTATGTAAACCAATGATTTCATTCAGATTGGGTCCTAACTTTTTGCCTTCAGCTGTAGTTGACTGTCTTTTTCAGCTAAACAAGGTGACTGCAGGACAAGGCTTTGTCATAGAGTTCCTCGCCACCTTTCAGCTGGTGCTGTGTGTGATCGCTGTGACTGATAAGCGACAAGCGAGTCATGTCAAGGGCTTTGCACCGCTGGCTATCGGGCTGTCCGTGGGGCTCGGCCACTTTGCAGCTGTAAGAAGTCACACTCCTATAATTCTGTTAAATCTGTAGAATTTTTTTTTTTGTTGCAGCAATTTTGACCAAGTGCAGGTTAATCCTGAAATATCTAATTTCAAGAACAGTGTCGATGAGGGTTCATAAGAATAACAATTTTGAGAAATGATTTTTTTCAAAGTTTTCTAGAAAACCTTTTTCAATGTTGTAAACAAAATATCCCCTTCAGTCTAAATATTATTGAGGACACTGTTTTCCTGTGTTTAGAAATAGTTGGTAATGATTCAAGACTTTTTTTTTTTTCCTCCCTCAGGGCTACATTATATAATTTCGCTGTGTGTGTGTGCGAGTGCATGCAGCTGATGTGCCAGCAGTTCAGTAAGCGAGTACAACAAATCACAAGTTCAACGGCAGCTACACAAGTGTCATAAAGTTAAATGCGAATTAGCAGCTTCAACTTTGATAAATGTCTGGCAGCTGCTCTCCTGGCAAAATATGAAAAGTTGCACTGAGTAGATGACTGGTGCCAAAACTTACTTAAACAAAGGTCACGATAGACAACTGTACTAAGGGGTTACTGTATTTTATGCATTTATTTTTCCTCTGAGTTACTTTTTTGAATAATGTTATTTACAGATAAGTTTCACTGGATGTGGCATCAACCCTGCTCGCTCCTTTGGTCCGGCTGTAATCCGAGGTCGCATGGAGAACCACTGGGTAATGCCAGAAAACACTTAAGAAGCATTTTGTGGTTTTCCTTTCTTTTTTTTTTACATTTTTTTTACATTTTTTTTACCGCAGTTTATTTTGTCAAAAGACAAATGTGACTTCCTTCATTCTAGGTTTACTGGCTGGGCCCGATGTGCGGAGGAATGGCAGCATCTCTTATCTACGATTTCCTCCTGTACCCACGAACGCCGAACTTGAGAACTCGTGGCCAAGTCCTGCTTCATGGTCCGCAAGAGGAAAACCGTGCAGCTGAACTAACTGGGGAGGACAACGGCAGCCCGGGGCCGAGTCAGTGGCCGAAACAATGAAGAGCATGAAGCATTTTAACTTTTCTGGCTGTCGGCACATTAATAAACAACAAAGATGCTTTTCACATTACAGCTGGTTTCCTATTTAACTGTGCAGTGTGCATTTTCTTATCAGTGCATTTCATATAATAAAGCTCCATCCTTTTCATCCAATGTCTGTGTTTTCTTATTAAACTATTTCCTAAATGGCGTAGGTCAAATCAGAGTTGACACATCCACACCAGAATATATTTAGAACTGAATGACCTTGACATGGGTTTCTTTACAACGTATTACCTACTGTGTCCAGTATCGTTCTATTCAAGGTGTTTGGCACCGGTCCCAAACCTCTCGACTGTAAAACAACACGAGGATGTGGATCAGCTAATTACACAAGAACCTTTTAGATTCTTTTTAAGAAAATGCATGATTAGACAAGATGAGGCCATCATGGAGATTTCCTGTTTGGCTGTGTCACAAGAATGTCCCTCCAATCTACGCACACGGCCCGTCTGACATCCCGTTTTATGGCTTATGAGCATTTGATGGTCCCCCTAACCCTGGGCTAATCATTGAATAACCATCAAATGACTTCAAACCCGGCAACCAAACATTTCCCAACCGAGAGGCTGCAGGTCCGAGGGCAATCCAGCCAAGGTTGTGAAAGTATACTTGCAAGTTATTGTGACCTAATCAGAGGCTGCATGGCCGCCGCGGTTGGATGCACATCCCCTTGTTGTGCATCGACCGTTATTGTCCTGGGCGTGAGATGATCATTAACAAAATGTCAGTGTCCCAAATAATTTTATGATGGCCTGTGAGGGAGGGAGTAAAGGTGTATTGTTATATTGTCAAGTCCAACTTCCACTTGCTGCCCAACAGCTGAAGGCAGGTGAGATCCACGATGGATAATCGCTCTGATTTACTGAAGCACAACACAAGAGTCCATGGTAAATGGTCTGTATTTATTTAGTGCTTTTCTGTTTATGGGCAGCACTTTTTCTATCAGGGGCAATTTGGGGTTCAGTATCTTGCCCAAGGACACGTCGGAATGCAAATGGGGAAGACTGGGATCGAACAGCTGTTCCATTATGAAACCAGGTCTAAATTCACTACACCTGGATTCTTTTTGGATTTGCATCAAAATGCACATACTGATAAATATCAGTTCCCTAAACTTGACTGAGAAAATCAACGAATTATTCGGCGAGAAATCAACAAAAATGCCTCATCCAGAGTTAATATAATATAAACCATATGTATGAATTGTTCTCAGTCGAGCTCATGCCTCCATCAAGGCCCAACACATAAAGCTGCACCAGTTTGCACAAACTAAGATTTGTGCTTTCATCAAGATCCATGAATTATTATCTGAGAAATCAATGAAAGTGTTGAAACACGCCCTATCTCACAATTTGAAAAACAATCCTGGATCCGCCCCGTGATCTGGAACCGCAACAAACTGTGATGGGTTCCTCTTTGGGTCATGCCCCACCCCTCCGCAAAATTACATGGAAATGGTTTAAGTCCTTTTTAAGTAATTATGCTGACAAACACACAAACGCAGATGAAAACATCAGCTGATTGGCAGAGGTAATAAATTCAACAGGCTGAAATGGGGATGGTGTGAGCAAAGGGAAGCCGCTGTATGAACCTAGAGCCTGAAATAAATCAACAAAGTATTTCTTTAATTGCAAATGACTGGATCAGATTAAAACATTCATCTACACTCAGTCTGTACGTCTTTCTCTAAGTCTCTCCTCCCTTCAAGGAGGAATATTGCTTTGCTCTGGTTTAAGTTACCTCAGCTCGGTTAGTGTGGTTCGTCAGGTGCACGTTTAAATGTATCCACGAGTTATATAGCTGATGGGATGATCTCACTTATACGACTCGACACTTCTTCACATGATATTTTTTTTATGGTGGAATCTCAGAGGTCGGTCTAACAGTCTCCCTCCTTTGTGTGCTTAACCTCAGAGGGCAGAGCATTGTGTTTCGCCTCTTGTTTTGAAGTTTGTCCTCGACAACACAGACAATGCTCTTTTTGTTGCCACTCACTCATTTTGTCTGCGAGTGGCCTCCATCAAATTATTTGGCTCTCGTGCTGAGGCTTGATTATTCCATGATTTGGCACAGGAGCGTTGTGCTCTCATTATATTTATTTAGACAAAATAAACAGCTATGGTCCCATTAGATTTTCAAGTGATTTCAGAGTGACATGTAATTTTCATCTCAACAAAATGTTCTATTCAATGCGACTTCTGAAGAGTCAGGTTCTGTCATTAAGTTTCACTTTAGAAGTTATAGAACCACGATGAGGAAGGCAATATTCAAAATATTTTGACTGTCAACAATTCTCATCAAAAGACCAAAATCATTAATGACTCCTGTCAAATATTGTCTCTCCAGCCAAAGCCCAATATGAAGTTTTTCTGAGCAACAGATGTTTGTTGAAAACAGTTTATGCTGCGTTCCATTAAACCTCGGAGCTGTGCCCTCAGAATGACATCACAACCGATCAATCTGCAGTGAATACAGATTCAATTAGTAGGAATAGGGTTTTCATCGAACGGAGCAAAACATGTGACAGATGAAGTTCAGAAGCACCATGAAATAATTCAGCCTTTTTTCGAAAAATACAACCAGAGGCCTGTTCTTGAAGGTTAATGTAATTAGTAGGAATAAATTAGGTCACACTCCCAGTTTCATTGTAAGAAGCAAAGCATGTGAGGAACATCTCCAACTGGAAGACTAATTGCCTTTAACCGTAATCTTAACCCCGCCGCTGGCCCTCTTCACCCCGTCTGCACATGCTGACTGATACTGGGGGCCCCTATCTGCAACCCGAGAGCGAGCCACCACGCTCACTCCCTGTCTGCTTTTCGTCAGTTTTTGGCAAATGTTCAGCGAGTGCTGTGTCAGAAGAGGGAAGCTGCGGGGGGGGGCAGGGGCGCGGGGGGCAGCACAGTTAGATATCTGGTTGAACAGTGCGTACGAGAACCGAGTTGCCAGTCAAAACTGCAGAGTAAAACACTTCTCGCTTCCCCTTTTTAAAACCGCAGGGATCACACCGACGTGACGAAAACGACCCCTCAGCTCTTTCTACGTGACAGCACTGGCCTGTATTTTCACAGGTTTAATGTTTTTCTCCAAACATCAGCACGACACCCTAAGGTTCAGTTAACAGCCGTCGTAAGTGCGCGGCTATAAACGCTTGTCACAGGGTGCAGAGGCTGAAGGATCCCACTGGTGCAAACTATACTTCAGAGGTCCTGACCCGTGAAACTGCCTCTAAACATGGGTCAAACTGGGCCAAAGTGTTCACACTGGTTCTGTCAAAGGTCCATGATTCATATGTAAACCAAAGGGTCAACACCAAAATCCCAAACAACTAAATTAACACTATAAACCCTATCCATGTTTTTTAAAGGTTTGTTTACATAAGTAATGTTTGGAAATACATCATTAGCACGGGGTCCTATTTTCATATTGGCCCACTAAATGATAATGAAATCAATCACATAGTGCAGAGACCTTGAACCCACGTCAAAAAATAATTCACCGCTTGGACCTTTAATGATTGATGTCACATTGTTACGCCTCATTGGTTTTTATGGGCTATGTGACATTGTTGAACAGTAGATCCCATCTGTAAATTCAGCTCTGCAGCTCAGTGGTTGTACACTGGTTGTGTCATCATAACCACGAAGGACACACACAGAGTAACACGATCGGACCAATAATTCAGAAGTAAAATAAATATTCTCCTCAATTGTGAAAACAAAATTGAAAACAAATCTATCAAATGAGTGAGAGAAGTGAGACAGACGGTCGTCTTGTCTCGTACATATTCATAGGTTTATTTACTGTATTTTTATACAGTGTGAAATGCTACAGGGTTTAATATAAGGAAAGGGTGGATTTCTGGTTTGTCCTGCCATGGTACAGAACTCTCTCTCTCTCTCTCTCTCTCTCTCTCTCTCTCTCTCTCTCTCTCTCTCTCTCTCTCTCTCTCTCTCTCTCTCTCTCTCTCTCTCTCTCACACACACACACACACACACACACACACACACACACATCTTTTCACTATAGTAGGCAAACATTGTGCAACACTGACGCCCTCTGGTCTAAACTGGCTTGAGGCCTGTTAGTTCACAGTCACTTTTAATGGTCACATCTGCAGTTATAGCATCAACAAACGTTAAATACAAAACATTAATTCTTAAAAATGAATCTTGATGAAGTGTGGAATAGCAGATTGTATTGAAGGACATTATTTCACTTTTTTGCTCCAAAGTACCTGAAGAACTAAGTTTTGCAGTTTTGCAACAACAGGCTAAATGGTGCAAGAACAGTTTGTATAGGCTTAAAAACTTTTTTCTGAAGAAACATGCGATCAGCTTCTGTTTATATATAACACAGGGTCTCATAACACATTCATGTTCTCACTGTTTCTAAATATTTAACGCTCTTGAATTCTCCTGAATGCCCCTAAACGCACCTACTTTCTCCTGACTGCTCCTGAACGCACCCGTCCCAACCGGAAAAGGTCCAGTGGCACTTCCGGTTGTAAATGTGCAAAGATGTCGACGTCTTTATTTAATTTTGTCGAAGCTAAAGACAAATTCACGGTGAGAAATCGTCTGACATGTCGTTGTTGTTATTTCATAATGAATCCGGTGGTTTAAATCACAGCTGGAAGACAAACACGTCGCCACAGCTTCATGCTAGCTCCTGCTGTGTTTAGCAGATGCTAAGCTAAGCTATAGCCTCGCTCGTTTACAATGGACTTTCCGTCTTAAACGTGTTTCTTCTTCTCTCTCTCTCTCCTTCAGGCTTCTGCCGGATTTGCTCTGACTGGTAAAACCAGCAAACCGCTAATAACCGCGTTCAACCAGATCCCCGGCAGGTAGGCGACGCGTAGCTAGCATCTGTATCAACGTGTAATGAAAACAGCTCTTTAAACTTCATGGATTAAAGTCATGTTTATTTAACAACCACGTGTTTTTTGTATCTGTTATGTTTCAGTGAGACGGAGAAGAAAACCACACTGGACCAGGCGCTGAGGGGAGTCCTCGGGGATCAGATTGTAAGAACATCAGGGTTTGTTTACTTCAGTTAATCTGACTTGGTGTGGAACATTAGAGCCTGAATGGAGTCTCTGTCTGCAGGTGGAGCGGAAGGCGATCTGCGATAACTACCTGTCCCTCATCTACCTGAGCATCGATGGAGTCAAGGAGGGTAGGTTCCTCCTCCAGGGTCACACTGGAGCCCCAAGTGTGAATGAAGCCTTGAAGCAGCTGACGTTCGTGTTCCAAAGAAAGATAAATCCTCGCTGCATGTCCTGTACTCTGCAACGCTCTCTACACTAAATCAGAACTGGAGATAGATACTTTAGTGACCCAGAGGGAAATGTAGGCATCCAGTAGCTCACAAAACAGTCAAATACAAGAGCATAAGAATAATGAAAGGTCAAAATGAGTCAAGAATAAGTTCACTGCAGTGAGATGAAAGTCCAGCCACCAGAACTACTACAAAGCTGTCGCTGTAAAGAAGTGTGTGCTAATGGAGATATTGACAATACAGATATTTTAAGTATAAGGTGATTTGAAAGACACAAGTAACCGAGGCAGAGTATTGAAGCCAAATTATAGTAAAACTAGCTTTACCAAGCTTTGGTGTCCCTCCGTTTTGCAGGTATCTGCTCTGCTACAACACCCTTCATTCTTCTGGGAGACGTATTGGATTGTCTCCCTCTCGACCAGTGTGACAAAATCTTCTCCTTTGTGGAGGATAATGTCTCCACCTGGAAATCGGTAAATGAGCTACATCCTCTCAGTTGTTTTCCAAACATAAACCAGATCATTTGATCATGACCGTCTCTCCTTCCTCCTAGAACTCCTTCTATTCGGCTGGGAAGAACTACTTGTTGAGGATGTGCAATGGTAAAGATCACATGAAACTCTTGTTCATTAAAAAGACGTGTATATTTAAATGATGTAACTATTCGTGACACGCCTCTCCCCCTGTGCAGATCTTTTGAGGAGGCTGTCCAAATCTCAGAATACTGTGTTTTGTGGGCGGATCCAGCTTTTCCTGGCACGCCTCTTCCCTCTGTCTGAGAAATCAGGTAAAAACAGCAACATCTGTATGTTGTGTTTGAATAAATACAACAAACACAACAATGAATAGTTAATTATGTTGGGTGACCGTGTTTTCAGCTTCTCTTATGTGCATGTTTGTGTTTTTTTTCAGGTCTCAATCTACAGAGCCAGTTTAATCTGGAAAATGTGACTGTTTTTAATAAAAACGAACAAGAAAGCACTCTCGGCCAGAAGGTAAAGTGTCAATATGTGACAGTGATTGTAAACGTTGTGAAACTAATCTTGAAAATCACTTTAATCATATTTAATGGCTCCATGTTTGTAGCCCTCTGAAGAAAAGGAGGATGGCATGGAGGTGGAGGAAGGAGAAATGGGAGAGGATGATGCTCCTGCACCATGGTAACTTCAAGTCTCTAAATTACACCCTAAAATGTATCTGTGTTTTAAGTCAATTAAAACTGAATCTAATTTTGTTTTCAGTTCCATTCCGATCGACTACAACTTGTACAGGAAGTTCTGGACGCTGCAGGACAACTTCAGAAACCCTCTGCAGTGCTATGAAAAATTCTCGTGGATGACATTCCTCAAGGTAAACAACCTGATCACGAAAGCAGAGAGGGTTTTATATCACTGAAGCAATCACAACTCACTGCCGATGTCAACTTCTGTGTGTCCTGCTCAGTACTCAGATGAGACCTTGGCAGTATTCAAGAGCTTCAAGCTGGATGACATGCAGGCGTCTAAGAGGAAACTGGAGGAGCTCAGAGCGTCTGGAGGAGAACACGTCTACTTTGCCAAGTTCCTCACCAGCGAGAAGGTGAGAAAACAGTTTTTACCCTTGGTCATAACTTAAGAACCCATTCACTAATGATGACAAAATATCACACAAATGTCAAACAGGATAAAATGATGACATTTTATATCGAAGAGATTGAAGGTCAATGTAACTATGACATCATCATAATGTTCTGTAAAAACACTCATTCACTCAACAGCATCACTCTGACACAGAAGGGGAGGTAGTGACCATTTCTTGCGACTTGAAAAAAACATTCTAGTTATTTAAGTTGGGTACAAATTGATGTTGAATTTGTGAATCCCAAATATTAATATCAACAACAGAAACTTAATCAAATGAATACATGCACATTAGAGTTTATTCATTGTAAGAGCAAACTAACCAAGCCCGACCCGAACCCAATAGACATTGTGTTTTCCCCGATTACAAAAACCAAGTAGTTGTCCCAGTGAACGTGACTGAACCCAAATATCATTGTGTTAAAATCCAATGGCCACTATTTAGTATTGCAGCAGTATTTAGTATGTTCACCTGTATTTACAAGTAAAGAAGGAAGATCTCACACTAACATGGGTCCTGTCTTCTCAGCTGATGGACTTGCAGCTCAGTGACAGTAACTTCAGACGACACATTCTGCTTCAGTACCTCATTCTCTTCCAGTACTTGAAGGGTCAGGTCAAGTTCAAAAGGTGAGAAATTAACCTCTGTTAACGTTGGACATTAAACACACGTTAGTTTGTGTGTTTAACAAAAGAAGAAACGTGGATTCACATTCTGTGTCTCTGTGGCCGTGCAGCTCCAGCTGTATGCTGAATGATGACCAGGCCGCGTGGATAGAGGAGACAACTAAACTGGTTTATCAGGTCAGTCCTGAATCTCATTGACATAGATCATACCCACAATTAGCTCTTGTAATCCATAAACAAACAAGCCTCCCTGTCTTTCATGTACCTGTTTCTGTTAAGATTAACCTGGATGTTTATAGACTTACTGTAGAAACTTAGAGCAGTATAACTCAGCAGTACTTAGCCATGCTGATAGAATATTTTGGATTCAGGGAAGGTTCTGCAATATCTGGTATTTAGTCCGTTCTGCTTTTTCTACTGGCATAATGTCGAGAGAGAGGAAAGCAAACCTGTATCAATCTGTTGACTGATAAATTATTAACTCTGTTTGTAGCTGCTAAAAGAGATCCCTCCTGATGGAGACAAGTTTGCCACCATGTTGGAGGTAAGTCACGTTCTGAGATAAGAGATACATTAAATGATGCGTTCTCTTACAGGAGTGATTCTATAAATGTGTCTCGTGTTTTCACAGCACATCCTCAACACAGAGGAGAACTGGAACGCCTGGAAAAATGAGGGATGCCCAAGCTTTGTGAAAGAAAGGTACGAAAACATAATTATTATATTTTATAATAAGACACGGTGGACACATTTTCAGATTGGAAATTGAGTTGCAGTATGTTTCTGGTTAGGTTTAGTAACTAATGCCTTTTCAACTTCCTAGTGGAAATAAATATGTATAATTTGACTTTTGTTGTGTATTTCCATCGCAAGTTTCATTACTGTGTCTTATACATATTTGGTCCCACTTGTCTCCTATTGAACAGGGTAGTAGATGACAAACCCAAAAGACCCACCAGGAAAAGACAAGCACCAGAAGACTTCCTTGGAAAAGGACCCGACCGCAAGATCTTCATGGGAAAGTATGTTTTAAAAACAGAGCTGAGTAGAGCAGAAGGAAGAAAAGTGTTATTATATAAAGTCTCATGTTTACTTCATTAACTAAAGCTCTTCTGTGTTTTGTCAGTGACGAGTTGACTCGACTGTGGAACTTGAACCAGGACAACATGGAAGCCTGCAAGTCAGACAGCAGGTCAGTGGTTTATAAAACAAGGTGGAACTTCTCCTCTACATCTGCATTCACCCTTCAGTTTGAATGAAATGTTTTGTTCTTTCAGGGAGTTCATGCCATCGCTGGATGAATTCTTTGCAGAAGCCATTGAACAGGCCGACCCCACTAACATGGTGGAGGAAGAGTACAAGTACGTTCGCTTAGTCACAAGTTGTGGGAACTTGAGAAACAGTCCATTGTGTTAGGGGCTTTATTTTCAGCTTCCTCACGTGTTACTTTTCTTCTGGTAAATCTTTGCAGGGTTGTTCGGAACTCCAACTACGGCTGGCGCGCTCTGAGGCTGCTGTCCAGGAGAAGTCCGCACTTCTTCCAACCGACCAACCAGAAGTTCAAGAGCCAGGCGGACTACCTGGACACCATGGTCAGCAAACTGGCCAAAGAGCTGCCGGTGAGGATTTATTTACTAACCAAAAAAACAGTATTTATTACTATACAAACACTGTGTAATGCCCAGAATTACTGTTGACTAATATCCTGACTTGTGTTCATGCAGAAGGACATCCCTTCTGAAGAGATCAAGACAGGAGAAGAGGATGACGATGATAATGGAGACAATCTCCTCAAGGACAGCAACGACAGTGAGTTCCAATTGTCGCTCATTAACATGATAAATCACAACCGCTAATCAATCCCAACATGCATCTACAGCTAATTGACCTTGTTTTTGAGGACGTAGTTATAATCAAATCACCTCATCCACTTGTATTAATTTCCTTTTTACATCCAATCAAGTTTCAGCCGTCTTTCTTCCAGGTCCGAGCATACAGACCAAGATTGTGAGCAACCAGCAGATGGACGACATCGCAGCCAAACTCGGCGCTCAGTGGAAGTCGCTGGCTTCTCATCTGGAGATGAAGGCAGCAGAGTTGCGGGAGATTGAGACAGACAGCGAAGACGTGGACATGCAGGCCAAGCTGCTGCTGGTCGCCTGGCAGGACAGAGAGGGAGGACAAGCTACTGTGGAGAACCTGAGCTCCGCTCTGAATGCGGCCGGGTTCTCTCAGATTGCAGACAACCTCAATGAGGCTTAAAGTAGATCATAGGTAAATGAATTAATACTTGAGTTTTACTGTTGCAGCTGTTTTGTACCAAAAATAATCAGAGATGGGAATTTTTGTATGCAGCCGAAGACTGTTTTTTCACTGTAGAAAAGCCAATAAATGTTTTTTTTAAATAAAAACTTTGACTATTTGGTCCATTCTCACATAAAACAGTCACATGTTTTGGTATAACAGTTTATTTTCATCACCTCTGGAAAGCAATCAGTCAATAACTTATTACAGAGTGCTGATGGTTGGGTCTTACACACTGTGGCGGGATACGGAGAAACAAAGTGAAGCACAGCGTTTTCAGAGAATGTCAAAGTCTAATCAGTGTCAGCGAGAACAATGTTCAAGGCTCGTTGAGTGAAACCATCACGGTTAAATCTCAAATCTTTAAATGCACACAGTTCTCCACTAGGGCAACCTCTCCCCGCCCCCCCCAAACACACACTCTTTTGGCAGAAATAATCTCATCTGTCGAAACATCTGCAAACGACTCCGGCAGATGATACGAGCGAAGCACTTGAGAAAAGATGTTAGACCGCATATTTTATAAGGGCCGATTACATCTGAGAAGAGGAGAGAAGCCAGAATGACAAGTACAGCTCGCCGAGGCATTTTTTTTTTGTACATGTTGATTAAATGACTAAAGAGAATATTTTTGCATTATGACATGAGCAGCTCATCAAAGGCTTTAAAAAATATACAATGTGTATAAAACATTTAATGAAACGGCAGAGCTCGACTTCAAAACCTCTTTCAAGGATCCAGGCCAGGGATTGGCTCTCGTCAATCTCCATTTTCAAAGCTCGCCATGGTTGAATATTTAACACCAGTTAACAGAATTTGTTTTACAAGCATCTGTGTTGGTTACGAAAAAGAAAAAGAAAAATTAACATATCTTTAAAGACACCTGTTTTATTGCACATCTATGCAGACAGTGCGTGGAAATGGCAATTTGTGTGTGTGTTGGATGTCGTCTTTGTCTTCTAGGAAAAATCTTCCACAGCTACTGATCCTCTTCAAGTATTTCCAGCCGCCGTGGGCCGTACAGTAGAACATATGCTATATGCCAGTCTCCGCCTCCAGACAGTCGCAGGATGTCATCCGGAGACACCACACTCACCTTGTCGTCATCGAACTTCACCCACTCATCTGTCAGAGGAAACAGGTCCAACTGAACATCTGAACTTGAGTCACAGCAGAAACATGGCGACTGTGCAGCAGTGAGAAACAAACTGTGGTTACCTTCTTTCCTCTTGACCCATCCCAGGTAGTGACCTGATGAGCTGGAGCGGCCTTGGTGTGTCAGCACAGCCTGCAGGTCGTAGTAGCCGCTGTTGTTGGACCCAAGGTCTAGAACAACATCAGATACAATCAAATGTATAGAGCTTGAATGGAGAAAATTTACATTTCAGTTGTTAATGAAAGATATAAACATTAATGCAAATCTTTCCAGCATTGTTTCTTCTGTAAAGTACAAGTTTTAATAAAAGGCACACATCAGAAAACAAAGCGCAGAGACCAATAGTGAAAGTGTTCTGCTAGATAACAAAGTTTAATACTTGGCATTGTATGAATGTTTTGTTACAGTAATCATGACCTTTGTAAAGTGAAGGTTCAAAACTGTTTTGGCAGTAAAAGAAAATTGTCTATTAATTTACAAAATGTGTGTTTATTACTCCATGCTTGAATAGAAAACATGTTTCACCTCATATGTGCTGAAAATTTCACTTAAATGTCTTTGAGTGAACAGAGGCCGTCAGTGTTGTGTCTCAACTTACCGTCAGTGAACGAGAAGGGATCGTACTTCACTTCCTTTACTGCATCTGGCTTCTTCACCACCTGTTGTAAAAAAGTATTGTGAGACACTGTATTGACCCGTCAATACCACTAAAGCAGGAAATATTCTGCTCCCTAGTCAACTAGTTAATAAGCTACAAAGCTGTAGATTGTCCTTTACCTTTTGCTGCTGTTTCTCTGTCTTCTTGTCCTCAACTTCCTTAAACTTTGACCTGATTGGCAGCATCTTCTCCTGGACCTCCGCAGTGCACAGCTCATACACATCCAGCATCAGTGGGAACTTGACATCCTTTAGAAGAAGAGACAATGTGGCGTTGATTCAGAGTCACACTGCTAATTACTGTGAACTCTGTTGCAAGAGATTTTAGAGACAAACCTTGAGGACTTTTGCATTGACAGACTCTTTCTCTTTGTAGTAAAACCGGACCATTTGAACAGTCAAGTAGGCAGGGAGGCGGCTGAGTTTTGACTAGAGGGAGAGGGAAAAACCAAGAAGGTTAAAAACACAAAAGGACACAGGATCACAGTTTTTAAAATTTCCACATGGAAGAAGCACTTACAGATTTTATATAAAGGGCATTTCTTTCCAAGGATGGAGACATTTTTGTGATTTCTTCCTGCAGTCTCTGCAAAGTTAAAACACAGACTAATTAGACATTACCCAAAAAGACACATGTTCCACTTGGTGTTTACATTTCTTTCTAATTGGCAAACACAACATCCATAGATTTAAATATCAAACACACAAAAGGTGCATGGCAATGTGTAATTCATGAACAACACATTAGTCTGGACACATACCAGCCTGAGTCCGGTTGCCAGGTATTTAACCTCTTGATTGATGAAGCAACTGAGCTGGAGCTGATTTTCCTTGCCCTTAATCGGCTCCTCCTCCTCAGCCTCTGTACATTTCATGCTGATCAAGAGAGTTAAAGGAAAAATCTGACAGAGTGATGGTGATAGTGTTTTTCACACAACTACGATCCTACAAATTGATCTCAATTATTCATAATTAAAAAAGGTCAAAACTCTACTGAATCGTTACAACTGCAAGGATACGAAGTTTCAAATTCTACGCCAAAATACTGGTCGATGAAGTTCTTCTTCGAAGAGGCGGAAGCGGCTCCGCTCTCAGTGTCGGTCTTCAGATGAAAGAAGCGTGGTAATTATTAGTAGTCATTTCTTTTCAACACATCAGTTACACCTAGTGTTTCATTATAAAGAAACACTAGGTTGAAAAAAAAAAAAAAAACACCTGTTTACCTCCATGGAAGTCTCTGGCTCTAGTGGCTCCAACTTCTGTTGAAGCACTCTCATCATCTGCAGCCAGCACTCGTTCGCATCCTGAGAACACACACACACACACACACACACACACACACACACACACACACACACACACACACACACACACACACACACACACACACACAAAGGGCATTAATTGTTTTACAACAACAAAAACTTAATCAGACATCATGGGTGACGGTGAAGCCGTGTGCCAATCAGGACAAAGTTCTGTCCCCACAGACGTGGTTCCCTGTCGTTAGTAGCTCAGAGAGCAACGGCAACGCTTGGCTCCCGTTGACTGGCTGCCATGTTTTAATGTTATGTGACCTGGTGACATTCTGTAGCTCTCCAGCGAAACTTACAAACATCATGCATTCTTTTAAGTCCAGCATGCATTAAATTTCAGCACCACATTAAGTTGAATTTGAGTTACTGCATGTGACAGTTCATCGGATGTTGTGGAAGGTAGATCTCCCCTCTGTTTTAGCCAAAACAAGTGCATGTGTGTGTGTTTGTCACCGGAGTCACAGTACTGCAAAATCCAGGTCATGGGAGAACATGACACCAGTGACAGAACCAGTAAACTCACCACCCCTCATAAGCAGAGGAGACGTGTAATGAGTTCCTCACCTGCTGGAGGTACTGTCCCTGGTCCCCCTTCTCAGCAAACTGTGGAAAGGCCATATGAAGGAACTGCAGCAAAATAATAGGCGGGAGGCTGGAGGAGGTCTTTTCCATGGTCTCATACAGGTCACGAAGGGCTGAGGAGGCAAATATATATTTTAGGTGCATTAGTAAATTTAAGACATAAATGTTAACATGTGATTTCACACGGTGAACAATTCCCCACGGCTCATACCTGCTGTGATATACTGTGATGGTGCATTTGCCCCGGAGGATCGCAGAGCACCTGAATACCTGCAGAGGGAGACAGATGAGTTCAGCAGGAGAACAATTGCAAAATAACAACAACACAAAAAGAAAAGTCACTAAGGAGACAGAAAGCTAAATTCAAACATCTCAAACTCCTGAATAAATTGCTGATGAACACAATTAGAAAACCCACCTTCTGAGGGCAGTTTTCAGCTCTGGCACAGAACGCAAACACTGCACGGTGGCGTTCATGTAACAGGTGTTGCCCAAGTTCGTCAGCCCACAAGGCAGCTCCATCTGAAAATAACAGTTGGATATGTGATAATAATAAGTTCCACTGTAAAATACAGAGAGAAAAACACATAATATAAAACCAAGCTTCATTGCGCACAGACTAGTTTGTCTCAGTGATGAAGATACACGTCACTTGTTTCTTTTACAAAGACATGAACACACCCTTAATGTGTTCATACTGCAAAATCATCCCACGCCACAGCAATTAAAAAAATGTTTATTAGTTCACTTAGGTTTTTAAAATAGATCCTTAATTAACAGATTTATTTCCAGTGTCCCAGAGCTCGCATTAGCACTGAGTAGCAACAGTGAGTCATTCGGCTAAAAGGACTGGTTAATAAATCAAACCATTACATTTGTGCAGCTTTCATTGAAGCTGCTTTAGATGCCGGCATTGTTACAGGTAATCAAATCAGTGACTCTCATTCCATTTCAGCTCAGAGGAACATTTTAGAACTTGATATTGGGTAGAATAGAAATAGAAAATCATCAAGCACGCAGCCAAAATCATAGACACCACTCAAACCCAAACACAGCTTTACTGTCAAGCAGTATATATTAAAAGGTAGACTCCATTACTTAAGATTTTTCGGTTACTCCCATCAAGCAGAGGCCAAAAAGAGGATCCTCCCCACCACAACATCCATCATAAACAAGGCTGAACAGACGGCCACTACTTTTGTATGAAGCTTATTCGTGGAATGGTTGCCAATTGCAGTCTTAAATTGGTGCATTTTTATAGGATATATGGCTGTTTCTGATATGACATTTGACAATGCTTAAAAAAAAAATGTAATCTAACAGATGAGACTGTTGGTGATTAATACTCCACTTGTTTCTTCAGTAAAATATTCTGTAAACAATGCAAAGTGTAATGACGACTGGAAGCACACAAATGCTTAGGTGATGGAACATACAGAAGTATATATCTTTAATATTATGTTCTCTACTTGGTAAAAATTATATTGAGGAAAACACACTTTAAAAGCTATGTTAGCGCAGAAAGCAACAATCAACCATATTTGTTTTAGGCGTACTGGTCATCTTGGGGCTTACTCACCGCTGAGGCCAGCTGCTCCTCAGTCATGTCCTCCACAAACATGGGCCTGACAGCAGGCTCCTCAGGCAGAGCCTCGGCTGAGCCCATCATCAGCAGAGTCATTCCCTGTAAACATTAGAAACACACTGAAACTTGCTGATGCATTTGTTAAAATGCTTTACCTACAAAAAACATCTTTTTACATTATATTCTTCCAAAACTAAGCTTAAATACTCACATTTTTCAGTTTGATGTTTCCCCACTCATCATCCTGGAATTGAGATAACACATAGATTAGCTCCTGAAAAACTAATATTAATGTCATTTCATTATTTGTTAAAGAACAAAACCAACAATGTGTTAATGCGTACCTCAATAATTTCCAACTTCCCTAACCAGTCCGTAGCAATCAGCTCCATTCGTTAGTACTGATACGTAAATCTGTTTTCATTTGTTTACTTTTTAAGTTGTCAAAAATTAACAGTTACATTTTTCCAAAAGGCTCAATCAATTCCAACAGCAGCTCCGCACCATAGTTTTTAAACAAACACTATTCAACTGAGATCAAATTGTGCATTTGAAAGGGACTATTTTCATCTGGGACTTAATAAACATTTGGTGCTTATTGTGTCATTTGTGGGATGACGACACCAGAGCTGTTTGCAGGGGACTCATAAAAGGGATGAACCCGCCTGTGTCTGTATTTGCATGTGTTGTGACTTTTTGCAGCGCATGTGTCGTCAAATTGATAAAGTAGTTTTCTTAATTTGCACACGTCTGTTCTATTTGCACGTGTTTTATTAATTTGTAGTGCGTCGAGTTCTCTCGGCCACCGGAATTTTGCTATAACAACCTTCCTCTCTCGGTAGGATCAGTTCATTATTAGAATGATTGTTGATTTGGGTGTTTTCACAGCATTTGTTGACATTAGTATAATATGTGTATGGCCGCCCTTATCCTTCACTGTGAGTGAAAGTGAGGCGCAGTGTTTGATCCCTTCAGGACCGGCGTCCTGTGTGTTGTTTGGGTGGATACCTTCAGGGTGCCTCCCTTCACCATGACCTTCTGTCTGTCTGGCTGAACTCCTGTCAGGGCGAAGAGCTGAGCCTTGAACACCATGGGAGGCTCCTCGGTGTTCAGCTCGACTGCGTCAAACTTCTCTTTGCCCCATTTCACATTGACTGGAAGCCGAGACGGTGGAAACAGAAACACACACATGTCACTTCCAACTCCGTCAACCTGCTGCCATGTACGACACAGCAGCTAACGCACTGACAGGCTAATAAAGTGAAAGCTAACAAACACACACAGCTTTTAAAACTGAATATTTAGGACCCGATGGGACGTGACTTTCAAAAACACACATAAGCTGTAATTAAAAAAAAGTCAAACTCGTATCTTTTCAGCATTGTTTCCCATCTGGCTACATTGAAAAGCTCACGAACTGTAAACTCATGATTCAGCGAGCTAGCTTTGTTAGCAACGCTACCCGAGCTAAAAGGCGTGAGTCGGTTATTTTCACTCTGCTCTAAAAAAAAAATTGACATAATCGAATTGAAATGACGAGGGAAACAATCCGAGTAGCTTCGCTGTGGCAGGAAACGACGACTTTCCACAACTATTAAAAACCACCGTAGCTAGTTCTGCTCTCCTCGGCTAACACGGCTAGCTGACAGTTAGCTAGCTGTTTTCTGGGCTGTGTCAGATTAGCAGTTAGCATAGCCGGCTTCACGCAACACGTCCCGTAAACCCGCTAATAAACAGCAACACGGTCCAGACAGTGTTGCGGTGTTTTATGTATCTGCTCCGGCAACATGTTCTTTGTTATTAACTCCACATGTGGCCCAAAGAAGCTCGCTGCATGTTACTGTTAGCATGCTAAGTGCACATCACGCTACAGCTAGCTAAGCTAATGTAATGTACGCTGCGGCTGCACTAAACAACACGTGTAAGGATTCGTGTTTTTCTCCTGTTTTCCCGTGGCAGTGCGCGTGTCGCGTGGCAGTGAGGTCCTACCTGTAAACACCGGCATGTTTGGCAACGTTTCACTTCCTCGACTCCTTGTTTGTTTTGTCCCTGCTTCGATCCACCGGGGCGCGAATGGAGAGTTTGGCTAATTCTCGGTCTGAACTTCATTCAAACACAATGACGCTGCAACAACACGCTGGGAACTTATCGACGCGCTCTGACATCGACCCTCCGCCCTGCTGCAGACTGCGCACCCACACTAAACCAGACTAAACACACCCAGAGAGAGTTCGTCCGGATCATCCAGGAAACCATCACAACCATAGACTGTGTATTTAAATTATAACATAACACAAAGTTAAAAGTTAAAGTTGCCTTAACAAGTGTGTTCTGTCTTTGATGTTCCCTTGATGGGTCAATCTGCTGGACCCACATAAACATATAAGCAAAAAGCTGAAATAACCGAATTCAAACTCATATATTTTCTCTAAATGTGCCTGATTTTAATTCCACCAAGATCTGTAAATTATTCCCTGGGGAAAATGGGGAAAAAGATTAAAACCCTATCTGGCAGTGTTAAAGGAAAGGGGAATTTGAATGTTGGGGGCTTTCGGACACTCTGATGACACCACAGGAGCAGCAGGAGGCTTTTTATGTTTTATTCAGCTGATTTTATACGTTTGAAGAAGTGGTCGCCATTTACTTCAACTGTATTGGATTTGGCTGCAAAGCCGTTTACCCCTGAAACTCCAAGTGTTTTATGGACTCAAACACTTCACCCACCACCTCCATCGTTATAGTTCGGAGTAGATAATGAGTCAATTTTCATTTTTGTGATTAAAACAAACCAAAAGATTAATGGGTTCTTCCCTGACCCACACTTCATCCTTCCACCAAGTTTTGAAACGTTTGCTGTGTAAAGTTGCTTACTATGAAACTAACCAGCAAATAAATGGACGGGTGAAAACACAACTTCCTTGGTGGAGGTAATTCAAAGATCCTAATAGTAAATTTGGGCCAATAGAGCCTCTTTCAGACCTGGCTTTAACATTTTAAAATGTTTTTATAAAGATAATCCACATTAGGGCCCCTGAAGTCAGATACTGCACATCTACACAACATATCCCCAGTTCTCAAGTTATATAAATACAAACCAGATGGCACGTAGTATGTCTGGAGTCCCTGGGGCAGTGAACCTCTTTGCTTATTTAGTGATCTACTATTAAAATGGTTCCATGTATTAGCCTCCTAATAAAAAACAAGCCATTAATGGGTAGCTGCAGTGAAAACTAGAAAACAATGAATGATAAAGATATGTTTATTGACATATCCATCAGTGCGGACTCCAATGCAATTAACCATGCAAATTATCCAAGACAAGAGTAGATCATAGTTCCAGTGCTTTTTTTTTTTTTTAACTGAACAAAACGTTACAGATGAAAAGATTGTGGCAGTATTCCATAATCCTCATGTCTCTCTTATTATATACACTGTGGGGGTCTGCATTAACGGGACATTACCGTGCTAGAGACACAACTTGTACTTGTAACAAGGACAATCATTGACACAGGTAGAATCGCTTTGAGTACACCATCCCAAAATTTGTCATGTGATATGAACCCAGTCTGGGGGACTTCGTTTTGACACACTAGCTCTATTGCAGTGTGTCCATAAAGAGGTAATCTAATATATATATATATCATATACTTAAACCAGAGAAAGTGAATTCTGATAAAACCACAAATGTGTGGCGATTTCTTAAAAAAACAGATGGTGGAAGAGTTAAGATTTGTCTTGTTTTTTGGAGAAAGAAAATGAACAAACAAACAGATATGGCAGTAAAATCAATATCCAAACGTTAAGGCACTAGGTGGGCCAAATGCTACACCTGTTTAGTCTTCTACAAATAATTTACAATTCAAACAGTGCAGTTTTACATTTGTTAACTTAATGTTTTCCTTTTGAACCATGTATCTATGAATCAATGTAAGGCAATACATTACAAAAAAAAAAAAAAAAATGAAAAATATTACAATGTACCAAATAAACAAAAGAAAATCAATTAAGTTTCAGGACTCCTATATGCCATTACAATGGAATATTCCTTATGGCTTGGAGCAATAAAAATAATTATAATAAAAATAATGCATAGATTTAAATGATGATCTTGCATGCTCCTCACTCAATACTCAAAACATCTAATACTTGTGTCCCAATACTCCCTCCCAAACCTGATAAGTGACTCGCAGAGTGATAAGAATAAAGGCAAAAAGGGCCAGAGACGTTAGATGAAGGCATCGGTCATTTTTCTTTTCTTTTCTTTTTTCTTGAAGCTGAAAACAGATGTATGCTTGCATGTAGCTCGAGTATCCGTCAGGTGGGGAAAGAAATTACAAAATAAGATATTTATTTTCCACCCCTGAGACACAAACCACTCACTGCAGATCTGAAATCCCTGTATGACAGTACCTTAAACCAAACACACAACCACAGGAGTCCCAGCAAAACCCCCAGTTTACCTTCCTGTTTCCATCAGAACTGTCATATGATATGAAACACAGAATGGCTCCAATGACATGAGTCTATATATCGCTGCACAGTCCACGTTTAGTTCCAGACAAGTGTGCCATCTTCTGGTAGAAATGGAGAGCTGCAAGTTTGCTGAGTTGGATGATGGTGTTTCTCTTGAAGAAAGGCCTCTTTATGTCCACGATGCCTTGTGTCTGACATGTGTTGCAATTCTCCAGCGCTGTTTTTTTTTTTTTATTGATATACTTTTTTTCCTTTTAATGAATTTTCTACGTAATACAGGTTTCTCCGTTTTTGAGGATGAGGAACGGTTCAGATGGTTAGCTGAAAGAAAGAATAGAGACAGGTGTCCAGTGAAAGGAAGAAGGAAACATCTCAAAGTCGGTTAGTAACCCAATCTGAGTCAACATACAGCAGGAAAGCTTGTTTACAGACACAGCTACACCGTTAACACCTTTGCATCATGTTCGACAGGTATTTTAAAAAATCCTTAATGTGGATCATTCTAACCAGAACTGTACAGTAAGTCTATAAAGTTAGTTACTGAACCCAACAACACATTAGTGCCAATTAGAAAAACAAGAATCCACAGTGTCAACTGGAAAGAGCCCAGGAGTCCAACCAACCAACCAACCAACCAATCAGGAAGTGTCTCGTGTTAGAAGCACCCGGTAACACAATTAATAAATAGACAAGTTTAATGCTGGAGACAAAAGTCTTAAAAAAAAAAAAAAAATCAACACTTTCTGAAGATGTTCCTGTCAACAAGTGCTGGATGTTGTGTCTGCTGCTTGGAGGCTGGACTGCGCTCTGCTACAACACAGGAGACAAACAGCAGGTCATGTGACTGACTCGACCACATCTCAGCCCTCCAGACGGGATAAAATAAGATTTCTGACCTCAGCACACCCTCACTTTACGGCCAATATAACAGTGCTTGTATGTAGGTCATGCAGTTAGCTATAACTATTTGAACATAGTGACTGAAAAAAAAAAACAGAATGAAAAAATTATTAGAGACAGTTCAAAAGCACAGAATTTGTCAAGTTACCTCAGCTTTCCTGTATTGCTTTTAGGGTTCCTGCGGAAGGACTGGTTTGGTCCAGAGCGAGTGGACATGGAACGAGGAGAGGCTCTTGAAAAGGTAGATGGCGGGGTCTTGGGAATCTTCTTTCCCAGGTGACCAATCCATTTCTTCTGCTCGTCTTGTGTCAGGGCGAGCAGAAGCATGTCCCGGGCAGAGGTCACATCGTAGTTTACTGTAGGGCACGGGGAAAGGTGACGTGAAGGAGAAATGTCAAAGCACAAACATCAAAGGTTTAACAAACAAAACTGACACATTTCAGTGGTTTGGTTTGTCCAATCTATAGTTTAAAACATTTAAAGAACCAGTATATATTTTTTTCCATGTGAAGAATGGCTCAAATTATTAATTTCCTATCAGGATATATTGAATTATATAAGAGCTTATTGACAATTTGTTGGATTTGTACTTCATGTTTAAGTTAAATAGAATTTCAAAAACATAACACATCGGAAGATAAATGCATAATGCATACATCTTACAATTTAAAACTATTCACAAAGACTCTTAATGAGTTTGGTTTAATCTAGGCAGATTTCTTGCAGCTTTCAACATTGCTTAAATAAGAGTCTTTGTGAATCTTATCAACACTTATACAGCCATGTCTACTTTATGGCTTCAACATCAACTGGACAAGTACCTTAAACATTAATATTCAATGACAACTCTTTAGCTATAACTATAAAGTAACTATATGTATAATATATAAAAGCTATTAAGAGTAAAACTGTGTTTATCACAACTTAAGACCAACACAAACCAGAGTGCTGGCTGTTTACCTTTGCAAGGAGCAATAACATCCTCCTTTTTGTCGAGATGGTCCTTGTGGCACTTGACGTGGCAGCGGCGACACTCCAGGGCCGGAGGCGGCTTGAAGACGTGCCACAGAGGCTTGGAGCAGGCCTCACAGTTTGAAGGGAAGTGATATAGCGTAGGGATGAACTCGTGACCTTTGTGTGGGAGGCAGTTGGTCTTGTCGCCTTGAGGGACCGTCTCCATTTCCGCATCCTTCCTGCACTCCCCCTCGTTGGCATACAGAATCTGCAAACAAGAGAAAAAGGAGCGTCTCGTCAGAAACCCTGACTTTAAATATGCCTTTCTGAGGCTGAGTGGAATGTAAATCGGACATCAGATGTAGTAGCGGAAGAGACATGACAGAGAGACGACTACAGGACAGGAAAGAGCCTCGTACCTGGAATATCCTTGGAATCTCTTCTGTCTCAGCCCGGTACACGTCTCCTTGAGTGACTGGTCTCACATGAAATAGTTTACTGCACAAGAAGACACAGAATTAGCAATTACACATCAGTAAATCTGTCAGAACTTCTGACCTGTAAGCACAAGCCGTGCAACATTACCTCTGTTTTGTAGAAGTACGCATGTGACAAGGACAGGAACAAAGAATACTTACTCTATATCTAGTACCATTGAAGGGTTGGACTGCTCCTTATCCTGCTCGTCATTGTAGAACAGAATCTTCTTACTGCTCACCACCACATACTGCAAATGTTAAAACACATTAAAATAAAGGCTGACATTGTCCAAGGCGATAGCAACATAACATAACACATGAACTGTCAAATCAGCACAATATACCTGTTTCTTCCATCCGTATCTTTTGATATTAGCACGATTAGGAATGGACAGCCAACCCTCCAATCTGGATTCTGAAAAGCAGCCCAGATGTAGAAAAAGTTATAAATCAATGCGATGTGCTTAAAAAACACTGGCCATGCAGTGATTCAATCCAAACTCAACTGGGGGGGGAAAAAGTAGACAAAAGTAATTGTTGCATAACACCAGGCGAATCCCTGATGGAGTTCTGCCAGCGTTAAGGTAACGGCACTGGAGTAGGTGACAAGAGAGGAATTTAGATGCTGCTACTACACACTCCCCATGCTGGAGGAAAATATTAGAGAATATTAGACATCGATCCAACTTCTTGCAGCATGTTAACAGAGCATGGAAAATCTTATCATTCATAATCATGTTAAAAGTGTTATAATAATAGTTTTGCAGCAGGAATTTGTGCTAATTATCTTCAGATAAGCTTGATCACGCACTCCTTCAATAGAAACAAACAGATTATTTGGTGTTAAATTATAATTCCAAATGCATGCAGCTGGAACAACACAAGCTAAACAGGAGCAGTGAACTAACAGGGGCTTGTCTGCTAAATGTGACGCTGTGAGGGAGGTCTCCAAAACGAGCAGCACTTCTGGGTGAACATGCTGACAGATATATAAAAACAACAAGAGTGTTAAGTGTTTGAAGCACACAGTGCCGTGAATTCAAAAAGAAAAAAACACTTTCATTTTCAAGACACGTTTTGAAAGGCGCTGAGAGTGATGTGCTTTAAACCTCACACAGGGTGGAGTCAGCAACCGCTCATCTACTGTGGTTACTTCACCATTAGGGCTGACGTTGTCATGGCACGAAGCAAATTCACTGCCAGCATTTGTCATTTAACATCCTGTTAACGTTAGTGGATAAATTTGGTTGATCAGAATGCTTCGACAGCTTATAGATATCATTTACGAGGCACTCTGTAAGACTTCTTTCAAAAGTGTTTCATGAATTCCCCCCATCAGAGATGCTTCTATCACCTCTGGCAAAAAAGAGTACTAAGGAAAGTCAGGGGCAAAAAAAGGACAAACACACGACAGCTGCAGCACAGGCCAGGCAAACGGAGCTCGTCCACTCAGTTACTCACAGAGGGAAAGGAATAGAAGTTACAAAGATAAGAAGAGCAAGGAGAACCAACTGGACATGAGGGGAATAAAGAGAGAATTGTTTAACCACAGACACCAGCAAAACATGAAAATAGACCTAGAACAAGGTACCTTCATATTCAGTTAGATTTTGTTTCAGGAAAAGATGGAATTACCAAACATGGGTTTTGTGCATATGGCAGTAAGTAGATCAGCTGGGCTTGAATAAATCTATGATCATCTCAGCTTTCTACACGTGAAAATCTACCAAATTTAAAGCCCAAAGCATTTTCTGAGGGTAAGAATGTCTTTAACTCACTCAAAGTTTAAATGAAACACACAAAGAGGGGGACAACAGGTTTTACATGAAGGAACATTTAAGAGCCAAAAGTACCAAAAGGAAGAATCTTAAAAATGTATTTGTCTTTGATTTATTCACATTAATCTTTTATCCTGTCTGCATATAGTACTACCTGCATTGACCAAGACTCAATACATCAAGATCTAACAAAAGAAAACTTTACCAGACTATATAACTGGCATATGAAGTATGTTATTTTAAAAACACAAGCGGAGGAAGATGAAAACAACAATTTCTTAACTCTATAGTAATCAAAAATGAATATTAAATATTTCTACATTAAGGGGAATCCTGTCTTTGGTGTTAATACCAGAAGCAGTTCGCGTCAACTGTGACCTTACCTGCGATGTTGCTGTCCGTCTCATCTGTCTGCAAACTGGTGACACTTGAATTATCCATGCGCAGTTGCAGGTCGTTCAGTTTCTCCCTAAGCTGCTCGATATCGCTCTCCTTGCTGTCCAACTGCATCTGGAGCTCGTTGCGATACGTACATTCTTCTACAAGTTGCTGTTGGTGCGAGATGAAGATATTTTGGTTGTAAACAAGGTAAAAAGCACCGACAGGAGCCACCAGCAACCTGAGATGTTAACTTACCCCCTGCATCTCGCTCAACTCCTTCTGATACTTGATGGCCATGTGGTTGAACTTCTCCTTCTCCTGGTTAAGCTCCAGCTGAAGTTTGCGGTGCTCTTTCTCCTTCTTCCGCAGGTCGGCAGTACTGGCCTTTTTCTTGTGGTCCAGCTTCATGTCCTTGCGATTCATGATCTCTGCCAGCTTGTTTACCGCCTGATGGATTCAAGTAGATATATCAGTCACCATTCTCCACTTGCGTTACCAGTGTTCACCGTCTGAATTGAAACGGTTCATCTTTACCTGAGTCTTCAGTGTGCGCTCTGTGGTGAGGACCTTGTCGTAGTTGGCCTTGATTGTATTTGTAATCTCCTCCTTCTGGGCTTCATACTCTGTGAAGGAAAAGGGAGTCAGCTAAGTACAATATGGCAGGGAGACGTAAAAGGTAATCACGGGGATCCCACTACTTCTTTAACATCAAATTCCAGTACTTGTCAGGGAATATCTCTGAACAATTCCCTCTAATTCAAGAAGCAAACATCATGAAAATTCAGACCGTGGCATTTAACCACTAAGTAAAAAAGTAAAAAATTGAATTTTTAATTGTAGAATCAAGCATTTTCTGTGTGTGTTCTGTGTATCAAAGGGAAAGTACCTTCTTCCTGAGTACTAAGCTTCTCATTCAAATCAGTCTTCTCTTTGCTGAGGTGCTCCACATCTTTGGTCAGAGTTTTATTGGATTCCTCAAGCTGCGCAGAAACATGAAAGTAGAAACAAAAAATGTATTAATATTTCATCTGACCTCAAAAGAACAAAATACTGTTGTCATGGCGGAGGGGGACGATAAACTACTTCAGGTTTTGCTCACCCGTGTTATGGTACCCTCCCTTTCCACAATCTCCTGTTTATGTCTGGTCATCGCCTTCTTGTTCTCCTGACTGAGCTCAAAGTACTGTTCCTCCTGAAGGGCCCGGGCAAGCTGCTCTGACTCGGCCTTGGTCACTGTCAGATCCAGCTGGGCAGACAGGGAGTCCCTTTGTCCAAGATAAAAGAGATTTATATTGTTATATAAAACAGGACATATTAGACATGAACAAAACATGACATTAACACATTAGCTGGTCAATAATCAATACTGGGATACTTGAATTTATGAAAGCAGCGAGCATAAGGAGAATTCAGTTTCTTACCTTTCACCACACAAATCCTGCACCTTTTTGTGAGCTTCTTGTACCTGCCGGTTCCTTTCATCAATCTCCTCTTTGAGTTCCTTGACCTGAGTTTTGTAAAGCGTCTGAAAGAGGACAGAGATGAATAAGACCATGGATTTCACACTGAATAAGTGTAGGTTTCATAACTGAAAAGGGCAGATGTGGGGTTTTATACTCACAGAAAAATACTGTTCGGCCTCCAGTTGGTCCTGAAGTTCCCTCATCTGTCCCTCGTTGCCTCTGTATTGTCTGTATCGACAAAAACATGAGGTGCATAATTTCCATTTCTTCATTAAATCCATGTTTCTGGATGTTACACACTCATAAGTCGGACCACTTCCAAAACAAGACTCTTATCTGGGCAAACAGAGCTGGCTTCTAAGTCAGCCTCTGTAGTAAATGCAACAAGCAGCACAACAAGCAGCACTGGCTGCTGTGCTCGCCAGGGGATTAGCCACAGAGTGGACTCAAAAACCTTAATCCTGCGGTGTAAACGCAGTCACAGACCAGCTTTGGCATAGTCACCCCCTAAGCTGGAATAATAGCACTTATTTGAAAATAACACGCAATTGTAGGGCAATTTACACCTTGACTTCCAAAGAGCATTACCGGGCAGTGCAACGATAACAAAACGTAATAATTCCTGGCTGCAGATACTGTTAGTTTGTTTGAGAGTAAAAATAAGAAGCACAACTGCCTCAAATGTTCCTATTTTCCAAGAAAACATGCCTATTTTTTGCTTCATTGAACACACATTAGACAATGTCTTGAGTGATGTAAGTAGTGGATGGCCAATAAATATGCAGTATTTAATGGGAAAATAAGATATAATTCAATCTAACTAGAATTTGTTTTATCTATTTAATGCATAAAGATCACTCACTTGGTCAGCTGTGCCAGCTGGAACTCCAGCGAGCGTTTACTCTCTAGGGCTGTGTTGATCTCCTGTTTGAGCTGCTTCTCTGAACACCTAAGGCGATCCACCTCTTGCGTGCGGCTCTTCAAGTCGTTCTGAGCTAGGACACGTTTGCTCGACTCCTGCTCTACCTGTATCCGCAGATTCTTCACCTGGAGAAACACGACAAAACAGAGGTAAGATATCACATGCAAACAAAAGCTGCACACATCACACATCTTTATTTATTTAGCTGAATATTAAAAAAGGACTGATAGGGTGAGAAGGAGTACTCACATCATCTTCCAGCCTTTCCTTTTGCTTCATCAGCTGCTCCATCTTCTGCACAGACTGCTTAAGGTCAAACTCAAGCATTGAGCACTGCTTCTCCACCTCCACTACCCGGCTCTCAGCTCTCATTCTCGCTCCATTCTCCTCAGACATCTTCACCTGAACAGCTAGAGAAGCAAAATGAAAAACAAAGAGTCAACTCTTTCCTGCTGTCAGCTGAAAGAATATCAGGCAAACTTAACACCTCGTGTGATGATTTAAATCTTCTTTACGCTTGGTAACCCAGAGTTCACACCTAAAAATGCATCTTTCCAATATGTAACACATCTGACACCGAACAATGAAGAACAAGAAAGGGCAAGAACACTATGTGACAATTTCTAACAATTGTCACAATTTCTTTTTTTTCCACCAAGTGCATATTCCGAGCTCTGTTTCAAAAGAACCTGGTTTAAACATTTTACTAATTCCAGATTTACTGATGAAATCTGTACACAGACAAAGATGAGCCAAGGAGAGGCTGGACTCCTGGATTCCATCGAACATTAAGTGGAAAGTAAAAAATCGCCTGGACAGATCATCATTATATTGTCAAAAAGAGTCCAGCATTAATATGCAATGAGGCAGTGTCCTGACATGCTGACTGACTACTTGAATTCCTCGCATCTTTACCACCCCTGGAGGGGAATCTGATGCAAGTGCAGGAAAGAAAAACAAGACAGGAAGAGGCTGATGGTGTGAGGAAGAAGTTGAATAAACTAAGGGTGGAAAGTAAAATATAAAAGAGAGAGAAGATAAAACAGGATGGTAGAAAGAAAAGAGCAAGTTGGAAAAACAGCGAGTAGGGCATGCTCTGACATAGGACTGGCATACCATTCATGGCAGCTGATTTGGCTTCTTCGATAGACTCATATTTGTCAGTGAGCTGAGCTCGCGTCACCCTGTGCTCAGTCTGTTCCTGCTCCAGACGCTGCTGCAAGGTCTTGAGTTTATAGTTCAGGTCGATCTCCAGGTTGTTCTTCTCCTGCAGGGCAGGGTGAGAACCAGGCAAACAACATGAAGCAAACGCAGCTCACCACTTTTCATATATATCTTGTTCAAAACACACAAGAGTAATTCTTATTATTCTACAGGGTAGAAGCATGTACATAAAATGCATAAATACTAATACTTTTAGTGTAGTAAAGTATACCTTCTCCAGGTTATTGGTTCTCTCCTGGGCCTGTTTACGTTCTGCCTCCACTTTAGAGAGGCTGAGCTTCAAGTTTTTGTTATCCTCTTGCATTCCTGCCATCCTCGCTGTGAATGAAAGATAAAGACAAACAATCAGAATTATGGTCTTCATTGAATGAAAATCTATTTTTCTTAACCAGCTATTCAGATGTTTCAATTTGATACTTCTTTCACATACTGTTTGAAAAAGAAAATTACTCCAGTATCCTTAGATCTCTTCTATATTATAGGACTTTCAAATTCTTGTTTCCCATTAGAAGATGAATGGCCGACAGATAAATCAGAGATGGGTTTGGCTGCGGTGGGTGTTGTCAGTGCTTGTCTGACAAGCGTTGGAGATTGAAATCTGGTTTATTTTCAATATACGGAATTTGTTCAGCTTTCTCAAATGTCTGAATGAGGGTGAGGTTATTAGTCTTAAAGAGGGATTTGGAACAAGACTGAAATGGTTTAAAATATGAATATTTTTCCTGAAGGTTGATACATATTTTCTTTCCTCGAGTCTGGGTTTTACACTTTCCCATGCAGCACTTTAAAGTAAACTTTTCACTCTGTTGTGATCAACATTAAATCAAATTTTACAATATAAACTCTACAAATGTTAGCAAGCTGTCATGGTTTTTAGCCAATGTTTTTGACATGTTGGGATCACATATGTCAGTGTCACCTTGCAGCTCCCTGATCTCCTCAGACCCCTGGCTGTAGTTCCTCCTCTCAGAGTCCAGCGTGCTCTGAAGAAGCAGAAGCTCTTTCTCCAGCTGCGCCTTCTCTCCGTCTGCTGCACGGCTCCTCTCCTGCAGATCACGGTTCAAACTCTCCAGCTGGCTCATCGACTTTGCCACCTCAGTGTGGCTTTTCCTCAGCCTCGCCGCCGTGTCCGACTCCACACGCAGCAGGTCGTTGGCCCCCTCCAGCTGCCAATCAAAAACAAAGAGTCAGAGGAAATACAGTTTTGTGCTTCACTACTCCAGGATATGCTTGTGCGTGTGCGTAATGTACCTGATTCTGCAACTGGACGATCTTGTCATTCGAGGCCTGCGAGTTCTGGCTGATCTTCCTCATATCTTCAAGCTGCTCCTTCAAAGTTGACACTATTAAAAAACACACAGGAAATGAATAAGACAGAGAAAGCCACAAATTCCTGATATCATGTGCACAGTATATCAAGTCTTCAATTCTAACAGCTTATAGTCTGTTATTCCACTTAGTGCCACCTTCTGTAGCAAGTCAATGGGAAATCTAATCACATCAGGATACCCAGTAATCCATGTGGGGCAAATGTCTTGGCCACATCAAATGGTGGATGACCATGTAAAACAAACTATGTTCAAACATGGACTGAACCACCGCTTCACTCTGCAATTACACTTTAATTGCAAAGTGTCTGAATCATACATCAGCGGCACCTCATTATCTTTACCCTCATTCTCCAAATTGCGTCTCTTCTCTGCGTCCTGGTCAGCTTTTCTTTGGTACTCTGTGAATCTGTGCTGCAGCATGATCTTGTCCTTCTCCAGCAGAGAAATGCTGGTCTCTGAACTCTTCCTCTGGTTTGCCTGTGGTGAAGAACGACAGAGCAGTTGTCATATGACAGGAACAAACCACTTCTCAATCCAGCCTCTGATTCGTAACGTATTCAACTTAATTTCATTACTAAAACGTAAAAACTGGAGCCTCTGTGTGTTTCTTAATATGTATATAACTGTAAAGCAGCCAACATCATGAAATTATAATCTAGCCATAAAAAAGAGAAATGTTGTCAAATTAACCTCTTCATCCAGTTCTTTCATGATCTTGTCGATCTTGGTGTTCGATGACCTAGGAAGAGCAGAGTTAGAGACAAACATTTAAATACATGTAATGTCTCTTCACACACACACCACAGACTGTAGAGGTTACATGGAAATGAAATAATGTACATAGCTGCGTGCAGAAGTCTGGTTTTAACTTGTCTCTGAGTCGAAGAATATGCATCAAATTTCCTGTTTGTTTATGTAATCAGCAGCGGTTTTTTGTGTATGAATAAATGACGCGTTTCATACCTGCACTTCTGCTCCAACTCATCCTTCAGCTGCATCTCACTGTGGAGCTGCTCCTCCAGATGGTAGATTCGTTTCTGCAGGTTTTCCAGCTAAACAGAAACATGTCATTTGAATGCATGAGATGAGATGGAAAATTGGCAGATTTTCTGTATCTTGAGATTTGTTTCCCAAAAAAAATTGTGGTCTTCTACTCACATGAGCCTTGTCTTCCTTTGTGGAGCTGCTACGCTTATCACCGGTCTTTGTGGCGGTGCCGCGCAAAAGGCTGAAAAAATAACACTTTTTATGGGCATCAAACTAAAAACCTTTGTCAAAGTAAAAACCTCAAACTGACACTATTTCTACAATAAGTTAAAAAGTATAAGTATCGTAATCATGAACACAGAGTGCAGTGTGGCAGACTTACTGCTGATTGCTGTAGTAGGTGAAGCCTACAAAGGGGAGCTGGTTGCCCACAAAGGCCTTTGGTATTGGAAAGGTCTCCTCCTCGCCTCTATCCTCCTCAATGTCGTCAAAGTTACTGGTGTCAACGTCACTGCTCAGTTCAGGCACCACTGGAGCAGCCGCTGCACGTGGCAAAAGGAAATGGTAGATTCATGATGATGCAGGAAAAAAGGGCCATCACATTTCATCATGTTACTATGTGGTGAAGACGCAGTCCATAATTCAAAGGGCTCAAATGAGTGAAAACAGCAGTAGAATGAGACTTTAATATAAATCAGATCAATTAACTATCAAAATGTATCATTCTCAACCTTTTAAAAATCATAGATTTAAACTTATATGATCATATTAGGCCATTAAATGCTTTGGTTTTCTTATTTTTCTCTCACACCAACACACATCTTCTCTTTGTTATCTGTGCTATATTTTAAGGTTCATACCTGGGAGAAATAAAAGACAGAATCCAGGGAGTTATTCTGGATCACAGATTTCTTTTGAAACTCTCTTTAAAGCAAAGCAAGGCAGCCAGCTCGCAGAGCTGATCAGCCAGTGGAACAACAGGAGGAGGGCGAACACCAAAGTGCTGACTTCAGCCTAGTAGAGTATTAAATATAAAGCCACTAAAGGACGGACTCCTGCTACTGGATTTAGCCCTACATTTCTAATCGCTCTCTCTGCTCCAGTGTCAATCCCAGCGCATTAACATTTGCATTGAGCTACTTCCCCTCTTGTTGGCCCCAAAAATGCTGCACTGCCAGGAATCACTTTTAGTCTTGGATAGGATGCTGAATGAATGGCTCGTCTACAAGAATTTCCTGCAACTGTCTGCAGTAGGTCAAATGGAAAACATGGTCGCTGGCTACACAGTTGCAATAACAAAGAGCAGACTGCCAACTGAAAAGGAAGGTGTGAAATTAATCTGTTATCTCAGCAGTGAAAAGGTTCTTACTCTCTCTGATGTTCTCCCATGTCCATTGGTCATTCTTGAAGAAAGGATGCCTCTTGATCTCATCTACACCGTTACGGCCAAGCCGGACTTCCCTAAAGGGGTTAAGAGGAAAAATTGAAAAAAGGAGCAGCTTCTATGGTATGAATATTTCTTTCAAGATTCTTTCCACAGACACTCCTCTACACCAGAAAACACTTGACAAGAGAGGGTTTACAGATAAGGACCCTCTTCATGATCCAGTTCTGGTTTTGTAGTTCTCTGACCTGTCAGTCAGGAAAGCGCAGATGAGATTCTTGGCATCGTTGGAGATGTCGCTGACATCAGGGAAGGTCAGGGCATTCTTGTGGTTCATAATTTTGCTGTAGGTCCCGACCAGTGAGTCTGCATAGAAAGGCGTGTCGCCTGTGCACAGCATGAGACAAACAAGAGCCGGTGGTTACTGATGTTTCTACAGGAAATTCAATAAAGCACACACTCTGGAAACATGTGTGAAAATAATGTTTTGTGTTTCATATTCAAAATAGTTTTTGTTATCATTTATAAAGAGCAAATTTTCATATTGTGGGTAAGATGTATGATTGGTATAATAACTACAGCTTGGGCAATGATTTTAAGGGTTAAAAGATTTCCACTAACGGTATATATGTTTTTTAAAAATTGCCAATGCTTCTTAAGATGTTGTTATCAAACCCTTATGACAAAGAAATGTAATTGAGGCTTGATATTTTACAGTTTAACCATTAACTTTACTAAAATAACTAAAAAGAAAACAAATACAACCAAATGTATTGTACTTGAATTTGGACAATATGTTTTTTTTCATGACGTAGTAAACTTTTCGGCAAATTGTTCATTCTATAAAATAAAACTTTTCATATTGCTGCATATCATCAAACATCAACAGCGATACTGATATGACTGAGAAAGGCTCATATCAAACGATAATTCAGTGGAGCTCTAATAATAACCTCAAATCGTTGAATTTTTCGGGAAATACTTACCAACCAGCATTTCGTACAGGAACACTCCCACCGACCACCAGTCGCACTCTCTGCCGTAATATCCATCTCCTCCTTGGGATTTCAGTACCTCGGGTGAAATGTAGTCTGGAGTTCCCACTGCTGTGTCACATCGTACCATACCATCCTGAGGACAGAGAAGAGATTCAAATCGATCTTTATACAAGTCTCTCAATGTTATCATTCAAAAAGATGAAAAATATGAATGATAAGCAACCTAATCATAATGACTTGAATTGATGTACTTTAAATATATTTCGTCAATGTAACGTGAGGGAAACTGATCGTGATACCTTGTTCATTTTCATGCAGGTCCCAAAGTCCGCCAGTTTCAAGTGGCCTGCTTTGTCGAGCAACATGTTATCAGGCTTCACGTCCCTGCAGAGGCAAAAAGAAAGTGATAAACGAATATTAATACATCAAACTCAAGCATATCACAAGAAAACTGAAGTACTATGCAGGTTTGTATGTGTGCAGTTAAGAAGGACTTGAGGGAACCATTAAACGAAAACAGCTCTCCAAATCATGACTGTGTGAAGGTGCTACACTGCAGCGATAGGTCACATGTAATGAGGTATGAAGGGAGTTGGGAATTGAGCGAGGGGAATTTATGTCTTTGTGAAATTTCTTTTCGCAACAACTTTCGGCAAGCTAATGGGAAAACAGCAGAGAACTGTTTAATACATCTGTCACGGTGAGAGTTTTCCACCGCTGCAGCTGTGCAAAGAACTCAGTGTGAAGAATAATATTAGTAACCATTTAATAAAAGGGAAATAAAATATTGTATCCCTGTTGTATATTGAAATTAAGTGGCGTCATCCAGTGCAGAGAGATTTATTCCCCTAGTAGTTCAGAGATATTAAAGATCTAGAGGCAGCATCATGGAAATAAATTGAACAGAAACAACTCTAATAGACCATTTAAATCTTATAAATCATTGTCGAAAGAAAACAACATTTACAGGAACTACAACTCATTTTAAAGCCTACGACTGGTTTGAGATTCAAATGGAGAAGTGTTACATTTTTTTTTAGTTCACATCAAATTCTGAGAAAATGGCTCAAGTCGATGGAGTCTCCGTTTTGAAAAGTAGAAGTGTATCATACAAAAGATGTAATGTAGAGAACAATAATCAGTAGACCACCAGCTAGCATTAATGCTACAAACTTGTCTTTGTCCCAGGACTACTTCCTGTTTTTAAAATAGGTTAACACCAAACCCACATCCTACTACATATCTCACAGTTGTCAAGGACCAAAACAGATAAATGATCCCAGACATTTGCTTTGGACAAGGTTTCAGGAGCTCTTCCAAACAGACAATAAAAACTGAAGAACTGCCTCACAGAGGTAAGACACATCTGCTCCAGTAGAAATTTATCACATCAATGTGTTTGATTGCAGCCAATTTAAAGAACTAACCAACAAATAGTTTCGATTATTATATTTTTCAGCGGCAGCCAGGGGCAAGAGAAAGGTAGACTAGCAAACTCTTTCTCAAATTCTTTAATATTCAGCTCAACTCCTGGCGTACAAGTGTGCACCACCCAGGTATAAAAACAAACATCCTACAGGACACACTTACAGATAAGGAGAAGTTGAATTATTACCTGTGAATAAAGCCCATTGAGTGGATTCCATCGAGAGCCAGCACCACCTCAGCTGTGTAAAAGCGGGCCCACTTCTCGGGGACATCATAGTTGCTCATCAAGTTAACCAAATCGCCACCGGGCATGTACTCCATTACCATGTAGAGGTAGCGATCATCTTGGAAAGCAAAAAAGAGCTGTGGAATAAAAAAAGAGAAATTATTAGAGAAAAACCAATTCATACCTCAAACAAGCATTTAATTGTAAACTCGCACGGAACTGGATTTGTGTGTGTTCTCTGCATCACATTAAACAACGGTGAAATAGGTTTGAGATACTTTTTGTCTGACAAATCATACCTGCACTACCCATCCGCTGCTGGCGAAAGCCATGATGTCCCTCTCCTCCCAGAAGAAAGCAGAATCCGATCTCTTGATCATCTCAAACTTGCTCAGCAGCTTCATGGCGTATACTTTGCATGTGGCTCTGTGTCTTACCTGTAAAAAGAGCACAAATCAAGTCAGAGTTACTCAAGATGTTCTCACAAACTTAAGGTGAGCAGAGAATAAGAAATATATTATTTTTCAGAAAGTAAAATCTATTGAGTGCATTGGAAGTTCATAGATAGTTGAAAAACAACCAAAATCAAAAAATGGCTTACTTACCAATTGCACCTCTCCAAACGCACCTCTCCCAATAACTTTAACTACCTCATAGTCTTCAGCTTTCATGCGTAGATCACGGATTTTACTTATAGTTTCCTTATCTGACAAAGGGCAGAAAAAACAAGCAAAGGCAGATGTTAAAAGAAAATTGAATTTATGTACGGAACAACGCTGTGACCTCTAAGAGAAGTCTTGTGCACTGAAGCATCACAGCCACAGTTATAGTTCGCAATAATCAATGACATCAAGTTGATACAGAATAATATGCCTGAGGGAGCTTGCAGATTGTTCTTATTTATATTTTAACAGTGTGTAGGGGTTATCTGTTAAATGCAATATCACTCTCCCACTCACTGCCACCCTGTTTTCATTATCTAACATTAGGTGTCATGCTAACATGTGGCAGAGGCTGACTTTCATAAGAACTTCCAGTATTCTGGAAAACAGAACAGAAAAAGCTGACAGAGCCTCTGCACAGCTGAGAAATGTCGCTCAAGCAAAGTTTGTTTCTTGCTGAGAGTAGGCCTCTCCCTGATTTAACAATGTTGGTTCCCTGAGGGGAGACAGTATTCAGTGTTCACCCAAATTTGGTCATAGCTGGATGAGAGGGATAATTTTTCGATTCACATGGGTCACAACTGGCACAGGAAAACATGGAAAAGGGGAGTTGTGCGGGGGCATCCAAGTTCAATTGATCTAAAAATAAAAAGCGAGCCATGTGCTATTAGGATAAGAACATTGGAGAGTGAGTCATTTCCACTGTGTGCAGAGGTTCCCGGGATCATAATCCTTCCTGAAATCATGCCAGAGGACCGAAAAGACACACAACCCATGTTTACAAATGGTACAAATAGGATTTCATGTTGCTTTTGCAGATAACATACTGTATGTACATGTATTAGTGTGTGTGGGGGGGTGGAGGAGGATTATTTCTAGCAGGTCTCAGCAGATATACAGTAGAGCAATCAGCTGATACATTCAGGGTGCAAAGCCTGTATGGAGTAAAGAATTGAGACAGAAGAGCCCCTCAGGCTGTGCATGCAACTGAGGTCCAGTGTCTCACAAGACAAGCCAGTCCATTAGTCCATATCCATCAATGCATTTATAACACGCTGGTGCTACACACAAAAGTCCAGTAACCAGAAAATTGAGGAGATGCCTAATGGCAGTTTTTGCCCAAGGGTTTAGGAGCTTGCGATCATATTTCAAATACAGCTCTCTGGTGTTTAGTTTTTTCCTCAAACTGATAAAATGCTGATAATAAGATCAAAATAAATAAAATCTAAATAAAATGTTATTATCATATTACAATCTGGATTGTATCATAAATAAATACATGTTATACGACCCCCACAGATTCATATTAATGTCGTAGTGGCAGTTTAGTTTATTCAAATTTTCTATGTGGAATTTGGGAAATCAAATACATACATCATCGAGATATAACACTAGCTCTTTGCTGCCACCTCAGGCATGCAGAGAATGTTTCAAATATAAAAGATCTGTAATGGAAAGATAGATTCCCCCTCACTCTGTCGTCGATTGATACTTTTTGTTTCGTCTAAAACATAGTTATGGGGGTTCCCCAGTCTGTGGACACTGAAAAAGAGAAGCCATAGCGATAGGCACCATGTGGGTCACCAGCCATTTATGAAAGCCCCTTTGTTGGGGACACTAAGCAGCAGACACCTATTGTGTCCAAGCCTACATAGAGGCAGTGACCCAAAACGGCCTTCTTTTCTGAGCCTAGCCTTACACCCACATGTAACAGGGGTCTGCAAACACAAATGGTTATAAAGTGAAAGACACGGCGAGATCAGGACGTAAGGAGAAAGCATGATGTGAGCTACTTACATCTATTCAAGAAGTTGTCAATGCTCTTGTTTTTCCTCAGGGCAGGAAAGTCAAGGTCATACACCAGTGCATCCAAGCCGTCCTGAGGGGAGAGGAGAAAGGTTAATAAACAAAGCTGCTCCAGCTTCATCCCACACTACATGTAAAATGAACAGTGCCCTGTAGAACCGCTCTGAGTGTAGACTTTCAAACAAATGGAGCTGTGGGATTCCAGCCTGGATTAAATTACTAAAGACTAGGAGGGTTTTAGCTTATTACAAATACCCAGATTTTAGTCCTAATGTAAGCATGCCTTTTTTTTAAAAAAGTGATTAATAACAGATCTACTGAAGGATTTGTCAAAACCTGGTTGTTTATTGAAAGGAGCTTCAAATTATGTCTAGCATGACATCTGACATGGACAGTACTAAGATTTATTTACAATAACATTTGAAAAAGCTTAAATAAACTGAAGGGATATCTGAAGCACTCTTCTGTGTTTCTACAAGAAAACTTAAGCATCTACTATAACAATAATAGAAATACACATCTGAACTCTGAAGAGACATTTTAAGACATGAATATGTCCAAAGATTTGGGTCAGAACATTCTCCAGACGAAGGCAATACGTATCATATAAAATCCGCTACGGAAAGTTTGTGTTTACAACACATTGCCACCTGCCCTTATCACCAAAAGCTCTCCAATCTCATTGTCATCAAGTTGACACCTTCATCTGTGTTCTATGTGTATGGCACCTCTTTTTCATCCTGAAATATTTGTGTTATTTTTGTTTTAGCAGTTTTGCATATGTCACGAGTTAGAAACGTCATCAACACACCCACTTCTCCAGAAATGTTCCTGCTGTATATTCTCACATGGGCTCACTCGGACATTCTACAAGGGGGGCTGAGAGGTTATACTGCAGAGAATGACATTTGTGTTCTCACATATAGCCCCTCCAGATAATTTCAGGAAAATATCCATAGTATGTCTGAAAGCAGCAAAAGTCGGCTCATGTAGCACATGTATGCTGAGAAAGATCGATATTTCAGTGCTTGAGTCAGATAATGAGATGCATTCCATCAGCAACACTACTACAAACCCATGAATCCAGAAGGAAAGCTTGGACACTGTAAAAAAGGAGGGTGCTTCACATTAGTGCTCCAGTTTTTTTCCTGTCCCTGGAAGATTATAAACACCCACCAGTCATTCTGGCTGGATGACGAGAAGCTGCGTTTCCCACCCTGGTCTCAAAGTTTCTAATAAAAGCAGCTGGTGAAACTAAGTAGCTTTTGATGACTGAGGCATCAGGGTGGTGCCTTAGAATAACCATACAGTGAGCTCAACTGTGTGACTTTACAATACATAGCTGCAACACCCACTGGAGTTACAGGAGCTACTCCCGTCTTGACAATGTCTGACCCTCATTTGAATCCCTTTCATGACTGGGCCAGTACCTCCTCTGTAAACTGTAAGAACAGGGTTAAGGATGAGGTGTTGTTGAATGAAACTGAAAAAGGGACAATGCATAAATACCCATATGATAGTTACATTACTGGCATTTCAAGAGTTGTAAACAAACACACACACAGTATAGGCTATCTTGCCTCAGGCTAGGCAGGAGCATAAGTGCCACTGGCAGGATTTAATCTAATCTTCCATAATCCAGAATGGCTGAAACAAGACAGGCACACAAGCACTTGAATTTAAAATACTGTTATGGATTCAAGTGGGAGTGAGCTAGGTGTTGAAAATTAGCATTTCTGACTCTGTACCAAGTCAACTAGCCTACATGTTTCTCCAAAACTCATACTATGGCTGAGTTACCAAACAAATGACTCAAATTACCCATAAATTACATAAGAAAAGTTGATTTCATTTGTTGACATAAACTATCATGTGTGGCGTCACTATTATTGCAATCCTGTCAGTCCTGTAGTGTGAACGATCAATGAAATAATCTCGTGTTTCTTTTTGCATCTCTGAGCAAAACAATGATGACACATGGTGAATCAGCAGCTCAGACGAGGCGAGGAATCCTCTTAAGTAACTCTGCTGCTTCTGCTCAGCAGAGGTCAGGGCCATACCCCCCCATGAGACATGAAAGAAGCACACGCCCTCTGGGATGGGTGGAACTAGGGGGGGAGGCAGGTGGGAGGGAAAGAAGTAAAAATTGGAGGTGAAGAATAGCTGGTGGGACAACAAGAGCGATATAGACATTCAAGCAGAATTAAATTCTAAATTAATGAGAGGATTGCTGAGCTGAGAGCCATCATCTGCTCAGCTTAAAAGAAAAAAAAAAACTAACTTTAAATTGAGTTTCAGGAGGGAGCATTTACACAAGACAGACCATGTGCAGGGAGAGAAAAGGGGCCTTGTTGGCCACACAGTATCCAGCCAGCCTGCACTGGAAAAAAAAAACGCTGAAGAACCGAGTCCTTCAGGACCCTAATCACAAGGCTCTGTGCTCAGCAATGCACGTTTGCATAACTTCCTGCCGCAGAGAACTCTGGACAGCCACAGCAACATTCCTTAACAGGACTGTACACGTCAGAGAGCTATTTTAGGTATGTGGCCAAACAAGTTCTCAACAAAAAGTGAAGGAAGGGAGAGGAAAAAAAAACTATCCCTAGTACAGAGTCACACATAGTGAGACTTATTTTCAATCAGTACCAGTGCTTAACACTGACGGAAAGGAGCGGGGAGTGGAGGGCTGGTGCATGTGGGGCTGGCTAGTCCAAAAGTAGAACAAATGAAGGAAAAAACAAAGAAACTCGGAAGGCACGCATGCTGAAACAGTAGTGTGACAAAACAGTAAGGTGTAAAAAAAAACACATTGTTGCATAAAAGAGGACATAGCTGACAGAAGAAGTTAACAGAAATAAGACATAGAAGACTATATCAGTAATTTAAAGCAGTAACAGCGCAGCTCTGTTGTGGTGTCTAGCAGCTATCCTTTTAGAAACAGGGGTCACGTGAAAATATCAGGGGCATTTGTGTTCAGCGATACAGAGGTGGTAGGAGTGGAAAATACAGATACGATCCTCTGATTGAGATACTGTATATAATGTTTGTGATATGGTAAAATATACAAAAAGAATCAAGCGAGAAACTGCTAATGGATAAAATGATCAGGTTCAAGAGTCTGTTTTGGCCAAATCGAGCACATACAATACCTGACCACGATTCATGCAAAAACACAATGTTGCCATAGTTTTGCTCAAATTGCAAAACCTCTATCTTTACAAAAAATGATATGTCAAATTATAGCTCATTAAATTCAGACAACTGTAAAGTGTACCTGAATGCCTCACAGATATGTATCTGCAATATCAAGAGTCTCCTTTATTTGTTTGTACATCTGCTTTGTTTAAATCACTATATGCACACACAGAAGCAGGATCATCAGATTATATATAAGAGACATACAGTACCTCTGGTGACGGATTTATGATCATTGCGGCTGTTTGGGTTTAGCTATCAAACTACTCTCAGCCCCAGGCTATGCTAACAAATATGTAAGTAACTGACACTGGCAAAGTTCTTTCTCAGCAAGTAATTGAGATATATTTCCAGAGGTGAAACTGTTCCTTAATGTGTATTTCTACTGCAGCTCTGAAATTTCCAATGGCTCAGGGGTTTGTTTGAGTCTGTTTTCCACACAAACAGTAGAAAAAAAAAATGCATCAATGATTAAAATGTGCAGAAGAAAATGGAAAAATGCAATAATAGTGCAGATAACCACCAATGATCTAAATCTGAATGCATGTGGCTCTAATCTTTGGGCAATGAGATAACCTCTTCCAATTTAAATTTGCCTTGAATCAATGAGGCGAGAGCATATGACAATCTATCAAATTTAAAAGAGTCAGCATAACCAAGGAACGCACACAATAGTCTCACAACTTACGAGAGACGGAGTAAAACCATGCATATGATTCACTCATTGCAACAAGCACTGGGCGGTAGCAGTCCACAGGCTATGTTTCATTATGTGGCAGTCTTGGGGGAAAAAAATAGCTGTGAAAACAAACCAGAGCTCGCAGGGCTCCATGTTATCCTATTTCTGCTGATGCTGCTTCAAGCAGAGGGCGACACATCCCAGGGATTACTAAATAATAACATGAAAAACCATCTCATCGCCCTGTTAATGAAATGTGGTCAATATTTTTTTTTTTAATGTATAGTTACACAACACACACAAAGCCAGTGGTTGACATTACATACGGCAATTATTTCTTTAAACTTTAGGGGAGAGAAATCCACACAACACACAAGCTCTTTTCCAGACATTAAAGGTCTGAGTTAAAATTTCCATGGGAGTCTCAGCCACATCATCCCTTTCTGCATGCCAGCACAAGGCATGTGGACTGGCCTGAGTCGAGCCCCACTTCTCACTTCCTCTTCTGCCACCTCTTCAAGACAATATGCTTTCCACATGTGAGCAAATGCGCAGACAGCCATTCAGTTCACCATGCAAATAAAGGCAGGTCCATGGCAGGCTGCAAATGTGATCATACAATCCAATGAAGCCATTCAAAGCATGAAATACCACATTGCTTCCTCGCTACTAACTTCCATGGACGACTTTAGGTACAAGAAGAAATCTAGGGGGAATACATATCCATGTGCTCTGGAATTTATTTATGTGGTACATTCTGGAAGCCACCAGTGATATTTTCACTTGTCTATCTGTAACTAAGCAATCGGTCCAAACTCCTTTTGCACACTCCTGCTGTGCTACATAATATCTACTGACAGGAAATCCCACTTACCTAGAAGGACTTCATAACTAACAACTCCACTGGATAAGCGGCAGTGACAGTGAACCCAGGGGTGGCAAAACAAGGGCATTCCATTGAGTCCCAGTGAGTGAGAGCCACTGTCACAAACGCTTTCATGTCAGAATATAATTGAGTTATTTCAACAGCGGAGAGCCCTCACGTGTTTCCACTGACTGAGCTCTGGCTTCTCAAGTTTAGAAAAAAAAAAAAACTCTTGCTGTCCTGCCTGTGCTGCCCACGATTTATGACCTCACCCCGGCAAATGAGCATCTTATTAAAACTTCGACTCCAGTTCACTTCTACCATCTTCACTGGACAGGGGTCGCAGAGTCGACTGTAATTGGGACAAAACTAACTGGCATTGTAGCCCTTAAGAAATTAAACGGAAAAAGGGCAGGAGACTGGAAAGGTCAATTGGTGAATCAAAGAAAAAAGCATTCAGCTATTAAAAGACTGGATCATTTTTAGTATGCATTCCTGCACATAATCAGTCAGTTGAGGGAACGCAGAGCTACAAATGGCTCGGCCAATTGTTGTTCTCAAAGCTGAATAGCTGAGGAGAGCAGTTTAACGACTGGCAGCCCCAAACCTTTTTGACAATAGGGAATGACTACATGCCGACTACGACAGCTACTACAAACACATGCATTTCCCCTCAAGATGCTATTCGTCATTCAATGAACCAAGCTTGGGGAGTTCCATATTTAAGACAGTTAACGACAGATTATACATAGCTTGTATAACTAATGATGATTTTCTTAAGCATATGACAAGTTATTAGCATTGTTGTTGCTTCCGGGCAGTATGTCATGAAAATCAACTTGCAGAGACTTACAACACATTTCGAGAAGATGATCCACCACAATGAATATACACTTGTCAGTTACTTTAGTCTTGCGGGATGTAGCTGTGAGAAATAGCCATTGGTGCATCCAAGATTCCACTGAGCTTTCAAGTCAGTGTCACCTGGCATTATTACAAAGGCTATTTATCTCAGTTATCATAAATGTGTCTCTGTGCACAAGCAGAGTGAATAACTACATATGCTAAACCCTAACGTAGCATTTAGGTCATGTACATTTTCATTAAGAACAAATAGAGAAGGAGATGACTGGACTGCAGTGACATTACTCCCTTGAAGGTAAATCCACCTAAAATCTTATGGCATGCTTTATTAAAAGATCACACGACTAAGGTAGACAAATTGTATGCAGTACACAACTGTACAAGTTTTAACATAAAACCCACCCGTATGGTCTTTCAAAGAATAATACTTTCACATCTCATGGTAACTTAATGACCAAATATGTCTAAATGAGATTATATGATATGACTTTACTAAATCTTTGCAGTTTTACACATAGGTTATATATGAAAACTACTGCATGCATGATGTAAAAATATGATGTAGTGTCTACACTCCTGACTGACTGAGATAACTCGCTCTAGCAGAGGGATATATACACACATATATGTGCAGACAACACCTTGCAGGTAAGGCTTGTCCAGTAAAGGCAAAGGTCACTGAGACAAGGGCAGGGACTCAACAAAGGCAAAACGAGGATTGATTGTACTCTGACTGTTCGCACACTGAATATGAATATGAAAGGCAAATAGGAATCGATCAATCTCAAGGCTGAATTCTAGGCAGTAGTGACTGAAGACTGCCCTTCTACCTGTCAGTCACATTTATAGGCTCTGGTTTTGCTGTATGATAGTTTCCTTTGAATATCGAAACTCTGAGAATTGAGCTAAATTTGCTTCTTATGACTGTAACTGTAAAATGCAACCTCAACAGCTTTTTTATGCCACTCAGCACCATTAATTGGTTACAAACACATGGACACTGTGATGTGCTGCAATGAACTTCAATCAATCACCACAGACACTGTGTGATGAAATCTAATCTGAGTGGTAATGACTGGCATGTGTTGACCTACAAAACATGCATTAATAGAACAGTTGTTTCCACTCATAACTTTAAAACCGTAATAACTAATTTAGCCTTTTTGCAATTTCGGCAATAATAAGACTACACACCCTAACATGTAAATGCAGCATTCACAGTCAATCACTGTCTACAAATGTGGTTTACTGGCCTTGCAGTTTCCTGTAATTACCCTTATTACAGATTTGGAGTCCAAATAGCAGATGAAAGAGGGATCAAAACGCAGAGAGACTAATGTCCCCCAAGTGTCAAAGTAAGAACAAAGACTGTGCCAGGAAGCCTTTATATTTCTCAAATAGGAGGCAAAGCCCTTGCAAAACAAGTTCAAACATATCAACTCAAACATGCTAATTTACCAAATGATAAACAGACTGTGCCACATTAGGATCAAGTGCAAACGCAACTGGGAAATTCTGTTCTGTGTTTTCGCAAGCGCACCATTTCCACCATGCTCACTCCAGACACATCAATCGGTAGAATTATTTGATGGAAGTTACTGACGGCTGCCAACAGTAAGACATACATGGGCAATGCTCAGTCCCCTTATGTCAGTGAGCATTCACATCACAATGTCAGGAATTCTGTCTGTTCAGATTGGCTCTTAGAAGCATGTCTAGAGGATAATGATTGGAGAAGGGTCAGCCCATCCAGATAAGGCACTCTTCTCTACTAGCAGGATTTATTCTCTGGGTGCAGATAAGGGCGACAGGGCTGGAATACGCTGCTCGATAGGCCAGCTCAGAGCTGAGTGGTAAGGTGCAGGCCATGTGTCGCCGTCACACAACACAGGCCGGGGTTCTGTGGGAAAAAGTGCAAACCCAACAGTGCTTCACTTAAGACACAAAGGATTGGCAGCTCAGGACCCAGGTACAGAAACATGGCCAGTAAAAGGGTTGTATTGTGCTTTCTGATGGAACCTATTACTCATAGCCAAGCATGCTGGCTGCTTTATGAGTTAAATGTCCTGATTCATAGACTTCAGAAACATGAGTCTTCAGTCCACATAATTTTGGTTTATGGGTAGAGAGCAGAGCCCACACCCAGCTACCTCAGAGATGCCTGCCTGCTCTCAACTCTCTCCAGACGTGCAGAATGGCTTTGGGACACACATGGAACTCCAGGCCAGTCAAAGACAAGAGGTTATTTGATTAGCATGGAATTTTATTAAGCTGTGGGTGGGGTTGCATGGTGGCAGAGAGAGCCTCAGCAAAAGGCCTCCATTCATTGATCAGGGGGAGATTGCAGAGAGGGGTGGGGGTGGGGGGGAGAGAGAGAGAGAGAGAGGAACAACACCCTTGTGTGTGTGGCTGCCAACAGGAACAGTCCCCACAGCTTTTTGCCATTAAAAATGCAGAACGTGTGCACTTTTAGGTGAGTTTAATTGGTCTTTTCTGCAACAGGATGGGAGGTCATGGAGACTAAGCAAGTTTTGCTTTTCAAAAGACAGCTATCTCCAGCAAGCTAAACACAAACACTCCAAGTTGGGTGGGTGGGTGGGGGTTTAGGACAAGCCCCCTTCCCAAAACAGACTGCTATCCCAATATCACTTTGCCTGCTAATATGTCCCATACCATACATTAAGATAGAGGAATTAATAATCAAGTTATGACCTTATGTGCACAACACCAAACAATTACAGTGAAACTACTGTACACAGAGATCATCCCTTGCTTGTTTGAGCATTGAACCTTAGGTGAAAACTTAGTCATACCTGCAAACGTAAAAGGTAAATGCCAAAGATAATTTCCTATCCATCCATTAACGGTACGACTTTTGGCTTAATCACCCATTCATCAGCAAGCAAACCGCACCGATGAGTCACTTAGAGCCCAATCCTTGAGAAAACACACAGTGGCAGTGTCACCCAAGCTGAGAGGCTCATGATATCAACAAACACTTGACACAACAACATTCCCCTTGGCATCCACTCCATAGTGAGTCAGTTCCTGGGATTGCCTCCGCGTAAAATAAAACCCATGGAGGTGTTGCTGTCCGGTTTAGCACGTGGCAGGAGCAGCCCTCCTCCCTCAGACAGGAGAGTCACTTGAGAGTTCTTCCGCCTGTAGACAGGAAGCAGACTCCAGCCAACAGGTGTACTGATGCAGCTGGGGTGGGGGTGGGGGGGACACAGGCTACAACAGGCTCGCATGGCAGCCCTTCGTTTTAAATGAGGCTTCAATAAGTGAATGTAGACATAACAACACACCTAACCACCCACTTCCTTATATCTGCAAGCCACATCAGTGACGACACAAGCCATCATCAGTGTGTGGGGGTGGCAGGGGAAGCTGATCAGAAGTTGATCAGACTTCATGGCACGATTTGTTTTACCTGGACTGAACCAAAGTGTGTGTGTGTGTGTGTGTGTGAAGGGATGCACGGCTGCCATCTGTCCGTCATATTCAGTTACCACTGCTTCTACATGTGTTAATCTCCTAAAGTGCAGCCAGGTTATCAAGAGGTGACAGCACAGTGTTGTTGAATAACAATCCCTTTGCTGGCAATTACAGTTTCATTGTTTATGGCTGTGAGTGGATCTGACTGTATGAAAAATGGGTTTTTTCAAAGTGATGCTTGTGTTCTGTTCTTATAACCTTACATGATATACACACATACATGTATCTGGAGTTAAGCATGCGAGCCAAAATGGCCTGTTGGAGTCTACACACTTCTTCAGTGACAACGACTTGTTGGTCTCGGAAAGAATCTCTGCTCCAAGGAGTAGACTGACCCCGAATGGCTGACTCGCTAGCTACCTAGCCGGCTAGCAAGCTACAAACTTACCAGAAGACAATCCGTGTTTATTTCCGACTTGGGGTCCTTCAACATGGCATCGATTTTTTCGAATCGAGCCTCCACACTGTCCCCGGCAGACATTTTCGCTGTCATACTGAGTCCCGGTGTTTCTGGGGGGCTTGCGAACAAAAACAGCTCGGTGGCGAGGCAGAGGGCTGGCTAGCTAGCTTTAGCAGCCAGCGGTAGCTAGCTAGCCAAAATGTTCCTTTCTTCGCGTGAACTTCACTCCGCCGCTTCACAGAAAAGACATTGTTCTCCCGGAGCTTCCACACACGATGAAACGCTTGAGGTTGCGCTGAATATACAAAAGCCACATGTTGGGCGTCGAAAGAGGGTTTTTCCTCCACCTCCCCCCCCCGGTATGAGTGACAAAACAACTTCAGAAGCAAAACGATAAACGCGGCGACAGATTAGTCAGCCTCCGCAGGATGCCACCGGGGATAAGAGCTTAAAATGTTGGTGCATCCAAACAAAAGCCAGTTAAAAAGTTAGTCCCCCCCGAGGAGCGGCGTCTGTGTCAGTCCGGGCCGGTTCCCATCCCGGAGCCAGGCCGCTGCACACGGTCGAATCTGACAGCTCAAAAGTAGAAGTGCTGCGGGGGAAAAAACTTCTGCTTCTTCCAAATTGCGATCAGTTTAACCGAGGACTCGTAACGGCGCTTTGACGGCTGTCCCCCCGCTGCTTCCCGGGCACTGTCACCGGCTGTCGGCTGGTTCCCCTCCGAGCTGCTCCGTCCCTCGGATCGAAGACTCACAGGTCAGGTTCTGATTTTTTTCGGAGAAGAGAAAAAAAAAACAGCAGACGGTGCCCGATTCTCTCCCACAGCCCGACCAACATGTCCGCCTTCCTGTTCAAACACCCCGGAGAAGCGACTTGAAAATGTCACGCAGTGCGCATGCTCCGCGTGGAGGCGCATTCTCCGAGCTCAGCGGCTGAAGGAGGAGGAACCACGGACTGAGTATGAGGAACATCTACATACTGAGTATGAGGAACATCTACAGACTGAATATGAGGAACATCTACAGACTGAGTATGAGGAACATCTACAGACTGAATATGAGGTGAATCTACTGACTGAGTATGAGGAACATCTACAGACCGAGTATGAGGTGAATCTACTGACTGAGTATGAGGAACATCTACAGACTGAATATGAGGTGAATCTACTGACTGAATATGACGAATATCTACAGACTGAGTATGAAGAACATCCACAGACTGAGTATGAGGAAGATCTACAGACTGAGTATGAAGAACATCCACAGACTGAGTATGAGGAAGATCTACAGACTGAATATGAAGAACATCTACAGACTGAGTATGAGGAAGATCTACAGACTGAATATGAAGAACATCTACAGACTGAGTATGAGGAAGATCTACAGACTGAATATGAAGAACATCTACAGACTAAATATGAGGAACATCCACAGACTGAGTAAGAAGAACATCCACAGACTGAATATGAGGAAAATCTCACTGCACTTATCAAATGTTACAGCTCAACTAGAAGAGATGACAACTATTTATATTTAAGACTTACAAATATATCATATATCACCATAATCAGTTCCCGATAGTATCAATTATAATGTAATTAAAGTACTATTCCATTCAGCTATACCCTAGTAAAGGTAATTATGATTTCATAAAATAACCTGTTCTGTTCTTTTCAGCTTTTCTAATAACAATAAACCACAATACAATTATAGTTTTATTAGGTGTTCTATTCTATTCTGCTTTGAGTCCTTGACAGCATTTTACTATAACATCATTAAATAGCCATTTTTCTATTCAATTATGTTACAATCTATTATCTCGATTACTGATCTTCTTGTTTTTTGACCATTAGTAATATATTCTTCTCTATTCTGGTAGTTAATGATGGTCATGACTAGATATCACACTCTAATCTATTCTTTTCCTTTGAGAAATGAAAATTATTGATATAGATATTAGTTCTCTTGGTTATTCTACTGGTACTGTTCATGGTTGGGTAAAGGACCAGTATTCTATTCCATTCTATTCTATTCTATTCTATTGCTGGGGTGTACTTGCAGCAGTGCTGTTCCATGCATCACCCAAGAGGACAGCTGTCTTCTGTGAGTTACCAGAAAAGGTCAGATGGTCATCAGTGACACTTAGAAGGCCTCAGTGTGCCTGTGTTTTCATTTAGCGCTTTGATATTTAACATCCTTGGTTGAGTTCCAAGTGATCAATCATGACACCAGGTTACAGGATCATTTAACCTTTCACATTCCTCACCCAACTTTTAACCGGGGAAAAATATCCATTAGACTAAAGCCAGATATAAAAATTCTCTCTGGGAAACTCATGATATTCCTACTGATAATTTCATAGTATGTATATTGGCTTATCAGATGGTTGCTGTCCATATCCTATAGCCTGCATTGGCTTTTATTTAAAGTAGAATGGAATCAAATCATATTCAGTATTCAGATATGACATGTGACAGGTTTAACACCAGCACTACTGAGGTCACTGTAACTCACTTGAGCCCCTGCTTTATCAATCAGGGTCTGTAGGAGACTGGGAGTAAATATTAAACTTCATTCACCCCCTTTTCTACTTTAACTGCAGTATAAGGTTAATCCTCAGGTCACATAGATTTATACCTTAATAGCCCACAGTTGGTTGTTTTCCTTTGTTTTATTTCCTTTTCAATGAGCTTCGGGAGTGAAACGCTCGTCTTAACTCAACTTTTAAATCTGTCTATAAACTATTTCTCCCATGTGATCACACGTGCAGTTCTGCCAATGAACAAATGATGAACAGGAAATGCTTCGGACTTGCAGTCATTTGCTCCCTGGAGAACAGCAACTGGACACATGCATGTTTAGTTTTTTTGACTATGATTTCCAGAAGATTTATATTCATTTATTTTATATAGATAATATGTATCTTTGTTTTAAAAGCATTTTTAGAACACATGCCATGAACACATCTTTTTTTTTTACATATGAGTGGTACAACTACCTCTAATGTAATCATTTTTAATACAACCTTATGACCGCAAGGCCTTTCCAGAGACTTTGATCATCCTCAGTCATTGTTTAAAAAATATTTTTAGCATGGATCCTCTTTATTGTGTCCGTCTGTTCATCATATCAACCAACAGAGGGCAGTCTTGCATATGCTCAGGAACTTGAACAAGGCCTGTGATCTTGACAATAATGGCTCTATACTAAAGTGTTTAATGAGCCTGCTGTCACCTGCATCAGTTTCTGTCTATGTGATTTATTTTTCATTTTGCTGATAGTTGCAGTGATCGTAGTGTTTGGGTAACAGGTCACAGAACGTTCCCCACAGCTTCTCTCAAGGTTACAGCTGCAAACAGAAGGTTATACTACAGAGAACATTCAGGACCAGGACGCACGGCCTTCCACAGATTGGCCCATGTGATCACGCTGTATTTTCCAATAGAGCAGACGCACACCCTGCATAGATACCTCATCAACACCTCCACAGCTCACGACACACATCCATGCGTTGCCCCAATGGCGAACGTTACTGATTTTCACACCCCCTTGTTCATTTGTGCAACTGTCAGTTTTAATAAATCCCATTTCAGTGCATCGTTTGTCTAGACACCCTCGGTTTCACAGTCCCAGCTCAGTAGTTATATCATCAATTCCAACTGATGTATGCATATTATTCATTTTAATCAATTTTTGTATAATCTGTTCTTTCCTTCTGCCAATTTGTGTGACATAAATGATTACCCACAACAGTTGGTTGTTTTGATTTCAGTTGTTACTTTTAATGTGCAAACTCAAAAGCCTGCAAACCAAAAACTGTAGAAGATGAAGTGATTCATTTGTCAAAGCGACATTGTGTTTTAATTACTTTCATCAATTTTAGTCTTTCATTTGTGAAACGGGTTGGTCACTATCAATTTATATTTCCACATTTATTTTCAAATAAATGATGATTAAAATAAAATTATGTTCTGAGGAATTCAATTTTGTGTGTAACATTACACAGTACATTCTAATGAATAATATAAAAAAATCAACAAAGTAAATAATCAAATGTCCCGACAATACCTGAGTCACGTAACTTGTGTTATGGGATCCAAGGAACGTCCCCTCACCTTGAACTGAGTGTAGCATGAAACCATTTACATTATAACCTGTTGAATCAGTGCATCAATTCAGTATTTCTACCAATAGAGGGGGATGATCTCCTAAAAAACCAATGACTGTATGATTAAAAACACAAAGCTGGAGAAATACATTTGCTGCTTTAATGACACAGTTTAATGTAGCCTATTCTTGAATGCTTATATGCACTATATAGTATTTGGACATTGTATGTACAATTGTGTTTTATACCTATGTATGTATACTGAATAGTGTATGTAGGAGTTTGTATAAACGTGAGCACACATAATTGCTTGTATGTATGTATGTATGTATGTATGTATGTATGTATGTATGTATATGTATCATTCAATGAGTTATTACAATGTTTGCATGTATTCATTTCATATTTAGTCCTGCAGTTTTTTCACCATTTGTTAGTTAATCTAATTTCTAATATTTATATTTTTGCTCTTGACATCAGTGAATCAGTAATTGATCCTTTATTTTGTAGCAGTGCTCTGTCCATTGACCCCTCTCATTGTGACTCAGCCTGTGGATCTTATCTTAAACATCACAGTATATAAAGTTACACTGGGGGGGTGCACTGAACTAGAGGGGGTTCTCTCCAGTTTACTTTTAAACTTCTATTTGGATGATTTGATATTTAGCTGGTGAACATTAGGCCCCCTGTGTGATATTTTGATGTATTTATTAAGTGTCTCTCTCCTCCCATCACATCAGACTGAACTGTACGTGCAGTAAGTCCCTGACGTCAGTTGGCGGCTCCCTCGCCGTGCGCAAGTCAGCTGTGGCGGAGCGGAGCGCACGGAGAGCGGACACAGAACCGACACAGAGCCGAGGAGGCGGCGGTGCATGGAGCTGGTGTCGACAATCCGACATGGACATGGCTTAAATACGCGTTTCAGTCCGGATAAAGGTAGGCGCTCAGGAGGCTGCTCCTTCTTCACCTTCTCCCCCGAACACCTCTTCATTCTCTCATGTCACATTGAGGAGCCTGGGTCATTGTGATGAGCTGTGTGCTGGTGACTCTCTGTGGGTGATGGTCTCACTTCAGCCTGTAGCTCCGCCATGACCAAGACGTTCAACTCCACAAGTTTATTTCATCCTCAAGTGATGCCTCGATGAATGTACTTTTATTTTGAAGGGGAAGTTTAAATGTGACATGAGGTGATTGGGTCATTTATTGCATGCAAAGTCAACAAAAATGCAATTTAAAGCAGTTTTTCTTATTTATTTGCCTGAATAAACGAGCCTTGTTTTATGCCAAGGGCGGTCTGCTGCAAATGTGTGCAACAGACATACATGTATTTGCCTAATTCGTGTTTTAATGAACACATTTTGCAGTGACATATGTCAGTGGGGCCTTTCTAAAGCTGTGGCAGTAAAATAAGTCTGCTCACACTTTATTCTTCATGAGCACACAACCAGTGTATTTATGATTCTTCAAATATGCTGTTCTGCTTTCATTCCTGAACATGTCCCTCCCGCTGATGAATCATTGTTAACAAAGTCATGTCAGGTACAAAGTATAAATCTTGGACAGGGCCGTGAGTTTACACGTTTGTCTGTTGAATTCAGTTACAACTGCCCAAGGCTCGGTGTTGAAACAGGCTTCAGCAGCTCTCAGATAGTCAGAGATCAGATAAGCTCGGCCAGGAGATGCCTTTGGTGGTTTGTCATTGTAATCACAGGCAAACCGGTCCGTCTTGACAACGTCTTATCTTTCCATTCTTCCATGTTTGATGTCCCAAAGGTTGCGTTGCACGCCTCCTCAATAACCCCCAGCCCCCCTCCTCCAAAGTGTCATTAGAGCTAATGACAGTTGCATGCAAAAAAGACAAGAAAGAGGAGATGTTGATTTTACCAGATGCAAACTGGCCCTTCATATGTCAACATCATTCCCGGTCATGCTGTACTTTCTGAACTGCTACGTTTCATGTAAAAGCAGCATTTCAATCCTGCTGTTTCTGGTCTCCTGTTTCTACAGAATTGACACATAATTAGAAATACTGCCTTCTATCTCAAGTGTTTGCTTTTGACTGTACTGTCATATCAGACAGCCATGTTTGTTTTCTGCATCGTATGGAAAGAGAAGCATCCCTCGAAGTCAGCCAGGTAGTATCTTGTAAGTGTGCACACTGTACGAGCAGCGTGTGTCACGAGTTCGCTGGGTGGCCTGTCTCGCCCTTAGAGCACGAGCAGCCAATGACAGAGAGGGCTGGAGGGGTCAGGGGGCTCTGAACGCTGACCATCTGGCCGTTGGGGGGGCTGGTTTCCTCATTGGCTGTCTTTGTTCCCAGCAAACAATTGGGACTTAATCTGGGAGGAGATAAGTAAGGCCCCCGTGACACCACTCCTGTGCTCGGACAGGTTTCGCTCTTTAGCCTTTAAGGAGATGTCTCTCTCCCATGTTGCTTTGTGAAGGCCTCAGGTTTTAGTGCTGGGAATTTGTGTGTGCGATTTCTGCAGCATCTTTTTTTTTTTTTACCAGCAGGAGTGATGCATGTGATTGGAATTTGAGTAGGATACAGTTTGGATACAACTTGCTTCAAACAAAAATGCTTTATGTCATTAATGAGGAATAAACACATCAGGTTCTCTCCTCGCTGGGAAAAACATGCAGTTTTTGTGACCTATTTTACAAGATGTCTCTTTAACTCTCAAAATACAGTTTCATAAACCTTCTATCTTGTTATGATAATGGAGCCTCCTCCATTTCTTTGCCCCAGCTCTCATTCACAGTTGTTTGATTTTGATAAAAACCTGCTCTTAGGCTCAGAGATTCTCCCAAAAAAACATGCACCATAACATTTCTCCTCTAAAAAGCTGGACCACGCTGTGGATAGATGACTGTTTCATAACCATTTGTACATAAAGTGAGTGTCACCAGGGTAACAGATTAATTTATTTTCTCTCATTCTTGGCTCACTGTAATTTGGAGCACACCAGGGCTCCAGTTTTTACATCATATGTTTATTTCTTTATTTAGAAAATGTAGCAGCCTGTTTCAGCCAGTCCAAGAAAAAAAGATAGGGTTAAGGTTAAAGGGAAAAAGGTAGTAAAAAAGATAATAAGTCATTACTTTTAGATATTAAGTAATTTTTTTAGATCCTACTCCATTATTTTGGGATATTAACTCTGTATTTTAAGATACTAAGTCATTATTTTGAGGCATGAAGTCAATATTTGGAGATATTAAGTCATTATCTTGAGATATTAAATCATTATTTTATGATACTAAGTCATTATCTTGAGGTATTACGCCATTATGGTGAGAAAGTTTGTCATTATAATGGGGCTTCCTCAATAGGATGTGTGTTAATTTGAACATTAATCTTATTATGTTATGACCAGTGTGTGATAGATCACTCTTAACTTGTGTTCAGTGTCATAACAAAAAGGTTTACATCGCCATTGATTACCAATCCAGTCAGTGACTCAGGGGTTTCACTTTCTGCTGTGGCCTCAGCCAGATCCTGAAACATTTCATTTAAAAAAATTGATCTACGAGACAAAATCTCAGATCATTGGGAAATTCCGGTTTAGATCATTAACACATCACCGCTCTGGACGAGTCAGCAGTGCAGGCAGATGCTTCTCTTGATCCTTTCAGTGGTTCCTCGCAGTGAATGTGGGCTTTTCTGATCCAGGTTGCAGATGGTCAAAGGGACAAAATCCCAACTAGAGAAGGGATCAGTGCTTTTGTTTGAAACTTTGGTTTTTGACTGGGATGTGACAGGACCCAGAAAACAGGTGGTCCTCAAAACAGCCGCCATTCACCAAACTGCTGAGGCAGCAGTCAGGAGCCTCTTTTCAAAATGTCCCTGGTTATGCCCCATGTTTATGACACATGTCATTAAAACACAGCTAATCAAATGGCACATGAAGGAGGAAGTTTTCAAATCTTTAAAAATATCACAAAATACATTAAAATACTGTGTATTCATTAAGTTAAACATGGTCTCTGTGCCTGTTTTAGTATATACTCTATTATTTGATTAATATCACATCTGCATTAAGCTATTGGAAGTGATGCTAACAGTTTTATATATTACTGGTTGATTTAATCTGTTAGGCATCATGTTTTATATGCAGATAATATTTCTGTGAAAAATATATTCTGCAAAGTGAATGATATATAAATATATATTTTTCGTTTGTCCTGTCAGTGTATTTGGCCCATCCATTCTTGGGATTATAAAATGCCCTTAATTTACACATATATCTTCTATCTTGTATTACAAATACAAAACATGTGGAACAAGGAGGAAAAAACACACAAATGAAATCAAATTCAAAATGAATACAGCTCAAAGAACTATTACATATACATTTTAATTTTCTCCCAGGCTTTCTGCAGATAACAGGGTAATTCATACGTTTTATATATAAACAGTCAACTCAAATGACGTTTCGTAAAAAGTTCATTATTTCCCAATGAAAAGATGTATGAAGAGGCATGAAATGGAAAAACTCGAGTGAAGGCCATAGTGAGTACAGGAGTATTACACTTGAGCTGGTACTTGAGTTGATGTAGCCACTGATCCACTTTCAAACGAAACAGGATTGAAATTTTTTTTTTTTGTCAAACACAAATCAAACAGATAGAAATCACAGATTCAATCATTTCAGTTCCTGTTTCGTGATTCTTAACAGCATCTGTATTTCTTTAGCAGTTACACTGTCGGCTGTAAGAACCATTCTGGTAAGTAATGCTTAGAATCAGAGTAGGACAGACACAAATAGTTAATTCCCACAGCGAGGTCTGTCATTACATATCAGATATAGTGACCGTTTGTCCGTCTCAGTTAAACATCAGGATTAAATGTTTAAAAGAGCGTCTCGGTGCTGATAAAGCCAAAGAGTGTAATGGCACTGTCAGCGTGGGATGTTGCAAGTAAAGGAATACAGTTAAATAATGTTTCTATAACTGAATAGTTTAATTGTTTGCTGTAATTGAACGGTTCTGTCAGTTTCCATAGAAACACATGCATCAGAGTACCTTAGAAAATGGCCGTGTTCTCCTGCCTGGCCTTTGGATTGACCAGATCTCTCCTCAAAAATGCAGCATGAAAGAAGAGGGAGGGAAAGCACAGATAAGGCCTGCAGAGGAGAGGGAGAGGGAGGAGGCTGAGGAGGGGAAGAGATGGGAGAAGAGGTTAAAACAGATGTGGGAGTGATGAAGAGCGAAACGAGGCAGCTGGATGCAGACAGCGAGCGAGACACAGGGCGATGCTGTCGATCCAGACCTCGCTCTCGTGGCCCGCCAGGTTCAAGACGACGAAACGGACGCCGGGAGTGTGGCGTGTGGCGTGTGTGCCGCACGGCAGAGCAAAACCTGAGTCCAACTGTATCTACTGTATGAGTGTGTATGACAGAGTCGACAATTGGATCATTAAAGCCATTCTCACAAAGGTCCCCGCCCCTCCCCCGGCTGAAAGGAGATGTCAAAGGTCTGTGACCTCTTGCATTTATGTGCATTGATCCCTCTGGTGGGGGAGGGGCTTCCTCCTCAAAGCCTTCCACCATCAGCTGTTACATCTTAGCTTCACCTGCAGGAAGTGGATGTCACATTTTATTTTATTTTATTGTGGCAAATGTGCACACTAACAATGACCAGTGCTTGAGGATATTGTTCCTTTACACTGGACTGGAAAGTGACAAGAGGCTGTTTATACGCAAACATCTCATTTTTAGATTCAGTTCTATGTCGACTAAGATTTAGCTGTGATGTGTGTGTGATGTTGTTTAGAGGGTAAAACAGTCAATCAATTAAAATATACAGAATGAGGCAGCTCAGGCTCTGAGAGCATGTGACACACACTTACACTGTTTTCAGTCATTTTATTAACGGAATACTTCATTGAGAAATTTGTAGATTAATGGAAAATGACAATAATTAGCAGTTGCGGTGCTGCTATTGTTTTTCCGTAAGGCAGGACAGGCACACAAGCTTTATTTATGTGGTAACTTTCATTCCACGTTGAAGCACAATGTGCAGCACAAAGCACGAGCTAGCATGGAAGCTGTGGAAAGTGTAAAGATAAGAAAAAACAAAGGAATAAAATCTGATTAATTACAATGATAGCTTTACCAATAAATTATTCGACACATGAAATCAAAAAGGGATAAAAAGCTGAGGAAATATTTTGGAACGTTGTCTCCTCTTTGTCACGTCCTGGCAGCTGCAGTGTTTTCAAAAACTCAGTTTGATCAGTGAGCAAACATCTTGTATCGTGTCCTTCCATCACAAAACAGTGACAACCCAGTGACAATAAACTTAAGTTGTTATTGATAAGGAATTGTAGTGCTGTGTGTTTATCGTCGATTATTGTGTGTGGAACAAATCACTCCTGGCTCGATGTCTTGACCATGAATTTGTGAGTCCACTTCGTGCCTCAGTGTTTACAGCCGACTCACAGTGAAGTGAGGGAAAGGTTGAATGACATTCTAAGCAAAACAAAACAAAAATACGTGTTGCTTTCTCACAGTCCTAGAATGTGACTTTTAGTGATGGATGGAAGGAACTAACAGCCAGGAAAGTGGGACACGCAGTACAGCCAAAAAGACTGGCCTAAACATCCTGCTCTTTTGTTACAAGGGAGGCTCCTGATGCTAATTGTGTGTCTGTGTGTGTGTGTGTGTGTGGGTGTTATGCATGAGTGGAACGTGACCCTAAGTAGATGGCACTTCCTGTTGTCCTGTTAGTTATCACTGATTGTGACATGCAGGACAGGTTCTTATCCGTCACCACTGAATCTCCTGGTTGACCCGGTCCCCAGTTTATTTTAGCCCCCTGTCTCTACAACATAAATAATACTTCCCCCTATTCATGCAACAATTTTTTTATGGCTGTCCTATGGAATATTTTTGTGAAAATGTCGAAATAAAAGAAGCATAAAAATATTTTGCGTTTCCCAAACTTCCTCCATTGCCCTAATGTCTCTGTGCCCCTCACCCCCAGATCAAAGTTGAAATAGCTCCCTGGCAGAAATGAATGGAACTTATCTGTACGTGCCCCCAAGTCGTCCATCAGGAAGCGTGTCCGAAGCAAAGTCAAAGGGTCACCATTAACCGCACGCGTGTGTGTGTGTGTGTGTGTGGGGGTGGTATGTCAAGGTGAAGGAGGAGTTTCAGTCCTGTGTTCCTCCAGTTGAACGCTTTCAATTGCAGCCGCAATAAACAAATGAGGTCAATAACCCTGACACCTGAGTAACCTTGCCTCGCACATCACATCCCAGCAGGACGGAGGCATGAAGAACTCATATCTACACTGTTCCTCCTTCGTTTTCTTGTATTTTTTCCGTGGCCTCCATTACACCGACGTGAGCTCATGAAGAGCAAAGTATGCGTGCGGCTCTGTGGAGAGCACTTAGTAATAATATATCATCATTCTGGCCATTGAAACCTGGAAAGCACTAAACCGAGAATTCCTCCTTGCACAGCGCTGTTATGGAACAGTGTGTTCTCACGGAGTGTACCTCTGTATTCCCTTCCCCCTGTGCACAGATGCCAACCCCAGTGGAACAGTACCTGCAGCCAGAAATCACTGCATGCAGCTTAGGTGTTCTTTTTAAAGAGTACAGTGTGTGCCATGGCACGGGAGAGGTCATGTTACTATGGTCTGCAGGAAAGTTAATGGTTGTTTTTTTTTAGGTTGAGGTTCATTGTTTTGGCCTTTGCATCAAGTGTCAGATTGTTTTTTTTTATCGATGTGGACATCAGACACAACTGAATATTTTCACAAGTGCTCTGCTTTTGATTACAGGCCACATCTAATATGCATGAGGCAGCTGTCAGAGACAATACACAGGGAAAATGATGTGTTTCAGAAAATCTTTGACTTGTCACATATTGGTCGATTGTAATATGAGTTCATACCCCCGTCTAGATTTAATAACTTTATTGATATCAACAATATTGATGATCCAATAATTAATAAAGTAAACATTTTTGCTTCATCCATTGTGATGATTCACTGTTTCTCTGAACTATCTTTAAGTTTTGGACTGTCACTCAGGCAAGACAACTTTTAAAAACTATTTTGGCACATTTTTTATACAAGATTATTATTGATTATTCCTACAAATCAGCTGTTTAATTGATAATCACTTTGACTTTATTGCAATTTTAGAATTTATAGGTAACACATCAGTTTTTTAGCAGCTACGAAAAGTTTGAACAGTCAGCGGTAGACAGGACATGTGCAAACAACAGCTGGAAACACTCAGGCTCGCAGCCAGATTTCTATGACAGCATCGTTAGCTTTTGCCCACATGTATTGTCCCAAATCTCCCTCCCTGCACACACACACACACACACACAAACACACGTGCGCGCACATCGAAACACAAGGTCACAGTTTGTTGATGTTGCCAGCCAGGGGTTGTGGGGGAGAGTGCTGTCTGTAGCAGAAGGCTTTTCCATATGCTGTCACAGCTTGTCCAAGGCTACGGTGACCAAGACCCAGCCCTCCGCTGCGAGGACTCAGCGTTCCTCTGTGGCAGGGGAGGTCATTCTCTCTCTCTCTCTCTCTCTCTCTCTCTCTCTATCTCATTCTCCCTTCATGAACATTTGCAATTCAAGAATAACCGGAAAACACATCAGACTTTAAATAGATAACGACTATAAAATGCAGAACTCTTTACAGATTTCAAAGTAAGATTTTTTTAGTGGAGATGATCCGATACCGTTTTCTTGTCCTGACACCGGATTTTGGCAGATAACGAGTACTGATCCGATACCAGTGCATTAAAATAAATACCAACTTATATCATGTATTTTAGCAGCTGTATGCTACTAACCCTGTATCGGAATGATGATACTATCATATGGCCTGGATCAGGTTAAACCCTGTGAAAAACAAATGCATACAGATAATTAATACCGTATATCTTCTTTTATCATCTAGTTTGACAGTCATAACTTAAAAAGAACAAAAATCTAGGAATACACACCAACAAACAACATGTTTGTCCGTTCTCTTTCTCTGCTTTGCTTTGTCTTTGATTTTATCGCATTGTTGGATTGTGGTTTCCAAAGTTTGCTGCTGCACTTTGTCCTTCTTCCCCTTCGCCTTGGTGAACTCCCCCTGTTCTTTCATGTGATGCTTCTCCACATGCTTTATGTGTTTGCTGTAGTTGTAGTTGGCAGAACTATAACGTCTTTCATACGGCACATGCCGCTGATTTACTTGGACTTTCCAGCCTGAAATACTGCTAAATTGCTGACATGTTGGCCTCGAGCTTCCTGTCTTTTCTGTCACATCTGCCAGTTGGTTCAGTGTCCATCTCTCACAGGGATCAGAGCGGGATGAAGTGGCACCGGTCCTGAATAGGTTTACTGTCACTTTTTCTCATCAGCAAGGTTTGTGTGTGGGGGTCAAGCCCACAACAAAGCTCGACTCTGCTTCCATTGTCCCGTTAAGACAAAAAAAAGAGTCCTGCTGATGCTGAGGCTCTTGCTGCAGTAAGGGGGACTGATGGGATTTAAGTGTGGGTCCGGTCACCGTGGGCAACCTGGTGCTTATTAATCGGGACGTTGGGGGATGACGGAGTGAGAGGGGCGAACGGGGGTGGGGTTGAAGTTGATGCAGCAGTGCCGCCTGGGGTCAGGAAGAAGGGCATGATGGATACAGTCGATCGCCCGGTAAGGAAGTTTGGAGATAAAAGGGGAGGAGGCTCTGTCGTCAGGACATTAAGGAGCCTCTTTGTCACCGTGTCACTCAAATGGATTCAAGGTGGCCGGGACTTTTTTTCAGGCAGGAAAAGAAAGGAGGGGTCCCATTGTGAAAGGTGGGTCTCTCTCTGGATGCCTGATAAACACAACAGACCCCTTTCTTATGTCCCCTCCATGAGCACTCAGTTCTCCTGCATGGCTAAATTAAGTTGGTGTGGCAGAGGTCGGATCTTTCCGGGGGAAGACTGTCGACTGGATCCTTTCTATTGTGTCAGCAACTTTAATCTACGTTACTTCTCTTTTAAAGCTTAACGCATCTAAAATGTTTAGTGAAGATCCTTAAACGCAGACAATGGATGTCTTAATCTCCAACTTGTCTCAGACATTTAGAATTAGTAAAACTGGGTATAGAGCTACAACCTATACGACGACTCTTTTATCCATTAATGTGCTAATTACTTTCTTAATTAACTAATTAAAACCCCTATAGGAGAAAAACTGTGCATCCTTAATAGTGGAGAAGCTTGAACTTGGTTTTGTTTTCTATTTATTGTTACATCCATTTTATCTTACATACTTGAATATACATTTTCTATCCATCATTTAATTAATTGCATAATCTTTTGATCATTAAAGTATTAAAGGATTTTTTTTATAGCTACAGAGCAGCTATAGCATCAAAAGACTGTTAAAAGTGATCTCATACTGAAATATGGCACTAAATCCTTAGTTAGATCAATAATTAATACAATATTTTTGATTTAAAACATTTTTTTATGAGCTTTATAGCCTCCATGCAAACATATAATTCAACACATATATAGAATACAACTTCCAATGTATAATAAATGTGTAATGAATTTTTAAGTTTAAAACTTGAAATTAGATATTTAGAGAAATAACAGTTTACCTAATAATTTCTAGTTATTTAGTTTTGAGCCACTTCTATTTACTTATCAAGAGTAAGTACACAAAAAAAGGCTGATGCCAAAAAATCCAATCAGTGGATATTGATTTGAAGTTATTTCATCACACATACCTAATGTTTTGGTTTATGTTTGATGCTATTGAAAAACATAAAACAATACCAAGTGATGCATGAGTATTTATTTTTCCATCGGTGATCATCTCCTCATTGATATCACGTCCACCCCCCCGTCTGATGATGATGATGTGTATGCATGTTGCAGCTCAGGCTCCTGGAAGCAGAACCTGACCCCTGAGCTGGTCATGTCATCTGATAAGAGCCGATGTTTTGATAGTGCTGCCCCTCTCAACATGATCCATGGATCTCCTTTTACACCCCATAACAAATAGGGCTGTCTAAACAACAGTTTATGGCCAGGACAAGGCCTGGTCAACCATCATCAAAGATCTGCTCTGGGATGAGCCATTAGGTGTGGACCAGATGTTATAAGCTGTGGTGATGGAGGAATCACTTTCTTGCTTCGATTAGGACACAGTCAGGGAACTGGTTTCATGTGTCTTTGCAAAGGAGGTTAACGCATTTGTTTTGTTTGCAGGATTACGCAAAAACATGCAAAAATAACCCATTATATTTCGGTGCTTCTCCAGATCATATCAACAGTAATGCATGGATCCTGATGTTTAGGGAAATTGTAGTTTTGAGTGTGTGAAATTTGGTGCAGATCCTTAATACTTTTTCATGTAAGGTCAAACATAATTTTTGCATTTGCAGACAAAATTCCTTCAATCTACATTTTTTTTTTGAAGATCTCAGTTTTCCTTACCTCCTCTTGCCCTTTACCATTGACCAGCATTTGACCGCTGCCGCTGACAGTTTTACTGTATGAAATAGAACTCATTGTTGTCTTATTCAATATCGCTCCCCCTGAATAAGTCCATAAATGCATTAGGGTCCTGTGTCTCTCCCTGTTGTTCCGACTCAGGCTTGAACTGGTGTTCAACCCGGCAGCGTTGTAAAATGCAGATTGGGTTGACTGACAGGGCTTCCATTTTATTACACAGTCATGAACAGAGCTGTAAACTGTGACTCATCCTTCACGTTCATTCACTTATTCCATCAGGGTTAGGAGTCATGAGAGCAGATCCCTCTGAACGCCGCTCACATCGTTTGGTATTTTCTGGAGATGAGATGATGCTGTTTGAAAGTTTTTAAATGTTTTAAGTTGAAAATATTGGTCCTGTGATTTATGGCACAGACGCCCAAAGTAAAAGCATGAGTCTTTATTTGGCTTTCAAGTTTGCAAAGGATGAAATTGAGAGAAAAGTGTATGTTCAATTTCTTCAGCCGTACTTAAAGCATGGGTAATAGCTTACTCATTAGTATATCATTAGTTAACAATACACATAAGGACACGAAACCTTTTGTAGCTACTAGCCATGTCCAATGGCATTGTTGGGACCTGTCTTGTCGGCAACTGTTGTTTTGCATGATAAAAATACTTTAACTTTTCTTTTTTTTAAATTTAATGGAACTTAACGCTTGAACCAAAGACATCCTTTAAAAATGTATACTTAAAACTTACTGTACAACATAAATATCACAAACACATTATTCTGTATGTATAGGACGGACATTTACATGATTAAACAAACACTAACTTGTTCTTTTGGTTAAACAATAAATCCTTGAGTCAAAATGTCAGAATATAAGTAACAAAAAACTTGAAGTCTTAAAAAGAAAAATAGTCGTTCTATCATAAAGAACTGACAATTTACAGCAAACAATCTTAAAACCCCCAAATTATCAATTGACTCTCGACAATTTTGGGGGAATTTTCAAGCTTTAATCTTCAAAATATTATTTATGATATTTCTAATCATGTTGTTAACCAATATTTAGAGTCTGTGGTGTCATTCGGGTCAGAGCTGCGTTTAACAAGGTTTGATTTTCATTTGTGCTGCTTCAGTTATCCGCTCTGTGGACCTCTGCCATTAAATCATGCTGGCCTTTGTCCGCGGCTCAGATTCAGTTTAAGGTTAAATGCCTTGCCCTTAAACTCATCCGCCGGGCCAAAGTGTGTGGCAAGGTCACCGTTCCAATCAACTGAGTGTTAACACAAAGGCTGCTTGTCCCCTAATGGATTAGCTCTACAGTGACTCAATGAGTCCCTGCACCACCCCTCCAGCCCCTCGCGGGCCTTCCCAGCGCTGCTCTCCTTTCACACGCACCACCTAGCCCTTAATTTTGAAATGAGTTTTATAACTGGACAGTAAACTTCCAGTGGGTTAATGATGATGGCTTCTTCATCTGCCCAAATGCTCCTTTTGTCCGCCCCTCCTCAAGCCCCGCACCCTGCCCCCGTTGCCTCTGGTCACACCAGGCCTTAAACCTTGGTTCACCCCACTTTATAGTTCCACAGATAATCCCCTAGAACACACACACACACACACACACACACACATGCACGGACACGCACACACACCCACACACACAGCCTCAGGCCATTATCTCCACTGAGCCTTGCACTGGTGTCTTTCTCCCACTCTTTCTCTCCCGACTTCAGCAATGGCATTCAACTGGAATGTTTGCCTTTGTTTGTGTGGCCTACTGGAAACCCATGAATGGCCTTAGCTCATCTGCTATCCTCACTAGCGCCGATTTGCACTTCAGGGCCCAGCAGGGAGTCCCGAGCCGAGGGAGGAGGGAGGGACTCGAAGGAGGCCGTGGGGCTTTTATAAGGAAATTAGAGCCGTGGACTGCCACCCGGACAGTAAACAACGGTGCGAGTCCTCACACCCTTGGCGTCACGTAGCCCCGTATGAAACGAACAGCGAAGGGCGTCCTGTTTGCGGGAATTTTCACATGGTCGCCATTTCGGTTTGTTGTTTTGCTTTTTTGACAGTTGTGCTGCGGGATTGTTTTCTTATTATAAGAGTGTGACGTGTTAAGTGGCACCTCGGCCGCTGTACTTCCTCCCCACCTGATACTCTCAGTTTGTCGCTGGAACCTCATCCTCATGTGCTAGTTGGGTCGATCAGAGGAGCAGTTTAAGTTGAGCTAGGTGATTCTCTTGTAGCTCTAGGCCGCCTCGAACAGCCATCCGGTGTTCGGCATCTGCTGAGTCAGCTAAAGACAAAGCTGTGGCACTCATCTGGGAATCCTAAGAGAGCGAGAGGAAGACCCCCCCCTCCCCTCTTTCTCTGAATCTAGAACAAGATCTCCCCCCACGGCTGATCACGTGACTCGTCTTTCCTCAGGTGGCAGGGACACTTCCCCTTTGTCAGGGATTTTAGCAGGAGCTCAATGCAGAGGTGAAGGATGGGCTCGGGGGGCGGGCAAGCATTCAATCCACACTCTTTTGTTTTCTTTCCCTTTTTTGAACTGTGTCTTTTGAGGCCAAACAAAAAAAATGCCGGGGTTTACTCATTATCTCCGTTTTAAATGGGGCCATTTAAGACGGGCCATGTCAAAGTCAGGGGCTGAGGCATAAATCACGCTGACAGCTCTTTTCCCTCAGTTGAACTTGTGTCTTAACGGACGACCGGAGAGATTTCCCTTTTGCTTACACCTGATAAAAAACTCTCCATTAACAGCATCTCCGCCACGTACCGTCACACAGAGTCCGATGTGAGGCCCGAGACCCGGTTATTTGTCTTGTCTGTGTGGTCTAAATCAGCAAGAGCCGGACAAATTTCACAGTCAAACTCAAGCCCAATGTTTGGACAAATGTGGCTGATTGGGAGAAATGGGTGCGTGAATGCGCCGTAAGGACTAATGGGGGCCCTGATTGGCTGGTGCGGTGGTTTACAGCCGCCCTCACACTGACTGTGGCCTCATATAACCATTGGAGGGGAGGTGAGAAGAGCTGCACACGACTTGATTAAAACAACTGTTGACTGTGTCTGTGGTAATGAACTGGAACATGGGTCACGCGGCCCGGTGAAGCAGGGGATGTGGATAACGAGAGAGTTCGTGACAACGGAAATATAGAAACTGTTTATTTCAGACATTATTTTTACATTATTTAGTTTATTTATCAGGTCATTTGTGTGTTCAAGTTGGTATTTAAAAAAATCCACCATAGTGTTTCTCTCATCTCAAGAGTTTGAATCAATCAAATCAGTGTGTTTGGTGGAAGATATCGGCAAAATGTAGAGACTCCGGTGATTTGTAAATATACCCTTCTATCAAGTAGACGTGAGTTTACTCAGACTTACTGTTTACCTGACAAATTCTTGCTGACTTTACTGGACATTAAGTAGTCTGCAAGAAACCAGACAAAGCAGCTTAAGTATATTTCATAGTGCAAATTTAGTTTGTTATATCGGCAAAAATTATTAAATCACTTTTTTCCCTTAATAAATTTGGTAGTTTTTCCTTATTGTAGTTGAGGGTTAAGGGCAGAGGATGTCACACCTTGTTAAGCCCTTTAGTCAAATGCTATTTGTGAATACGGGTTATAAGAATAAAGTTTGATTGATTGATTGAAGAACAAGAGGTTCAATTTCCTCAAACCTGCAGAAAAAACAAACACTTAAAAATTATGCTTTGCAAATGCAATCACTGACTATGGATTGTGAACTGGAAGAATGAATGGAAACGGACTCAAAGGGGAAAAGGCGATTTCTTACATTTCAGTAACATTCAAGTTAAACTTAAGAAAATATAACATTCAACCGAAAAGTGGTAGATGTGTGTTTCCCATCACTGATGCGACACATTCCTAACTTCACTCAACCCACATTTACAGTGTCATCAATCTTGATCCTTGGTTATTTCCTCAGAATTTGTCCCCTCTCTTCCTGGCAAAGTCCTGATAAGGTGCTAGCGCTGATCACTGAGCTATAATGACACATAATCCCCCAACATCTGCCAGCGCCTGTTGATTTGCGGTGCATTCCCGTTTATTTATTTTGACCAGATGAGCCTCTGGTATTTACAGCCGGAGTAAAAGCCCTAGTGTGGGGTCAATCCTGGGCACGGCTTCCAAGACAAAATGCTCAGGCTGACCTGAGACGAATTCTGCTGTTGTGAATTGGCCCCCAATAAAAAAAAAAAAAACCTAAAAAAAAGAAGTTGGGTTCGGCAGCGAGAGGCTGAGTTTTTGGTGTGAGAGCGAAAGTTTAGAGATGACCTCGCTTCCTCGAATGCATCCACATGACAAGGTGCCCTCGGACAGATGTCGTTGGCGTGCTGGGGGTCACGCGTGGCAGGGCGCCGTGGCTGTGTGGCGGCGGGGAGATGTCGCTCCCCTCCTTTGTTTCCCCCCCCTCCTCGACTCTGCAGGCCTCCAAGAGCATCTGTCACCACAGGGGGTCAGCAGGGCCAAGATGAATGAGCCCCCGGTGGATTCCCCCCCCCCCTCCTCCTTGGCAAATGGCACAGGACAGAGGAGGGCATAGGGGACTTGGGGGAGGGGTCTGTGTTTGTGTGTGTGTGTTTGTTTGCATGCCAGTGAGAGAGAGCGAGAGAGGGAGAGAGGGAGAGAGAGAGAGAGAGGGAGGGTGTCTGCTGTACTGAGGGGAAGGAGTGGGATTCCCATTTCTCTCCATAGAGGATCATGACAAAGGTGACCCACCACAGAAGAGTGAAACTCCATATGCTGCCTGGATATTAGGAAATTCCTCCCACCAGGATTTATTATCTAACATGGACTGCATTTGAAAAAAAAAAGGAAAAGGCTGCCGTCACATTTTGGATTTACTGCATTTGAATTGGATTTGATGGGTTTCCTGTGCTGCTCCGAGGCGTCATGGAAGGTACAGGAGAAGTTTTCTTGTGTGTCACGTCACGTAGCATTAATGAGATGGGCTTTTAGCACCTAATTTAGAGAACATGCAGAGATGTTTGTCTTTTTTTCCACCCCCCCCCCCCCCCCCATCCACTCTCTCTCTCACGTCTGATGGGCATGGGTTGTCTTTTCTGATGTGAAGAGTGTGCTGAGGTCTTTCCCGCATTTCAACCACTGGTATGGACTTTAACACGTCGAAGCATAACAATGAGGTGAAAATGACCTGAGATATTTATCAGATTTCCATTAACATCTTATCTGCTGCTCCACCGGGGACTGGAATGCTTCAGCCCACAGCCAGTTTTAATTAAGTTCTAGGTAAATCCTGGATAAACCCTTGTTTAGTGGCCTGCAGTTTCTTAATCAGCTAAATGTTAAACCGGGATCAAATGTCAAGTTAAACAGTTTGGAGGGAATGTAACTGCAGGTAGAGATTTCTTCACATTTCTGTGGCCTTTTACGTGAAGAATCTGCTGATTCAGAGTGAGATCAAAACTAGGTTAAGTCAATTTAATCCTGCTCCTCACACCACTGTAAACACTGTAATGTTATTATGCAGCTGAGGGAGAAACAAAGGGACCAGAGAGAAAGAAAAGGCAGATTTGAAAGTAAAATCAACTCAGTAGAATAGAGATAAATAAAAAAATGAATTAGGTTAAATGTCTTGAGATTTAATCTACAACATGTGATATTGGGAAGACTTTTATTTGCTTTACACATTCTAAAATTGTGTCCTTAAACAACCAAACCAATTCCAGATGTTTTAAAATGTAATTTCATGCTTCATTAGTTTTATCAACTTTTATATGCAACAATTATGTCGACAAGTTAAACAAACTGCTATAGATTACTATTATTTTACCTCATGGACTAATTTTACTATCTCAAATTAAGGTCTCATCTTTCTTGTTACAATCTTAAATATAAAATGTAAAAAATGAAATATAAGATATCACTACAGATGGAGGAACACAAACAATGTTGCACACGTGGAACAGTGTATAAACAGATGTTCCTTTTGAGTTTGATTAAATTCCATTCTGAATGGAGCTGTCTATTTTCTGGCATCAAATAAATCTTTTTACATACATTTTTGCACCATACTTATTAAACACACTCAGTCATATGATTGTGTTTATTATAGGAGTGTGTGTCCATGCACATGTATTTGCACTTGCAGTGAGAAAGACTATACGCTGTAAATCTATTTGTCTTTCTCCGTCGCCTTGAATCCTGTCTCAACAAAACAGCACATCAGCCCCAACATGTCCTCAAATGTCATCCCTGGAAAACCAGAACCTGACCAAGCGCCTCAGGGCCAGGCTCGTGCATGCGACTAGATTTACGGCACCTTTCGCCCTCATCTCACGAGACATCTGCGTCTCCTTTCGGTGTCGTCTACCCCCTCGCGACCTGATAAGCATCCAAATATTTCAGGACTGTGCTGCCTGGCTAATTAACAGAATGTGAAACCTCAGGTGGAGATTCATATCCTCTGTGGGAACACCCAGTGGAAGAGGAAGCCCGAACCTGTGCTACTTCATACTTAAGCTGGAACAAATTTCATGTCATCAATGCTATTTTATGTCAAAGTAAATTTGCCGTCAGCTTTTCAGTTCCCCCTTTTTTTTTTCTCTTTCGTTTTCTGACATATTGACATTTTTGCTTTAACTCTTCAGTTTGATAATCTGTATCCAGCCGGCTAATCATTCACCAAATAAGTTCCAGTCAGTAAATGCAAGTTGAACCAGCTTGTGTACACTTGCTATTCGAAGGACTTGGACCCCAGAGCGGCGTCGCTCTTACAGAACGGCAGCACACAGTCAGAAGTGATGACGGTCGGTGTTGAACAGAGAACTTTGCTTCGGCTATATCAGACACTGAGTGGCTAAACAATACTTTGTCTAGGGGTCAAAGTAACTGACGAATCCATTCAGAGAGTGACTGCGTCCAGTGAGTGCTGCTGCAAAGTAAAGCACCCAATTGTGTTTCATGAAAATAGCCCCGGGGGCTGTGGTATCACGTAACAGCCTTTTAGCCTCGCAATAGTGAGTACATATGTCACGGTGTGAGTTTGAGAAGCCATAAGTGTAACTATTCCCTTTGTGGAAGTGTTCCTCGGACTGTGGTGACCTTTAGTACAATGTCAAAAGAAGATTGTTTCACCAACGTAGTCATTGGGGAAATAAAATAATCAAGAATTTTGTTCAAATTAAAGTTATATTAACGCAATTCAACTTTAATTTGAAGAAACTGAATTAATTTGAGTGTTGCATATGTGTTTCAGAAAAAAAAAATTGTATATGTTCTTGAACTCTATAATTACATTTTCTATGATAAAAGTTAAAACTGAACGTGGACACTATTATTTGACCTCTTTGCGAAGCACTAAAATACCATAATAACAGAAATACTTTGATAAAAATGTCCATTATTGTCCAGAGTAATAAAACTTCAAGAAAAGACAGATTTCTTAAAATGTGTAAAACTCTTAAAAGCAGGATAGGAACTAGAATACGACTCACTGGAGTGTAAACCTCCACCAAGGCCCAACAGTCCCCTTCAATTCAAACAAGCTGCATCAAAATAGATCAGTCCCCTAAATATGTTATATATTTCATTTAGATTTGTGCATTGTTCCCTGCAACTGGCAAAGAAAGCAATTCTTTTGCCTGCATGTCCCGTCCTTCCACCGTGTTTTGTTTAAATCTGCAGTTGTTTTTGCGTAATCCTGTTGAAAAACAAACTACCTAACTAAACAACAAACACATGTGCGTTGCTCAAAACACAACATAAGAGGTAACAAGTACAATTTTGTTAGTAGACTCGTTTTATGAAAAAGAAAATACTGTAACCTATTGATAGCATTATTGATTTTTGGGGATTTCAGTCCTGAATCTCTTGCTTTTAATTTCAGTTCAAAACCTCAGCGTGCTACAGTGTCCATATCTTTCAGCACAGGTCCAAAATGATTCATCTGTGTTTCTCTGTGTCACTGATAGAGTCGCTGTGTGAACTAATCAGAAATCTCTCTGCTCTCCCCCAGGTCTGGAAGCTCTGAGAGAAACTTCTTCTCTGAAAGTTTCTGCTGAGTGTTAGTGACCCAGCATGTAGCAGAGGTGAACAAGTCCCTTCACGCCTGGGAACGATCTGACAACGTAAGTCCCCTTGTTTTTATTTTAATAAGCTGCTTCATGTGTTGTTGGTAGAAATTCAGCTTCCTTATATTCTCCTCTTTGCTGGTCGTCCCAGTCCAGTGAGTGGAGATTAGTGTAGCTTATTCTGACCCGGGGTCAGATTCATGCAATCTGTTGATGCCACCCAGGAGGAGAGGACTGGCCTTGACTGAACATCTGACTGTTGCAGAGTCACCACTCGCTCACATGAACACTCCCCTTTTTTAACCATTAGCCACCTTGAGCATTGCGTCTCCCCCCCGCTCATGTTTGACCATCTATCATGCAAACAGCCGCTGCTGACTCACCACCTTCCCCCCTCGCCACCACAGCTGACCTTAGCAACCACCTGAGTCACACCCCAGAAACATCCGCTAGGCGACCTCTGCCACAGTCACGCTTTGTTTTACGTTGTGCAGGTGATAAAAGGTCATTCTCTGTGTTCACCTCCGGTCTGCGCAGGGTTAATGACAAACCAGTCCTCTGAGGCTCGAGGGTCAGTCGGCTAAAGAGGCCTCCGGAGCCTCCTTTAACTTCACAATCGAACAGGCAGCGGCTGCTTTAAAAAACGCCCTCAGGCAATCATTTTCTTTTTTGTCTTTAACCCCTTCTGTCATTGTTTCTCAATGCAGCCCCGGCCACCTTCCTCCCATCAGTTAAGCAAGAAATACTGTAGCTTCATTCTGTTAAGCTGCTTATCTCTTCAACAGCACAGTCAGGCACTGTTAATCTTGTCTTTTGTCTGGGTTGGTCGGATTCCTCCCCAGGAAGGTTGTTAGGTAAACACGGGGTCTGGAACCTGCCCATGCGTGGGCAAGGTCAGGACCAGAAAGACGACTGCAACCGCATTCCCACCCGGCCTAATAAAAATACAGAGTCAGGGGAAAAGAAACAATAGATGATTCTTAACTGAGTGACGGAAAAGGTTGATTGAATCCCTGCAATGTCTATTTTAAAACAAGCCTCTGCCTCCATGTTCATGTTTTTAGATCATGTATAAATTAAGACATTAAGACAACTCAAAGTTTTTGACAGCAAAATATGTTTATTGATTAGTTGGATTAGGTCAATGACTGTGTTAAATCCTTTACCAAGCAAAAAGTCCTATAAAATATTGACTCTTACTGAAGAATCTTTGGGTTTTGGGACAAATCAACACATTTATAAACACCTTTGGCATCTTGAATGGATATTTTACTACTTGATGATCCTTTGTAGACAAAGTGACTATATGTTAGGAGTTAAATAGCTTCATTTATTCTGTTATCTGAGCCATGCAAGGAGTTTTTGTTTTCATCTCCATTTGCTTGTCTCGGATTTGGATTTCCACCAAACTTGCCGGAGGGATGTTTTTAACGTTTTGTGACAGTCTTGTTGATTTCTCATTTCTATTTTAAATTATTAAAATTTCTGTATTTTGTGTCATGTTTTCATTTGGCAAATTTGCTGCTGTTACATTTCACATTCAGCCCATTTGCCCTGAACAAAACGAACACGGTTTAAAAGCTGATCCAGTGTTGATGCTGTGCGTCCTGTGAAAGGACAGCCTGGCGTGTGTTAAAACATAACTAAATTATGAGTTTAGGTAACTTGTGAAACCGAACACAGTCAAAGTTAACTTGTGACCTTCTCCTGTTGTCCTGCTCAGCAGCTACAGACGATTTGTCTACGTTAGGACAGATCGAGGAGTTTGAGCTTTTTCCAAACAGCTGAAGTCTGTAACCTGCATCTCTCCACTTGACGGTTGTAATGTTTATTAACCACAACACTGGTCTGCACCTGTCAAATGTTTTCCAAGGACAAGCATGGAAGGCGTTTCAGGCTAAACGTCAGGAAAGCAGCCAAAACCCTCCCTTTATTTTTCTCTTTCAGATTTCCATCCTTTGAAAACTCTTGATAGTGGGTTCGGTATTAAAAACAGATCTGGTGACATGTTATGACAAATTTAAAAGTGGGAGTTTGAGTTGGAAGATGTTTTAATGAACTGACCCACTGAAAGGAGCTTTTCTCCTCACGCTCTGTCTTCCCCTCTTTCTTCTATCTATCCTCTTTGAGAGTCCATGCTCGGCCCTGTGTCCAGCTGCCACCTGCCACCGGAGAGTCAGCCCGGTGCCCACACAGCTGACCCCGGCAGATGTCCCACAGTGGACACTGGGGTGGGGGGTGGGGGGGGCACGGGGGCAGAGCAGGCAGAGTAAAACATGGACAGACGGAGTAAAAAAAAAACAGACAGGGAAAAGCCATTGGCCTTGGCTGTTATGTTTCTGTGTGTGGTCTAGATGTTACTCATTTAGTGGGGACCTACATCTGTTTTGGGAATTATTTATTACAAACTAAAGGGCTGCGGCTAATGTCTATTATTATTATTAATTAACCAAACTTTTGTTTCTAAATAATCCAACCAAGGAGGCAATTCTTTAATAATAAGTATAAGTATAAGTATAAGTCCAACCATTCTGTTCATTAGACACTGCAAGTAGAACCTGACCGATTCAGGTGTATCGGGGGTTATTCCAATACCGATTTTAAAACATTTCCAAAACAGAAATGCAAACCTTTAGTGTTCTGCATTGTTTATTCTGTAAAAAATGATTTCGTATCAGCAAACATAAACACAGATACCTACACGTGTGTGAAAGGCTCATATCAGCTGATTCTGTTAGTTAACTGATGCATCGTTGTGCTTCTGGTAAACTTTGGACAGATTTACATTTTGTAGCAGATCCATTTCCAGAGTAAAACCTCTCCTCACCATGATCGTTGTCCCTTTTCACAAAGTATAAAACAGGATTATAATGTCAGGTCTCTCTCATGTGAACAGGTCATTTGCTTGAGACACCTGTTGCTGTCGTGCGGTGTGTACGGCCTCTCAGGATCTAATCAGTGAAGAGAGACGAACAGCATCATGACCGTGCATGTCTTCTCCACAGATAATGGGGAATTCATATGCCGGGCAGCTGAAGTCTGCTCGATTTGAAGAGGTTCTCCACAACTCGATTGAGGCTTCACTGCGCTCGAGCAGCGGAGATCCACAGCCCATCTTCACACAGCTCTACCTGGAGCCGGAGCCGTATCCTGGAAACATGGAAGGTAGGACCCTCACAGTGAGGGCCAAGTAGGCCAGTGCTTCAAATCAAATTAGTTTCAGGTTCACTCAAACTTTCTAAATGTTGTGTTTCTGTGTCTGAACGGCTGCAGTACAATTAAATGATCAAATTTCCTGAATTATTCCATTAAATTGCCTCATGTTTATTTTGTCAGTCATCTCTGCTGATACATGACTGATACATTATCAATATTGAAATATCAAGTCAAAGCCCTGGTCACGACTTTATGGGTCTTTATTTCATAATAAACATATTTGAAAATGATTTCGAATCTGTCAAATACATTGTTGCCCATTGTTGGGATCAGGCTCTAACGTGATTTAAAATCTACTTCAGACATTAAGCCAAAAGTCGACCTCCATGCCGGGGAGCCCCCGGGCCAAGACCTCATGAACGGTCACTCATCCAACGATCTTGAGGAGCTGGAGGAAGAAGACGACTCAGACAGCAGCAGCCCCCCGCTCCCCTACCTGCAGGCACCTGCACCAGACGGCTGCTGCACACTGGACGGTAACCACCCCCCCAACCTGCACGCCTTAATCCTGACTCTAAAATATAAATACGTTCACAGAAAAGTACTAAAATCCTTACAGAACATGTCATATTTTTACTGATTAATAGACAAACTGAAAGCTTGGCCCCTTTTTCTTTCTTCAAATCACTCATTTGCTTCCTCCTCCTCTCTCAGGGTTCTGTCAGGCAGGCAAAGACCTCCGCCTGGACTCCATAGCAACAGAGCCCATCGAAGTCCCAGCAGGCTTCGAGCTGGTGGGCGCCAAGTCCCCCAGTGTCCCCGAGCACATACTGGTGTGTGCCGTGGACCGCCGCTTTTTGCCTGACGACAACGGGAAAAATGCACTTTTAGGTCAGTCTGTTCCCCCTGTGGTCTGAGATCAGATCGTTTTTATGAATTCGGCCAATCACTGGATTAGTAATAACTATTTCTAAACTAATGCAATAATCTTATTATGTGGCCTCCAGGTTTTTCAGGAAACTGTGTGGGCTGTGGTGAAAAGGGCTTCAGATACTTCACTGAGTTTTCCAACCACATCAACCTGAAGTTGTCCACCCAGCCCAAGAAGCAGAAGCACTTAAAGAACTACCTGGTGAAGAATTCTCAGGGTGCTCTGTGCAAAGGACCCCTCATCTGCTGGAAAGGTACAAAACATAATATGCTGTCTGAGCTTTTCAAGTCTGTGTGATGCTGATTTATTCTCTGACGATGAGCTTGTGCACACAGTGACTCACGGTTGTTGTTGTCCCTCTCAGACTGTAAAACACGTCAGTTGTCCAGCAACGCGTCCACCTCCAAACCCAGCTCGTCCTCCTCGCTCAGCAGTAAAGAAAATGGAGGCACCAGCGGACACAGCTCATCTCCCTTTTCCCTCTCAGGTGAGACAGTACAACAACAACAACAACAACAACACAGATGCACATGATTCAAGCTCAAACAATTTATCGTCAAATGACGATCTGAATATATATTCCACCAAAAAGTTGTCGTTTTGTCTGTTGGTATAGCTGACGGGTTTATGTTGTTGCCATAGAGACAGGTTGTGGCGCCTGAGCCCTGAAAGGTGAGCACAGTCTGACATGTGAATAAAGATGTTCATGACTTAGGTTGTGACAAACAAAGGCTCTTTGCTTGGTTTCATTCCATTTTGTTAGAATTATGGTTTGATGCATTATTCTAGTATCTTAAAATATCTTATCTCAATGCAAAATAAGATTTGCGGTTTATGTTCATATTGTTATTGCTATTATCAGAAACTGTTATTAGCACCATCTGCTTTCTGTTGCAATTTCAGACTAAAAAGCCAATTTAATACATTTCAGTTGCACAATTCTGTACAGAAAACGACATTTCACTACACTTTTTGTCACAAGAGGATGAATCTTAAACAGCAATGTGATGAATTTAAGCCTGAATAATACGACCAGGAGAAAAATATTCTGCCTCTCTTCAAGTAGATGTTCTTCCCTGACTTGTCACAACAGCAGGGCCTCCTTCCCTCTTTGATTGAAAAAGGGCTCCTGGGCTTCTGGTATTGATTTGTTCTGAACCTGGAAGCAGCCTGTCAGCAGAGATCTCACACATTAGTGTGTTAGGTTGCTGACCCGCAGGGCTCGTTGTTGGGATACTCTTTTTTCCTGGAATCTCCTGACTGCGACCTTCAGGTACATCCTGCTCCCAGATTAGGTCACCGAAACTCGCCCAGGAGGAGAGAGGTTGTGCACCGTAGCATGCAGCCTCGCAACCTCCGTGCCAAATTATCCTGGAATCATTAATGAAAAGCAGAGCAGGGGCCTGTTTGTACTGTGCAACCGACGTGGAGTCTGAAGAGCGTGTGCTCATTTGACATGAGTTTGATACAAGCAGCATGAAGTCCAAAGGTGACCGATTGGTCCAAATTGACCCCTCAGAGGAATGGTGGATGTTAGGGCTTTAGTTTTAAGCAATCCATAACGTTTGTAACCGGTCTGGTGCAAAGAAACACCACGCCACGGACAGTGAGAGTGTTTTTAAGTGTTATATGTGTTTTTACACCGTTACACGTCTGTTTTCATTTCTAGATTCCCCCCCCACCAGAACGACGCAAGCATCCTCTGTGTTTTTCGGGGGTCAGGACCTCAGCCGAGACTCCAGCTTCCTCAAACCTCTGGCCTCCACACCTGGAAACAAGACTCTCCCAATAGGTGAGGCTCTTTTCCAGCACGGCAGTAGCTTTTGCATGGTTTCATCGGGGAATATTATTGCCAATTAGATTGAATTCTGCATTTGAATCCATCATATGAAAAACAAAGTATAAATTTTAGTCACACTCCTACGCTCCCAGTTGCATCCGGGCCTCGAAAGTGACATATGTCCAGATTTAGATGCTAATGAGCCTTTGCCTTCTCGTGAGTGACACTTCACTGGCCTTGCCCTTACACTGAAAGAGGTTGCTTAGCTACAGGTTGTTTTCTACGTGGTTCAGCACAAGGGAGATGGATCTGTGGCTGACCGTGGAGCAAAGATTAAGCTCTGCTACGTCCTCTTTAGACGCACACACACAACATGTACACACAACACGCGACTGTGTGTGTGTTTGTGTGTGTGTGTGTGCACTTATTTACGCACCAATCAATACGGAAAGAAGGAATGCTGTAATGACTTTTTAAGGCCTTGCTATCCATTAGCCCCTTTACAAGGTTGTGATATTGACAAGCAAAGACTACACATACGGATCAATGTTTTAGTGAATTGCATACACAGTGAATATGAGATTGGAAAAAGTCCAGTGGGGTCACCGGCGATAGACGATCATATATAGGAAATCAGTACGCAGCTGTCAGTACTGACACATTTATGTATTGTTCCCTCTCTGTTACAGCTGTGAGTATATTTAAAATTAATGTATTGAGTAAAATATTAGACATAAATATTTCAGATTAGCAATTAGGGTCTGTCAGTTTGTCAGTTTGTCAGTTGGTCAGTTGGTCAGTTTGTCAGTTTGTCCACCACATTGACTGGTCAACAACAACTGGATGAGTTTTCTTTTACATTTTCTTTATTTATTGTCATCAAAGGATGCAATCTTTATTACGACTGTGTTTAAATAAAACTTCCTCTAGCGCCCTCATCAGGTCAAAATCTAAATTATATTTTCCAAGGTTGTTTTTTTTGAGTCAGCTTCATCCGTCAATCAGGATGTTTCACCCCGTTTTATAACATCAAATAATCAATTAAAACCAAACTTAACTTAACAAAAATAGCACTGGGTGAAACATCAGTGTGATGAGAGCTAACTAAAATGAATCATCTATTTATTTTATTATATTATTATTCATTTTTTTGTCTGACTTATGATCAATCCACTGCACTTTACTGCAGCCAGCCACCAGGTGGCGATTGAGACGTTTTGGCTTCACTTTTGGAGAGATTCCATGTCGTCCATCTTTAAATACAATCTGTGGGTTAAGTGTATGTTCTATCTGTCTCTAGTGTGTTAACGTGTGCATGTGTGTGTGTCCAGTACCCACAGCTCTGAGGGTGAACGGGCCCACTAACGGTCTGGGTGTCGATGGGCGTCCTCCCTTACTGAGCCCGTCCCAGGTGTCCTTAGGGCCTCAGGCTCAGGGGTATCGCTCTGCCGACATAGGAGACATTCCATGTAAGCCTTTCTCTCTTCTCTGAGAAAACTAGAGTATCTGTCGAAACACAACATGTTGTACATTCATTTGGCTCCATTTTCTTTTTTAACGTAGTTCTCTGTGTCTGTTTGTGATCCTCAGTATCTTCTGTCATGACCTCGGGTCCGCCAAAGAAACGCCACCGGAGCTGGCATCCCACCACGTTAGTTCCTGTCCCACCAACAGCCGTCCCCGTTCCAGCCATCCGACCAATCGTTTGTTCCCCAGGTCAGTTCCTGAACCTCGTCAGGACTTGTCTTTGAGCTGTAATGTATTCTACATGAGTCAGTGGGAGCCGGATTTTAAATTGCCCTTAATATGTCACATGTTTCCTTTTTAGTTCATTTCCCTCTGTGTGTGTGTGTGTGCGTGTGTGTGCGTGCGTGTGCGTGCGTGTGCGTGCGTGTGCGTGCGTGTGCGTGTAGTGTGTTCCTGTGCCTTTCGGAGCAGAGACTGTGTTGTTTTGCTTCCTCTGGTTTGGGGACAGAGTACGCACAGCCCTGGTTTTCTCTGGTCGTTAGGGATGATTCACCGAACATCTCCATGGAGATACAGATGGAGAGTTTTGTAGCAGAAATGTTTTTTAAAATTGCAGGATTGAAGAAGGTTTCTGCCGCATCATGTAATTGCGGTTATATATAAACCAGCACTATTCCAAATAAATTAGATTAGAACATATTAGCACATTAGCAGAACAGCCACAACTATTAATGCAGGGTTTATATGAAAATGATTATGGTCTAACAGATTAGCTGTTCTTATCCAAATATTAACATGTTCATTTCCATGCAGGTGCTGTGTTAGGAGTGTCCTCTCCCCAGCCGCAGGTAGCTGCAGTCATTCAGCCCCAACCTGTCACGGTCGGAGAGACGGTCATCGTCCCCGACAACCTGCTCAACTCTTCGGGTGTTCGCCCTGTCATCCTCATCGGTACGATTCTTTATTCAGAGATCTGTCCTGCAGCAACGTAACCTCATTCAATCAGTGTCAGGAAAACAGAATCAAATTCTGTTTCACCCCTAGAGTAGGACAAAGCAAAATGAAAATTCAGTTATCCAGCTGATGATAATCTGCCATTTTTAGAGGTCAGACAGTGTATTGGTGTAGGTATGAGTAGTTTTTTTTAACTCTAGGCTCATCCCTGCACTTTATCCCATTATTTAGTTTGTAGCCACATATCACACTCATGCAGGATTAAAATGTTTATCTTTTTTTTCAGACCATATTCGGGTGTCCACTTTACTTTGAATAAATTGTCATGTTTCTCATATTTTGACTCCAAAATTGAGACTTTCTAAAAATCGACTTTATATTATAACTAGTTTAAAATTTGTGTTAAATTTCTTTACGGTAAACTTAATATTATCATTGCTTGATATCGTTTCAGGTTTGTCTAATGAAGGCTTCCTCTCTTTTTCAGGACATGGCACTTTACCTTACTTCTATGGGAATGTTGGGGATATAGTGGTGAGCCCCCTGCTGGTCAGCTGCTACAAGAGCAGCCAGCTGACAGAGAAAACCCTGGAGACATTGGGCCTGAACCGGAATCAGCTGCTCAGTGTGGAGACCATGATCCTGCTCACTTTACAGTATCTTGCACGTTTAAGTAAGCAGCAAACACAAAAGCTCACATCTCTATCTATCCCTCCTCTTTGTGTTTTTACTCATCATGTTGCTTGTGAGCTCAGCAGTGGGGTCGATGGCCGTGAGTTGCTCAAGTCTTGTTTAAACAATTAAACGCTCCTGCGAAAACAAATATCTAACTTCGACCATTTATGACCTTTTCTACATCCCGACTGAGGTCAGCTGAGGTGTATCAGGTGTATATGTGAGATTTCATATTCCAAATTTTCCCCTCAGGCTCCAATCAGATTCCACTGCGGGAGGAGCTGGAGCAGATCGTCCTGAAGGCCATGCTGTGCTGTCCTGGGGGTCCCGCCATCTCCCTGTCCCAGCTGCCCTGGTTGGCTCGGCTGGAGGCCAGCGTCTCCGGGGGAAGCGTCCAAGTCGTGGTCACCCACAACTCTTTGGGAGAGGGCATCTCGGAGTCACTGCGCACTCTCAGCGAGGGCCCCCACCCCCAGCAGTGCCTGCCCACCTATGTGGTCATCATATGTGCCTCGAAAATGAGCACCAGTGAGTTCTGTGTGCTCGTTTTGGGTGAGTTCTGCTGCTACTTCCTTATGATCTCGACTAAGTTCTGCAATGTTTTTTACATTTTCAATAACTAAATCTAAAACTATCTGTTGAACGCAGGAAAGTACCAAGCACGGGCCTTAGCTGAAGGAATGCTGACGACTAACGAGTTCCTGAAGGAAATCAGCTATGAGCTCATCACAGGGAAAGTCAGCGTCCTGGCGTCTCACTTCAAAACCACATCATTAGGTGAGTTCTGCACATAATAAACATCATTGTGCGTTTTTTTATTTTATGCAGTGAAACCTTGTGTAACAGTCTGTTGTCATGACACACCTTTAAAACTGTAGATATTTTAATAAAAGGGCTAAATAGAATAAACTAAAACCAATGTGTGTTGAATGTACAATGAATAAGGAAAAAGGGAATATCTGGTTGCAGCCGTACCTTGCATCCCCGCCTGCGTGTCTTTGTGTAACTATGGTGACCGGTTGTTTTCAGGGGACAATCTGGACAAGCAGCTGGTGCGATACCAGCGTCGACGGAAGGGACAGGTCATCCAGCCCTTTCAGGGGGATGTCACTGACCACATCCACTCGCAGGAGGCTGCCAGCATGTCACCGCCCTCAGACAGAGGTAAACTCAACTAATCAGCCCAGTAGCCAGGGACTCCAAAACAATCTGTTTATATTGGACATCGGTTATATCCCTCAGTCCATAGTTATGGTTCATTCTGCAAATATGTCCTCTGTGCAACAGAGGAAACTAAATTATGAGGCAAAGACCAAACACTAAGTAAACACCTTGCTCCAAAGCACCTCTAACGCCTGTTATTTTGATTCAGACTAAACTAAAAAGTCTGGTACAAACTATGCTGCTTTTCGTCATTGAGATAAATATACTCCTCATGTTAAATATCTGTATCACTCTTGTTTTGACAATAAGAGTAATTCTTATTGTAATTCTGTCACATTCGATCGACAACTATTGTGATTCTGTTAACGTTTTCCTCTGTGTTTCCCAGCAGCAGAGCTCCTGGGTAAGGTGTTCCAGATCTACCCGACCCAGCTGACTGTGGCTCGCAGCCTCCTCTCTCAAGTCTGCTCCATCGCAGACTCGGGGACCCAGAACCTCGACCTGGGTCGCTTCTGTAAAGTGGACTTCCTGGTTTTGGTCCCGCCCTCTCACATTCTGGTGCACCAGACGGCACAGCGCATCCGACAATCAGGTCCGTGTTAAGAACTTTCAATTCCAGTGTTGTCTCATGAGGTTGTGAGTACACTTTAATGTTCAAAAGATGAGTTGTGTCGTCATTCGTGGTTCGTTGTGTGTTTTTCCTCAGGAGTGCTTGTGGACCTGGGAATCGAGGACACCTCCTCAGCCTTTCAGAAGTCAGACAAGTACGTGGTGCGTCTGGACAATGACGTTCACGCCAAGATGGAGGCCTTCATGAGGAAAGTCAAACAGAACCCCTACACGCTGTTTGTCCTCATTCACGACAACTCGCACGTCGACCTCACAAGGTACGCCGACCCCAGACCGACCTTGTTTTGCTCCGTTGATAATCTGCGGCTGTTTGAAAATATGAACTGTTGTGGCTGCGAACATGAACCTTGTTCCGTTCATAGTGGAGAGAGGAGAACAGCTGCAAGCAAGTGAAAACAAACACAGGAAATCTTTGAATTGTGGAGAAATGTAGGCCACCTCATTTGAGACCCCTGTGCATTTACGGTTGATGCAGTTTGACAATTGTGAGCTTTTGTTTCTCCGTTCAAAGATGGAAGCTGTTGCTGCTCCTGCCAAGATCTTCTGTGTATTTTATGAGCAAACTGATGTTTTTTCTGGCAGAAGCATAAAATAGATCACTTCCTGTTTTCAAGAGCATTTTCCTCAAGAATGAACCAAAAAACCAAACATTTTATTAAAATGGTAGAATATGTGCAGGAGCCTAAAATATCCAACAATCACCCCCCTCTCTCTATCTGCAGTGCTCTGTCTGGGTCTGTGTGCCATGGCGAGCTGCAAGGTCTGGCTGACCGGGTGGTGAACTGCCAGGAAGTCCTCGATGCCATGAACCTGTTGGTCCTGCAGGTCAGCTGCTTCCCACACACGCAGCAGACGCGTCAGTCCCGCATCAGCATCCACAACGAGGTCCACTGGCCGTCCAGCAGAAGTCTGGTGAGCGTTTTCACTTTACACAGAAGAAACCTCCTGACTTATGAAGTTAAAGGGTTTCAGTGGAATTAGAAATATGACTGAAAAATCAAACAACTGTAAAAAGTTTTGTTGGTATAAAAGCTTTTTTTGGCATATTGTTATTGTAAATGTCGTCAAATCATAACTTCGTCATATCTCACAGAGGCTCATTCGTAACTGAAGTGGTGTAGCTACTCCACCTGGTGGAACAAAATGCACTCACATCAACAGGAAGAGGGGCTGGATCTTCACTTTAACATCAGATAATAAATGAGAGATGTTATGTTATGCTGATAATACATCTGTCACATTACAACCACATGGAGCCATAGAGTCTTTAAAACCATATAAGTGATGGCTTCAATTAATTGAACATTATATTTAGTACTATAATAAGAAGAAGAATACGAATAAGAATAATAATAACAATATAATCAAACAAATTATTAGTGTTTACATTCAACACATAATATTGTCATCAACAATGTCCATTATTAAAAGTATAAAACATTATTTACTTACATGTACATTCTGGTTTCACAGCAACAAAACATGTTATTATATAAGAATAAATCCATGAATCACACTATTTACAAAATTAATAGTAATTAAATGGTAATAATACGAGAAAGCTAAAAAAATCTGGACAGAATTTGGTTTGTTTCTTTTAATTTTTTACTTTTTTTTGTGAATTATTGGAAAATTATATCCCTTCAGTGATATAAAAAAATACTCAAATACGTACTTTTACTTCTGACCTGCTCCCAACACATGAACATTACCATTGACACTTTAAGCGGTCACAAGCCGATTAGGTTTGTAACCAGTGATTTTGATGACAACTTGAATTGACAACATTTAAATTAAGAAGTTTAAACTATGGGCACTTTGGGCCTCGTTCTTCTGGATGCATTCTACCACAAACACTCAGCCATGTACACTTTTCCTCCAGCAGGGAGAGCAGTCGGCCCACGAGCTGGTCTACTTTGGTCTGAGGGACTACAGCAGCTCCCTGCAGTGGGGCGTGGCCAGTCCCATTCTGCGCTGTGATGATGCATTTGAGAAGATGGTCCACACTCTGCTGGAAAGGTCAGTGTGAGGTCAACAGTGCAGAGAAGCTTTCGTCATCCAGCAGTAGATCTTTCACACAGCTACAAAAAACGTTTGCACAGCTTCTCTTTTGTCAAATGCCTCATTTTCAGAAACTTAAAAATATCTGAATTGTATTGTTGATTATGAGAAACAACATAAACACCTGAAAAGCTCTAAAATAAAAACAACAATCCCATTTGTTGTCCCAGACATCCGCACCTACACAGCATGGTGATCCGCAGCTACCTGCTGATTCAGCAGTACACCGAGGCCATGATGGCTCTGACCTCCTCCCCGTCCCTGAGGGACCACATCACCCCGGAGACTCTGGCCATGGTGGAGGACCTGATCAACGCCCCGAGCAGAGAGGGCTCCCAGGGGCGGGGCCACATGCTGCTGGTCCGCGTCCCCTCGCTGCAGCTGGCGATGCTGGCCCGGGAACGACTGGAGGACGTGAGGGATAAGCTGGGGCTCCAGCTGTGCTTCGCCGTGCTGCTGGGGAGTCCGGCCTCCGAACTCAACCTGCACCGAAACTTCACCAGTCGTCTCAGGGTGAGAATGTTTTAATTGTGTTTTCTATTAAATAATATAGGGACTCTGGCTTATTCGAGCAAGATGATATTTAGGAAATCCCATCCATGTGAAAAGAGATTTTAAATAGAAGTATGAAGTAATTATCAGGGAATTGACGTTTTCCTTTGAATTTATTTATTTAGATAATTTTTTTCAGAATATTGACATCAGTATCCAACCTTATTTTAACCACCACGATCAACTGAAACCCTGCAGATATATGTTTAGACTTTATTCTTTCCTTCACCAATACATCAAAATGAGGATATTGGATTATTTTGGCATTATTGGGCTAGTTTTAAATGGCTGGCTATTAAAATGACATTGTAGTAAGTGATAAGGCAATGTACTTGTAAATCAAAGAACATGGGTTCAATCCCCATCCATGCCATTAAAATGTATTTAAACTGCATTTCGTTGTACTTGTACTTTGTGCATTGATAATAAAGTTGAATCTAAACTAAACACTACGTAATCTTTGTGTTTTGCTGCAGGCGTGGCGAGGCTGTGAGAACGAGGACTGGGTTCCTCACACCTACGAGGATCTGGAAGGGCTGCCCTGCATCGTCATCCTCACAGGGAAAGACCCTCTTGGAGAGACGTTCCCCAGGTAGAGTCAGACTTCACAATAACCCCACAGCTCATCAAACATGGCCACAAGATTTACAAATTTTTATTCATTTTCTCAGTAACAATCTTCTTCTCCATGCTCTCCCAGGTCTCTGAAATACAGTGACCTTCGTCTGATAGACTCCAGCTACCTGACCCGTACGGCCCTGGAGCAGGAGGTGGGTCTGGCCTGCACTCATGTGTCCATGGGTGTTGTCCAGGAGCCCAAGAAGGTCAAAGCCCCCCGGGAGTCCGACGTAGAAAAGGCCGCCACCAGCCTGAATGACGGAGATGAGCTGGAAAGACCTCAGAGCAACGGCAGCGCGGCAACCAGAACTTCAGGTGAGTCTCTAACCTCACGAGATACTGAATATTAGCATTTTAACTTTTTACAATGTTTCACGTCTTATTCTTTCCATGTCTTCACTCAGGTTCTTTGGCAGAGAACGGAGTCAGTTCATCTGATGTTGCCGACTCATTCCAGAAACCCTCCACCTGCCTCCCTGAAGGTCCTGCTATCTCAGACATCGGCACCATGACACAAGGGTTTAAGCAGGAGTGCGATTCCCTGGGAAGCCAGTTCTCTACGAACCCCACCAAAGCCTCCAAGGCCCCTCCTTCCCTTTGCTCCAGCTCCTCTTCTTCCTCCCCCTCCCCATCGTCCTCCTCCACCCAGAGGCCCAGCCAATCCACGCAGTGCAGCCGAGAACCCAAGCCCACTCGAGTGTCACCACGGACCGTCATCATGTCCCGGGCGGCGTACAACCTGCTGGCGGGCGAGTTGGGGAGTCAGCTGAGCTCCTACTCCCTGCTGCCTCACGCAGATGTGGCGTGGAGCAGCCCACTGAGGCCCCTTATTACTCAAAACCTGCAGGGGGCAGAGCAGAGCACGTACTACCGCCAGTGGACCATCACCAGGCAGCATCATGCCGATTATGAAGCTCCGACTGTGCCGCATCCACGACGTTTGTTACTCAGTGGACCCCCTCAGGTAAAGTACTACTTCCCCCGAATCATGTGACAGATTGAATCAGTGAATTAATGTAATTACTAGACAATTGACAGACAAACTCTAGATGTGTGTATACAGGCAATTCATACTTACTTTTTTGTCCTTTGCTAGGTGGGTAAAACCGGAGCCTACCTGCAGTTTCTCCGCATCCTGTTTCGGATGCTCATCAGACTGTTGGAGGTTGATGTGTATGATGAGGAAGAGGACGAAGAGGAGGGTAAGGATCATTTTGATAGCAGATAATGACAGATGTGTCTTTTCAATAGTTCTGATTTAGTTTTAATCGTCATCCGCTCACCTTTTTCTCATGTTCAGAAACCTCAGAGGTCACGACTCCAGGAAACACCCAGTGGCCCGACATTGAGGAGGTTCGAAAGCTGCCCTTTGACCCTTACCCCCGAGACCCTAAGTTCAAGGAGGCCAGCCCTGTATTCTCTCATAAGATGCCAAAGGTCTTACAAGGTCAACAGAAATATGCAAACACTCAACAGCAGCACTTCAAATCAACTTTACAATCTACCATTGCAGATATAAATACTGACGATGCATGTTGGGTTATTTATATGTGCGCCTGCAGATTTTAATCAGGAAGGCGAGAGCCAAACGCCAGCCAAGCGAGAGACCAAGTCCATACGTCTGAGCAGGTTCGCCGCCCACAATGCATTTCACCACTGCGAACAGTGTCACCACTACTGTGAAGCGGGCCCCGCCATGCAGGTGAGTGACGTCCTCAGACCAAACATCTGAGGCACTCAACTGCTTATACAATATATCCAGACCTGTCAAAATGCTTTGACACTCGAAAGCTTTTTACTCTTTTGGGCTCTGATGGTAATCACTCTGTGTTAATAATGCATATGTTTGGGTGTGTGTGTGTTTGTGTTGTAGCTGTCGGAGTGCACCTTTCATGCCTTCACCTTCTGCTCGTCCATGCTCGGGGAGGAGGTCCAGCTCCAGTTCGTCATTCCCAAAGCCAAGGAGCAGCACTTTGTCTTCAGTCAGCAGGGCAGCCACCTGGAGAGCATGTGCCTGCCTCTGGTCTCCGGCAAGGTCAGTTCACCTCCCCATGTATGAGCCCACTGTAAATACAAACATCCAAACAGAGAGGGTGGGCCTGTGTTTTCTCTTCATGCTTGAAGTTTAAGGTTCCTCTCAAATTTTCCGTGCGTAGAATCCCGATCTGCTGAAGAGTCCGATCTTCACGCCGACCACTGGAAACCAAGAGCACGGCCTGCTCAACATCTTTCACGCCATGGAGGGCGCCACCCATGTGCACATCCTGGTGGTGAAGCAGTGCGAGATGCCGCACTACAGGAAGTACTGGCCCAACCACATCCTGCTCGTCCTGCCGGCCATGTTCAACCACGCTGGAGTTGGTGAGCAACTTACTGGGAAATCCTAACTATGTGCAGGAAGGTTAAGCACAAACAACAAGCGTATACCATCAGGATTATTAGACAGATCCTATAGTACAAGTAGTGGCTTTAATAAACTTAATTTAACACTTTACACAACCACAATAAATGACATGTCCAGTGTTTTACTGCTATTTAAAAGTCGACTTGAATAAAGTAAAATGTTTCATTTAAAATTGTACATCTAAATAGTTTAAATGCTTCTCATCAAAATACATGAATATTGTCAATCTTCCCGACCTGCATTTCCTTGTTCTCGCATTATAAAGATATTGCTCAATAGCGCTACTAGTGGTCAAAAACTCCTCTCTGTTCCTTAAAGTCTACATCACCATACAACTTATCTCCCTGCTGATAACTAACTGTAAAGTTTTACAGTTAGTAGGTGAGAAGTCCATTTTTCTTCTAACCAACTGGAGAGAGGCATCACACATGAAAACATGTGGCAGAGCAATAGTCTGATTTGTGAATCAGCCAATCAGGTGTCAAGAGGGCCATTAAACTGCTCTATGATCGACAGCAAAGGGTTCAGTGGGTTTCATGGACCCTTGTTCTTTGTGTTGACCCTCAGTGTCAACGTGGCCGCATGAAATATATGTTGGTAGAATAGATCCATTTCTGCACAGCCCTGACTTGCAGCAACTGAAAGAGTTCACTTGTAAACTTGTAAAATGTACACACACGTTGAAATGTCAGAATTCAGCTTTTATATTTGGTTATTCACAGTTTATTGCCTCCTGTAGCTCCGGCTTCTGGTCGAGGGACAAAGTGGGAATTAAAAAGAATACATTGAGAAAGTGCTGTTGTTGATGTTGATGCATGAGATCCCGTCTGTTTTCAGGTGCTGCTCGCTTTATGATCAAAGAGCTGTCGTACCACAACCTGGAGCTGGAGAGAAACCGACTAGAGGAGCAAGGTGTCAAGAGGCAAGATGTGTGGCCGTTCATCGTCATGATGGACGACTCCTGCGTGCTGTGGAACGTCCACCAGTCAGCGGACTGCAGGTACTGATTGTTTGTGATTTTAATATATGGATAAAACCCAGATTTTTATGCCTCCGTTTCTGTCCCTCCCATTGTTGTGAACATGATTTCACAACAATGAGGGATTTCTTCAAATTTGGCACAAACATTTAATTGGACTCAAGGATGAACTGATTGGATTTTGGTGGACGAAGGTTAAAGGACAAAAGTCACGGTGACACGCGAGAGACCCAAAAACTGGCAGAGGCACCCAACCATAGTGCAGTGTTTCTAATTAAACGGTTTTATCCTACAATACATTCTCAAGTTTGTGTACCCTCTCTCGTAGTGAGTCATCCGATGGAAGTTCCGCCCTCATCAACGTGTCTCTGAAGACGGTGCTGCAGCACATGGAGGGCACGCCGAAGATCTCCCTGTACGCCATGTGCGGCACTCGCAAGTGGAGCAGCAGCCTGGCTCGCAGGTCTCCCAGCCACCCCTTCAGTCGGTGTCATCTCCACGACTTTGTCATGCTCAACGTGGACCTGACGCAGAATGTCCAGTATGACCTTAATCGGTAAGTTAGCAACAGAGAGTCTCACCTGCGCCTCCACCGATGTGTGCGGTGTCTTGATGTTTTTGGTGTTGCTGTTTTTCATGCAGGTATAGCTGTGAGGAGGTGGACTTTAATCTAAGGGTGAACAGCAGTGGGCTGCTGCTGTGTCGCTTCAACTACTTCAGCCTGATGAAGAAACACATTCCAACTGGCAGGAACAAAGACTTCCTGGTCAAACCTAAACTCATGGTACGTGATGCAACATTTCTCAGGTTTTATTTTATCTTCTAACAAAATGAAACAACAATCCGATCACTGAACTACTTTCTCCCTCTCTCCAGGAAATAGAAAACCCCGCCCCAATCAGCCCGTCCCAGTACGTCTGCGCCCCAGACAGCGAACAGACCCTCCTAGATGCCCCGGCCCAGTTCCTGCTGGAAAGGTTCCTGCAGAGCTGCAGCCACAGACTGTTTCCAAAGGCTGTTCAAAACAGAAGCAACCCAGTTCTGTCCATCGACAGCTACCTCAACATCAGCCCGGAGGTAAGAGCTCACAGGAGGTCGCAGTTTGAAGGGAAGAGAAAAGACTGTCAGCATCATCCCTTCAACTTAAACCTACAGGAAGTGTTAACAGCCAGAACACATGCTGAATTTGATTTATTTGAACAAACTGTTTCTGGGGTTAACACTAAACCTGCTGAGTTTGTTTTCGAATGATCTCACAGGCCGGAAGAATTCTCTTAACACCCAGAAGCATTTTGCCTGATTTCACCATCTGTTCTGCTTAAGGACATTGTGACCTGCATCCAGGCACATGTGCAAACAGGGAATGCAGACGATGCACATTTGTACTCTACATTAGTACAGATGACGTGTTCACACTCTGCACACCTATGCACATTTCCTTTGTTTCTCCTGTAATGGGAATAAATCATGAGGCCCAGTTCCACATCACACAATCTTTAAATTAGCTCATAAAGATGCACCTAAAAACTCCAAACAGGCATTGTTAGGGTTTCATGAAGATTATTTCATTAATTCTGACCTAAAAAATGGATACAGTTCAAGTTTCATTAGTTGCTTTTGTCTTATCTTTTGTCGCAGATTTCCGTGTGCTACTTCAACTCTCGTCCACACTCCACCAACCTGAACCATCAGGGCCTGGTGTTCAGTGGCCTTCTGCTTTACCTCTGTGACTCCTTCGTCGTCTCGGGATTTCTCAGGAAATTCCGCTTCCTCAAAGGTGAGCCCTTAGTTCACACCAGTTCCTCTGCAGTCTGTTGGTATTGAGATGGCCCCTGGTGGGTTTAACAAGCAACTAGCATTCTAGTTTGATCTGCACATTCTACTATCGGACGTTTCTGACCCTACTCTATGTCCACAGGTGCCACCCTCTGTGTGATCTGTCAGGACCGGAATTCCCTGCGTCAGACCATCGTCCGGCTCGAGCTGGAGGACGAGTGGCAGTTCCGGCTGCGCGACGAGTTTCAGACAGCCAACTGCAGCGAGGACCGGCCGCTCTACTTCCTGACCGGCCGCCATGTTTGAGCCTGTGAACATGCTCGAGTCAGCTGCAGAAGCACAATCAGAGATGAGGGTAGATTTGATTCCCAACCAGCAGTCCGATTGGAGGATTTGCTGTAGCACGAGACCTGAGGTTGTGGACGCATTGGCGGCCTGATGTGGCTTTTCTTCATCTGTGCTCCCACAGTGCACTATGCCTGGCTCTGGAGAGGGGCCGGTACATGTTTTTAACTCTTGCTTGTAGCTGAACTTGTCTCGACTTGAGCTTGTGTTTCACTGACTTTGCTGTGGGCGGAAAAAACCCACAGCTGAAACTGAACTTGATTTGTTTTTCGTTGTTGTATTTGGCAAAAATGGACGCTGTTCGATGGATAATGTGACTATTTGAAGATTGTATGTGTACATGGACTGTGACTACAGTGCGTCCCGTCCAGGACATAAAGTGTTTATCTCAGGGTTTTTAAGGGAGATCCAAGGGTGGTTGCCAAAAAAGGGGTTGAAGCTTTTTCTCCTTGTTCACAGTGTATTTTTGGCATTAACGTATGTATGCTGGCACCAAAGAAATCCTCCACTGCACCTTGTCCTTGTCCCTTCTCACCTGCTCTGCCTCTCAAACTCCACGAAGATCATCTCATATTGAAAAATCAGCCCAAACACAGGTTGGCCTGCTTTGGATTTTGATCATCTTGAGTATCAGATCCTACCATCCCACCAGTGTAATGCAAACAGAAAATCTATTTAAGCCAAGTGCAAACTCTTAATCTCGTGTGCCTCTAAAATGTGTCCATGGCACCAATAACCCTCTGACAAGGAGCTATGGCAGAGTGAGTGTGACGGTATTTTCCAAATGATTTCCTCCAATAGAATAAATTCACAACAGAAGAATACAAGTTGTGTCCTTTCAAGGAGGCAGGGCAGTAATGTTACCTTAGGGATCACTCACAAAGCAGGTCTGCTCTCCAAAACAGAGTCAATCAGATGGTGCAGCATGAAGCTTTATTCCATATGTCACATATTTTGCATTAAAAAGTATTTACTGGCTTTAATATTGGGTATTTTAAGCATAATCAGATAAAGTCAGCAAATGCAATATAAAAAGCCTCTTCACTGCCAAAAACCTGCTACTGTCTGCTGGGGATTTCACCTTGTGTTGTCATTCATGTACCTTAAAATGGTAACCCCCCCCCCTCCCAGGCAGAGACAAAGGGTAATGGCATACCTCCGCCAAGGCCCAACAGTCCCCTTAAATACAATCAAGCTGCACCAAATATCACACACTCATAGATATCAGTCCCCTGAATGTGCCAGATCCTTGATTTATTACCTGGGAAAAGGTTGTAAATGTTTAAAAATACTGCAATGTCAAAGAAAGAAAGTGAAAACGCCACCTGATTCGAATGCGCAATAAAATATTATGGGTTCTTCTCTGACCCTGCATCCTTTCACCAAGTTTCATGGTGAATCCGTTCAGTTTCTGTAATCTTGTTTACAATCAAACATAACGTCCGTGGCGGAGGTATAATCAAAGAAAAGGGTACACACTGTCAAAAGCACCCGACCAGGTCAATTATACATATATACTTGAAAGTCGAATGTTTAAAGAGAAAAGAGTATTTTTCTGCACAGGGTTGTCCAAAGAATATGCCTTAAGTGACGTCTCGCACCGTCGCTGCTCAGTTTTACGCATTTTTTTCGGATCAATGAGAATGAAGAAACCATTGAGCTGTGAGGAGAAGAGATGTCAGAGTGAACGAAAGACTTGGATTTCAGACTACTGTACTGTTTAAAGCTTTGTTTACATTATTAATATATTGTGGCACCCCCTTAACCGCTGAGGGTTACTGATGTTTTTTTTTTTAAGTCTCGTGTAACTTTTGCCAGTATATTTTGGTCAAAAATGTCTTTCTGCATTTTATGTTGTGTTGTAAAGGCAAGAATAATCTACCTAGATGTGTCCTGAACCATATGTCTGTATCCCTCCCTGTTCTTGTTGTTGGGTCGTTTTTTGTTTGAAAATGAAAGTCAAGTCCACGAGGGATTCTTATTTATTTGACGAGCATTTTGGACTGATAATCATATTGAAGTGTAATTTTTGATTGCATGCCGAGCTCGCTTGAACCGAGGGAGCGTGACCTCCTCAAGAAACCATCCACGTGAAGGCTTTGCACAAGACCCAAAGAATGATGCGTAGATTTACTGAATGTCAGAGGGGGGAGGGGGAGGAAATGTGAACTTGCACTATACAAGTTGCCAGCAGAAAAAAAAGAAAAAATCTCATATGAGCAAAACAATTAAATTAAGTTCCCCAATCCCTCAGAATTGCTTCTCGAAATATGAGACTGGTGATCAAAACCTTTTGTCAAACTGCAATGGTCCATAGAATGTATCTTTTCTCTTCTTTTTGATAATTTAACACTTAATATGCAACTTGCTCTCACAATCTTCACTGAAATACGTTTAATGACCGTGTACAGCCCATCAGTAGTTTTGGTGTCCGGGTGATCTACCTCATGTTTACCATCGTTGTTGTGGGTTGTGAACATATGACGTTAGAGCCATGCGATTGTTGTTGGAAATTTATGAATGTAATAAAAATGACTTCTAAATTTATTTGTGCTTTCTTTAAAGAGTAATAATATACATTCAAACTTCCATGTTTTTTTCATCCCATTATGTCTTGTAATGCAGGCTCCAGAAGTAGTACATCCTAGAATTCCCACAATGCAACTTGCTTTCATCTTTTAAGACAGCTCCCTGTTGCCTGCTTCCATCCATTTCCAGGAATCCTCTTTGTAATACAAGCTTTCTGTTTGACATTTTAACACTGAACTACAACCTAGATCACCCTGAAAACACCAGCAGGTTATTTATTTGTTTATATTCATTTGTTACATCACAGGCTTAACTCTTAAGTACGTTTACTTAACGGATGATGAAAAAAAATCGTACATGTTTAAGGGACTGACATTTTTGCGTGTGTGCAACTCAGTGCAGATCCAAATCCAGATCAAGTGAATTCTAATGTAGTGTCTTGGGCCTATGTTTGTTTGTTGGTTAGCAGGAATACACAAAAGTTACTCAACCGATTTACATGAAAGTTTGTGGAGGTGTGGGATATGACCCAAGGAAGAACCCATGGAATTTTGGTGTGGATCCAGTATTCTTATGAGAATAATTTCCAACATTTTCACTGCCTTGTAAATTTCTCATAGAGGAAAGTGTAGAGTGCTAGATGTCTTTGCAATATATGGTGATTAAGTGTCGAGTTAGCCTTGGCGGTCATATGCGTTCTCTGAGTGCCCTGCTAGTTGATTTTATTTTAGCGTCCTTCCCATGTATCCGCTCAGTAAAGAAGTGCTGCAAGTGCATTAACACAGAACTCAGGCAGTGTTGTTGAGATGCATGCACTGCCCTGTCCCCAGCCTGTGATTAATAATCCTCTCACTCTCTCCTCTGCATTCAATCCCAGGTGTTTTATTCAGCTGCAGAGTAAATCTCAGGCTCATTTCCTACCAGCCGTCTCTCCTCTCCTCAACGCCCTGGTAAACTCTGCTGTGGCCATGCACAATGACCCTTATCACTGTATAGCTCCCTAATGGATGCTGGGATCTTCTCTGGCCTGGCTGTGAGGGTTCAGGGGCACTGTTGGTGCAGGGGCAACCCTGTTTCAGCTCCTGCAAGGTAATATTAGAGCACGCTCTCCATCAACCTACGACACTCGTGTGATATAACACAAGGCTATTTTCAGCTAGCTGCAGGCAGGATATGATGAGGAAGAGAGGGCAAAGTGGCCGGCATTCTGATTCATGCACCTCATAATTGCTCTTTTGGGAAAAAGTACAAAGATATTGTGCAGGATGATCGAAGGGGTCTTGTCTCTAAGGATTTCAGATTTCCCATTGGATTCATTTGTCCGAGGGCAAAGGGTTAATTGCCTGCTTCATGACCACAAACCTTGCCATATGTACACATTGGCTTTCTTTGGCTTCTCTTAATTTTTTTTGTTGTGGTGCGCATATTCTGAGATTGATTTCATAGATATTTTAGCAAATGATTTGAAGGAAAGAGAGCAAATGTCTCCTGGTAATTCCCTCTGACCGATTTCTCTCAGTTATTGAGTCCTCAGGCGATGCAGTGCTTAATATTAAACAACTTTTAAGCACATGATTAAAAATATCACAGATCATTATGGCACATAAAACACTTATCCCACTAATCTATAACTATGTAATCACATGGTTCAGATTGTGAAATGAGCAGAGATATCAGCAATATCTTTAATGAAGGGATTCCTGCAGCATAATATCAATTTTCATGGATGGTAACCGAGAGTAAGTCATTTATCCCTCCTGGCAGCCTACTCTAATTACTCTCGGGCTTCCATAAACCATCTCGCTAAAACCAAAGCTCATCTGTCTGTGTGCTCATTGGTGTGGAGGGGGTTGGGGGTGAAGGTAAGTGGAGTGCCAGGGGATTACAGTTCCTCTTTGGTGGATCACATCCACAACTGCAGCAGCAATGCATATCCTATCAGCGGCTAAGCTGATGCGAGCGTGGAACGAGTCAATTCCACGGGACCGAAACCCAATGCTGTGACGTGGGAGGAGCGGGGAGCGTGACCCCGTAGTGACACGCCGGTCATGCAGTTATATGACAGTTCCAGTAGTAGACTGTTGGATCTGTCTCGCCAAGAGTGAGGTCCTGCATGAGCTGGGACTCCTCATGTAACCGGCGAGCTTCTCTAAACCGGGCAAGTTGGATTTTATATGTACTTAGATGTGAATCCCCATTGAAAGAAAGCCCACAATACACAGTCAGTCAAACAAACCAATACACCACATTGAGGAAATGCATTGCAAGCAGAAGCACATGGGACAGCGGACAAATGGATCTAGACTCCACACTTTAATAATTTATTAAATTCAGCATATTACACTTGTGTTGATAATGTGCATATACTAGTACTTATACTATAGAGACACTTCTTCAATTTCAAATCTTATTGCTGCATATTCTTTTTTTAATGTAGTGTACAAAATGAAATGCAGCATCCTAAGGGGAAAAAAACATGTCCTTTGTGCTACAGATTACGACATGATGTTAAGTTTCAGGACACGATGACGCCGATGAGACACATGCTACTGCATGGACAATTGGCAGAACAGACACACACCGACAAATTCCACAGGAACAGGAAGTAAAAATCCCTCATGCAGTGCAGCACTGAAAGCCCGGCTGCCAGTCAGATCTGCGCGTCTCGCCGCTGCCAACTCATACACGGTAGCCAGCCGCTTGATCATTGTTGGCAAAACCAAAACACAAAAGGAAAAAAAAGACTGACAACCAGGATCCATCAACGATACCATGCGTCTCGTAAAGCAGCGCCCACCACCACTTACACTGTGTCTTCCTATGTGCGTTACTTCATCCACATCACTGCATCTGGCACCCTCAAGACTTTCTGACACAACGATACCACCAACATCTTCACACAGAAAACGTCACAGGATTCATACACGTTTCTGTTCAGTCTTTGGGACACATTTCATATATCGAATAAAATGAAGTGCCTTGCGTTAATGAATTAAGAGGCATGGTAGTTTGAACTAAAATATAGTGCAATTTAACATTCGTCGTCATTAATGAGTTACTCTCTGTATTATACATTTGTAGAACTATTTGGTGTGCATAAAGGTAGAATGTGTGAAAATAAAAGTGCATGCAGACGGTTAAGGAAAGTTAAGAAGTTAAGAAGATTGATAGCGCTCGTATGGCTCAAGTAGCTAATTAGCTTAGCTTATGTTAGCATGCGCAAGATTCTGATCATCTTATCTTAGTATAAAATGCTGGAATCAAAGGAAAACAGAGAAGCTAACTTTATCCAACACTCACAAAGCCATGCTAGCTGTTTCCCCCTGGTTCCAATCTTTATGCTAGGCTAAGCTAGCTACAATGCTGCTAGCTAACAGCCATACAAGTATAATCTTCAGCTATTTCTTAGCAAGAAAAAAAAATAATTTGCAAACTAGTCTTTTAAAGAAAATAAACTATTGTATGTCAACTGGTGAAAAATCGACCTCTAAATTAGAAAATGCAAACTAACAAAACAATGCTCAAAGGAAAGAAAGCGGTATGAGTAAATAAAGGAAATCCCTGAGGGCTAAAATCCTACTAATGGAGGCGCTAAAAGATGCTTCATGCATAAAGATGATTTGATTTTCATGTACAGTACTTGTGTTAGCCACAGTTTTTTTTTTTTAGCTAGCTACTGCAACTACAGGCTTTTCAACAGCGACATGAACAGCTATGCTTGTTTTTTTAATTAGCATACCACTCAGAGTAGGATTACATACAATGACTTGTTAACTAAGGAATAAATATACAAATGTTGAATGCAACACAAATGCTGCATTCAAGACGATGTGCCCTTCAGATAAGAAAGAATCATTTATTTGCTTGTGGAGCAAGAATGGGACGGAGGGAGGGAGGGCAAAGATAGAAGAAAGTCAATGGAGGGAAGGAAAAAGGCAGAATTGGATGAAGTAGAGAAGGGGAGGGAAGGAACAATGGATGGAATGCAGTATGGAGGGATGGAAGGCAAGAGCGACAGAGGAAAAAAGGTCAAGGGAAGGGACGAAGGAACGCATGGTGAAATGGGAAATGGAGGGAATAAAGGATGGAATGCAGCAAGGAAAAATGTGTGACAAAGACGAAAGGAAAGAAAGAGGAATTAATTAAAAAGCTAGAGGAAGTAAAACTAGAGGAACACTGTTATTAGTTCTCTTATCAGGAGAGGTCTTTGAGCCGGCCGCCTTGTTCGATGACTGCCTTGGCAAACTGCTTGAAGACCCGGTCCATGTAAGTGCTCTGTCGAGGCCACAGGCCCTCCAGGAAGCCAATATGGCCGCCATGACAGGTAATGAGTAGGGCCAGGTTGGGATTCTGCTTCACTGCCTCCACTGGAATGGCTGCAGGACACAAAGCATTTGCATACTTTACACAAAGCATTCGCATATACAAATTTCTCAAGGAATAATTAATGGATCTTGATAAAAAAATGAAAAATCAGCCATATTTAGGGCACTGATAACTATGAGTGTGTTTTCGTGGCTTGATTGTATTTAGGGTGGCTGTGGGGCCTATGCAGTGGTATGCGCTCTAATGACTGACCCTCTAGTTATGAATACATTTACAGCATTGATCACAGTTTAAGAAAACAAATAACAGCCTGATTGTGAGGCCAGGATTTTACAGGAAGTCTTGTTTTGCCGAACGCGGCTGGGACTCACCATGAGACGGAGAGAAGACATCATCAGCAGCGTTCAGACACAGCATTGGCACCTGCACAGATTTCAGCCTGTGGACAGGACTGGCATCGTGGTAGTAGTCGTCATTGGTAGGGTAACCGAACATTATGGAGGTGAACCGCTCGTCGAACTCCCGGATGGTCTTTGCCTGCGGGAGCCGGGTAATATGATTAACTTCTAGCCATCTCATTTAACGAGATTAGCATGTGCAGCCAAGTGTCAGTGAAAATAATCCCTACCTTCATGACATGATCGATGTCGTAACAATTTTCGAGCACTGGTCTGTGTCTGGGGCGGGGGGGATTAAAGTGGAATTGAAAATGCTGAAAAGTCCTACTGCAAAAGCATTACTGTGCATTTATATCATGCCCATATTAATACACAGATTGGAATATATTGACAATATTATAGTTGTTAAACAGCAGTTTTTGACTAAAACTGTACAAAACAGAATACAAAAGAGAAACACTTCAAACCCAAGATAGTCAAGCTCATAAAATGTTTAGCCCCTAGCATTAGCAGTGAGCTAACGACCATGTTAAACCCGCTCTGGCCTTGGCTGACCTGTGCACGGAGGCTTGTAGGCAGCTGGTGAGGTAGGAGTTGAAGAGGAAACGGTCAAGGGGTTTTTCCAGGGAAGCGGTGCACTCAAATACGTCCCAGCCTGCTGAGAAGACTACGACACCTTTCAGGCAGGTTTCCCGGCCCTTTCGCCCGAGATAATTGGCCAGCATCATCCTGAAGAGGAATCAGGGGTGAGAGGAGAGGGCAGACGGGGGGAAAGGAGAGGGACCGAGAGATGCTTCATTTCTGACCAATCCTTCAATTCATGGGGTTAGAGGTATGCGGTAAAAAATCTCCTTCCATGGCACACTGCACTGAAGAACTGAAGTCATACCACAGCTTCTTCACCTCATACTTTTGCTGTTATTAACAATATATTTCAGTCTCAGATGAATTTATCACTGAGTTACCAACAAATGTGTGCCGTTGTCTTTTGCACCTAAAACATTTGTTCGCATCGTTGTCTGTACTGAAATGTCCAGTTAGGTTGGCAGTGAGTGGCTTCATTACCCGCCCATGGACACGCCAGCAGCCATGATAGGAGCATCTTCATTGGACCTCTGGATGTGCTCGATGACAGTCTCCAGATCCTCTGTGTTGGCTGCACAGTACGTCCTTGGGGTCTAGGTTGAACACAAAATTGTTAAATTAATAATTTCATACATCCCAGTTACGTATTTTCTTTTTGGGCTATCTTGGAAATAGGGGAACTCAAACTCAACTTCTGTATAAAAATATTCCACCTACAGTTTCTTACCGCTTTCCCAAGATATGAGGTAAAATGAGGAAAATAAATAGCGAAAACTATTAAGCGTCATTTGATTTTTAACTTACACTACTACTGACACTGCTACTGTCAGAAAATTAGACAAAGATAAAACAGAAAAGTAGCCGTATCGTTTTCTGTGACAACTATGACAGGTGTGCATTTTGGAAATATGATAATATTTCCATGTGTTCAGACCCAGTGGCCTAATGGATAACTCTGGCCCCCTAAACCAGGGATTGTGGGTCTGAAGTGTTTGACAAGTAAACTAATGTCTGCCACTTCAACACTTTCACATAATAAAGGAGACTAAACACAGTTGACTATGTCATAAATGTCAAATTAACAAACTAATCGGCAAACACTGAAATAAAATAACATTACACAACCATCCAGGTTTAACTTGACTGAGCCATTATTCTCAGGAGGCTGTTGACTCTTAAGCTATTCAAGGTCCTTCATTAAGATTCAACCAGAAACTCAGAGCAAAGTAAATTCCAGTGTTTCTGCTCTTTCTGTGGGTGGACAAGTTTTAGTAGACAAGCACTCGGGACAGCTTTTGAGGCTGGGGGCACCTTTCACACAGCGTTTCGTTCAAGAGAGCTGGCCTATTTAAACAATAGGCAATATTCACACTAAGTGGACAGAGAGAAAACACTCACAGGAGCGTACAATTGCTAAATTGTTTGTATAGAATTGAGAAAAGGGAGAAAACTCCCTCCTCACCATCACCTCTTCATACAGTGCCAACATTACACTGTCCAACCCGGGGTTTTTTATATCTTAGCACAGCCAATCAGACCAACCATTGTCAACCTTATACTGGTTTAAATTAAACTGAGTGTCACAGTTTCTCTTTCACAGCTGAGACGGAACACGACGAACAGAGCAGCAGGACACAGATCAGCCTGTGATTCTGATTCACGCCCACAAAGAGGAACATTAGATTGATTGTGGGCAATTCCTGCCTGTAATGAAACACCATTTGTGCTTTGGATGAGATCTCTGTGTGGTATAGTGATGAGATGATTAGATCAGGGTGAAACAGTCGTTCATGAAGAACGTGCCTCTGTTCCAAAGCACAGACATACCGAGGGGGAGGCATTAAACACAGTGGGGACGCTGAGCGCTATCAGAGCTCGGGCCCATTCTGTTGGCTAAATATACCCGGGTGTAAGAGGACAGATTAAGCCAGGTGTCAGAACAGCACGTGCTCGACGAGGTCATATTTCTGCGGATCAGCATTAAAATACAGTATCTGCCTGCAATTTAATCCCTGCTGTGCAACAACATTGTCTGTACAGCGTCTGCCCTGGCTCTTGTGACACGTGTGCGGCAGACATGCTCTGGACTGGCTGAAGCCGAGAAAAGGACAACTCTACTGGGAGGCTGTCAGACTGACCAATGAGAGAAACTGTTTGTCCTTAACAGTGCTTTTCATGCTGTGTACATGTCTGTCTTCATGGGAAAGAAAGTTACATAACATAGAACAACAGGGTAAAAACTATGGTTTGATCCTCACCAGTAGCGTTTCTCCAGAAACCCCTCTGTTGTTGAATACCACACACCTGAAATACAAAAAAAACCATATTCTCTTAAATGATCAAAGTCTCATAAATGACTCTTTTAATTGCGCCAATCTACTGATTTTATTTGAAACAAGTTCAAGCAGAGCGGAAACAGACAGAACATTAACCAGTTTTTTGACATTTAATAGATCTTAATTACTTTTTAAGCATAAATGGACAAAATAAATCACTTTAAACAAAATATCTGTTGACTGTTGGTCATGTGAGGACATGTGAAGAGGTCACCTTGGGCTCTGGGAGCATGGGGATGGCATTTGGTGGAAGGATGTGTTATGGGTCAGGAAAGAACCCATTAACGTTTAGTATGGACCCGGCTCGGGGGGATGATCCTGGAATTTTTGTCACTTTCTTTAACTTTGTCCAATTTTCCCCAATAATTAATGAATTTTGATTAATAAAATATCAAAAAATATTTTAGGGGAATAATATCTGAGTGTTTGAATCAATACTTTATCATGACTGGTAATAAGGTTGATGGTTGCTTAATTTAAGAGAATAGAGGCAGTGAGAATGTGCAGAGAGGCACAGCTGTGTGAGGACCGCTCTGTTTACACTGTCGAGCATCAGCATCCTCCTCTCTCCGCACCTCTCACGAGTCATCGTTTATCTGATGGGACTCAGACCCACTGTTTCTATCTGTGTAGCTCAGCAGCGGGGTGGGGCCAGATTGGGAGTTGGGAAAGGGGAGGGGGTAAGGTGGTGGTGGTGGTCCGGTGCTTACACACACACACACACACACACACACACACACACACACACACACACACACACACACACACACACACACACACACACACACACACACACACACACACACACACACTGCAGCATAGACTTGGAAGCGGGTCTGGGCTAAGCTGCAAAGCTTGTTCAGGGATAAGCTGTAATTCATTAAGCTACACAGACAGGGGTGAGGGGTGGAAGATGCTGAGTTTGCCGGCTCCATTCCCATGCCTTCCCAATTCTGGGTGAAAGAATGAGTGCAGAGAATACAGAAAGGACTGAGTGGAGGGAGAGAAAGGAGAGGGGGGGGGGGAGAAAACTGCCTTCCTCTGCATCTCTTCACGCTTGTGCTACGTTTGGCTATTTAAAAAAGGACACAGAGCTCAGCTCCACTTTTTCTGTGCACCTCACCTGAAATGACTCAAAGCCCCCTCTCTCAAGCACCTATTACATTAAAGTTACAGATGCACAACAAAAGTGGACATGAGGTTTCACATTTCAATCAACATTGATATGACTGTGGATGTATTTTTACTTTCATTGGACATGAAATCTGTATTCTAGATGAATAGTAAATTAGAACATAAGGCACAGGGAAGGTCCTTTTTGTGATTCAGTGCCCTGGATTGTGTGCCGAGTGCTGGACCTCGATCAGGTTATCCAGCCAAGACCACCCACCTATAGCCCAGATCCCGGCTCTGCTGGACCATGTGCAGAATGTAGGACTCGCGGCTGGTGCCGGTCAGACCGGGGAGAAGGAGCACCGTGGGCCTGGTTGCAGGGTCGGGATGAGTGAGGCTGTCATCGTTATCAAACCAATCCAAAGAGATCTGTCCTCCATCTGCTGCCTGAATAAGCTCACTGCAGAGACCATCGGGACACGCAACTCAGCAACGCGGGTCTTTCTGAACATTATCATGCATCTGTGTCTCTATGTATCCATTCATTTGTCACATTCAAATGCATGCATACACTCAAACACACACCAACAGGAAAATGTGGATTAAAAAAAGTATTAAAACCAATATTAGATTTGGGTTTAAGTGCATATCTGCTCATGGAACAGTCATTAAAAGCTAAAGATAAAACACATTCGGTTCAGTTCCAGGTAAACACTGTCATTGTATCCATCACACACACACTGCTAAAGGGAATCAGATATGTGAGTGGAACCTTCACTAACAGTTGCCTCAGTTCCCTGGAGATTATCTTGATGGTGTGCGGTGCGACACACAGCGAGTAAAGATAAGGAGGAAGGCTCTGCACCAGTGGGCTCTTATGGTCAATCAATTTCTGGGCTGTACAACCCAGAGCCTAGCAGATGAGGTCATCCATTCACAGTGCCAGTGCATTTTAAAACCTGCAATGCACTTAAACAACAGGCAGCAGCCCACGAGCCAATTTGGCCGGCCGGCGGTAAAGACATCAGCTTGAAATTACAGAACCGCCATGAAATATGCACCTGGGGCGGGCCTTTAACGTCAGGGAGCGGCCGACCAATGATGAGTGTCCATCACACAGGGGTGGGAGGAAAACCTGCTGCCTGTTGTTTACTCAGCACAACAAGATGAGTGAAATTTCACCCAGACAGAGAGACGCACGACAAATAGGACGGTTTTCACTGTGTCTGTCCTTGGATCGACCTTGGGTCACGTCATTATGAGGGGGGGGGGATGTCTTGTTGTCCCCGTAGGCAATGTGATAATAAATTCAGCGAATGTGACCATCAGTCACGTTTTGATAACAGAGAGTTGGAGTAGGACGGATAGAGTCGCAGTGCATTATGGGAATATTTATCTCCTTGACTTGGGGACAGCAGCGTATCAAAGGCATAGATCGCATTAATGTCCTTGGGACGGACAAATGACGAGCAATAAAACTGCCACAAAAACAGGAAACTATTATAAATAACTAATAATAACGATCAAATGGGTCAACTTTTGAAAATCCCAGTTAAAAAATCTAGGACAGGTTTCCTTCAGTAATCACCAATATTGGTGATAAACAGTAGTTTAGTTTTAATTGATTTTAAATAAATAATTTTAATTTCTTGTAGCGGTTATGGTTAAGGTTTAGTTTTAATGCGAAAGCTAAAAAAAAATGCAAAAAACGACATTTACAGAATCATATTTATTTTTCTTTCAATCCAACCCTAAGTACCTAGTACAAGACGTGATCACACCACATAATACATGTTGGCCTTTATACTTCGTACACACTCGTATAACTAAACAAAAAGCACGGCCATGGAAAATAGGTAATGTCCTAACACATGAAACAAGTTGTGTGAGAATGTAACACGGATAAATAAGTAATAAATAGTAGTAATGAAAATCAAGGCTGTGTTAATTCGTTTTAATCTCCTTTACACGCGGGGGCCAATACGCAGTTGCAATTAATCTTCAACAGAATGTATGTTATCGAGCAGCAGGCAGAGCGGCCCTACAAAAGATCCTTTCTCCTCTGAGCTTTTGGGTCTTGGTCAAGAACAAGACTGGCATTTGTTCCCAGTTGTGAAAGTGGAAAGAAAGGAATTAGAAAACAGACAATAGCATTTTCTCAGTGACCAAGCTACTTTTGGACGGTTCTCAGTACAGCTGTGCACAGAAGAGTTCTGTGTGTTTTCTCTGCTAATTAATTACACAAACTGACAGAGCAAGACAACTGTCGCTTTAAACGCACATTTGTCAAAGGTGAACTTTTTAGCTTGCACGCTCAACACCTGTCTCTCAGTGGTTATGACTCCTTTGACTGCTTTATGAGTTAAAATGCACATTTGAACCATGTGAAACTTGTCTGCTTGCGAAGTGAAACACATGTTCAACTTGTGTAATGGATGATTAGCGTGTCAGTCATGATGAGGACTTACTTTCTGTAAACAACCCCAGGTTTGGCTGTGACGAAGGGTCTGAGCAGAGTCTGGATGCGGCTCTCCCAGCACCAAAAGGTGGGGTAGTAGGTCTCCGACACCACCGGACATTGTTCCTTCAGGAACTGGTAGAACTTCTTACCCCCCGAGATGAGTTGTGGCTTCTGAAAAATACAAGTAAATGAAGTGTGGCACAGTCAGTGAGTCAAAAATGGACTTTTGCAACCTTGAGGATTACTCCTTGCGTTGTTATATAACATGACATCTGCTCTATGACTTTTTTTTTTTTAACTTGTTGTCTTATTCTCTCTGGACTTAACTTCGAACAGGCTGATTCATATATTAAACTTGTTTAACATTAAAACATAACACTTAACATAGAGGATATTATTAGGTTATTACTGAGAACAGCCTACTGACCATGGAGTAAGAGGAACATGAGATAAACATGTGACATTGGCATGAACCTGCCAATTGGGCCTTTATACAATTGGCCAGACTGATGATTAACATTAGGCATCCATTAACTTTGCATATATATACACACACAAGTATATATATATTTGTATTAGGGCTGGGCAATAAAACACTATCAATAATTATCATATATCATTTTCATCAATACAAATACAACAAGGGTTCAATATATATCAATGTAGAGGATATGCATTATGTAAGCACAGTAGAACACATCATTGATTGACCTCAGATTTGTGTTTTGTTGTTTATTAAGTGTTTGTCATTCTCTGTCCAGTTAAGTAAAGACGAGTTTAAATCCACAACCTTCACTCAGGAGCAAAGCTTTATTATTACATATATACACATTACATATACTGTACAAGGGGGCTTATTGATGTATATATAATCTAATATAGTCATTTTACTGCTCGTTTTAGAGATAGTATTGGTCTTGATTGTAATATAGCATGAAGTCCAGGTCATTTCATTCGAGTTTAATTCCAACATTTATCATTTTAATGTAAGTAGGTATTTTAATGTATTTATGTACAAACTATTTTTTTCTCTACTTGCTCGTGTTATCATCCTGTGCCACTGCACTTTACTTTATAACACTTCTATACAAACCACTACAGTGAGAGGTTTGCATGTATTGTTTTGTATTGTATTGTACTGGACTTGTTTTTATCATGAGCTCTTTCTACCTTGCTTTTATTTTAACTTAACTATTGCACTGCTGAGCTGAACTGTCATTGTACTGTTGACCCTGTGTTAACTGCATATGACAAATACAAATTTAAACTTGAAAAATATTATACATAATATTATGTACATGTTTTTTTTTATTTTTCAATTTTTATTATCTTGTCTATTCTCTTGTAGATCAATGAGGTTTTATCTTATCTTATCTTTAACTAACTACATGCATTGTCTGTATTAATATCTTGTAAATATTAGTTATAAAGTTACAATTATGTAATATGCTCAGTCTCTCGGGGTCATCCAGTGACTGATAGCGGTTAAACACCAGCACATCATCCCACCTTTACCCTCCTACCTACCGGAATCTCTGCTGCTGTCATGTTAGCCTAGCTTAGCCGGTGCTGACATCTGACTTTAACCGTGAGGCTAATCGTTCATAAAGCGCAGTTACATAAGGGCTGCATGGAGGAGAATATGGCCCCCGGGTACAGATGCTGCCTTAAAGAAGCGTGTCATGCAGCCTGATGTGATCCATCCATCCCCACATGTGCAGACATGAGCCCACCACCACCTCCACCTCCTCCTCCTCACCACCGGCGGAGCGGAGCGATGCAGCCCGGGCATCATCACCCTCCATCCGCCAAACCGACCGCAGCAGCGCCGCCTCCCCCCGGTCATTACCCGGCGAGGAGCGCACAGACCCCCGGTGCAGCAGCAGCAGCAGCTCGGCTCGTATAAAACATGATCTCACTCGGTGCTTACCTTCGCTACTGAGATCAGGTAGTAGCAGGTGTACGCTGCGCTGAAGCCCAGCACCAGGGACAGTCCCACTCCCGAGCCGAGCAGCCCCACTCTCACTTGGTTCTCCAGATAATGCGACAGGTCCCGGGTCAAGATGTTGAAGTTGAAGTCCAGCGAGATCATTGCAAGCTGCCGGTGTTCCCCCCCCCTGCAGAGTAACGGCGGCTCGGCTGGTGTCCAGCGGCTTGTGTGTGCCTGAGAGCCCGCTGTGAAGGAGACAGTCAAGAGGACCTGATGTGCAGGAGATATATAAGTGTAATGCCGAGTGGGGGCGCTCTTTGGCCAGATCTCTACACGCACACACATACACAAATACACACACACACTGTCGCCTCCTGCCGGCTGTAGAGGTGATGTGAGGCCTCTGCAGTCAGTGGGATCACCATGTATAAGTCTAGACAAGTGAGTGGTGAATGAAATATGTATTTTACACCTGAACACTTTCAGCTTTTAAACATTATTGTAACTATTGATAAAGATGATTATTTACTGCTGTGGTAGAGGACGAGGCCACTATCCCAGGGGCCACACACAGACCCACTGGGGCCAATGTACGGTGGCCGAGAGAGCTCAATGCACTGCAGATAGAAACAAAGTTCAACTTCATCAATTTGACGACAAAAAGTCACAACACATGCAAATACAGAAACTGTATGCAGTTTGTCGACACAAGAACTGTTCCAGGGGACCCAAAAAAGTGATGAACCTGGCTGTAGTTCAACGCTTTGTGAAGTTCCATCACCACTAACGAGTAGTAGACTTCAATAACTTTATTTGCAGCGCGTTTCTGTATCTTTCTGTTCTTTTTGCAGCGCATCGGTCATCAAATTGATCTTAATTTGCAGGTGTTTTTCCTTTTTGCAATGCGTTAAGCTCTCTCGGCCAATGGCCTCCAAGTTAGCAGTGTGGTAATTTAATCAACAGATATTTTATAGTATGTATGCAGTGAACCACTAAACATCCACATAGTATTTTAATAGTATTGATACAGTAAAGGCTAGTGTGAGTTGTGATTATTTAATAAATAAATAATAAAATAGTAAATACATATTATTACTTTATAAACTAAAAAGGCAAATCAACAAAAGCGTTAAATTTCCAGCAGCTGGTGACCTTTGACCCATTCATGAAACAGTTTCTTCTCTGTGGGTTGGATCTCATGTAATTATGAATTATTGAATTAATGTCAGCTTCCAATACCTTCAGCACTTTATATTCCTATAATAATTAGAAGAAGAAGAAGAAGAAGAAGAAGAAGAAGAAGAAGAAGAAGAAGTTTTGTTTGTATAACACAGTTATTACAAAGTGTTTTACAAAGAGGACAAATTAAAACAAGAAAACAAAACATCAAACATAAAAAAATACAAAAAAAACAATAAGATATACACAATAGAAATTGCATGGTTATATACACATTTAAGTATATTAGGCTTATAAAGGTACTTTTTACATTTGACTTATATCTTTATGTCATTAGTGTATTTGCTAAATACTTTTTTCTCTCTGAAATCAACCACACTTCACAAGTTCTGACTTATTGTTTCATCGTGTTTATTTATAAATATTTGTACTTGTCTGCTAACTATTATAAACATTTACAAAGAGCGAGCTATTATCTGAAAACATCACATTGATAAATATCTTCTTGTATCTGCTCCGTTATTTTTTTAATGCTGACAAAAAAAGAAGAAAAAAACCGGGTTTTGCATCACGCAGATGCGCACGCGCGCCGTGGGCCGAAGCGTCGCTTGTTTTCCAGCCTCTCGTCTTCGGGCTTTGTCGGTCGCCTCCGGAGCGAGTTGTTGCTGGGTCTCAACGATGATTGACAATAATGGCGACGCGTTCATTCTGAGTTGACTCCCGGGAACCGTGTCTGGCCGACAAAGGGAGCGTCTCGGGCGGATCGCGGGCACCGCACTCAGCGCCATTCGGGACAAACAAGCACAAAGAGGAGCACATCCACCTCAGCGGGGAAACCCGGGCAGCTTTATCCTGCTAGCACCGCGACAGCTAGCAACTCGTACCGCCAGCTAGCCAAGTTGAGGAGGTGGTGGTGTTGGTGTGTGTGGAGTGGAGGAGAGGCACAGGGAGCCTGGGAGATCCTGCTCAGTTAGCTATGTGGCGACTTGAGGGGCTTTTATGGTAACTAGTTTCGGATTCTCGGAGGCCACACGCAGGAGACCCAGTTAGCTTGTTCCAGTAGTTTGTTGTCTAAACAGCCTCCACAGGCAGCTAACTTAGCTACCCAGCTAGCAGGGCTAGCTTTGTGGATTGTTCCAGTCTCGTCGCCACTCGGCGTTTGGAAACGGACCCCCCCTCCCCGGTAGCTGGCTAGCTAAGGCTGCTTAGCCCTCTAACTTGTACGAATCGCTGGGGAACAGCGAGCCCTCTTTCGGAAATGACTACCGGCAGGAATAACCGGGCGATGATGGAAGGAGTCGGGGCGAGGGTGGTCCGCGGACCCGACTGGAAGTGGGGGAAGCAGGACGGCGGAGAGGGACATGTTGGCACCGTCAGGAGTTTTGAAAGTCCAGAGGAGGTGGTGGTTGTCTGGGATAACGGGACGGCGGCGAACTACCGTTGTTCCGGAGCCTACGACGTGAGGATACTGGACAGTGCACCAACAGGTAACTTTACACCAGCTGGCTTTGTTTGTGTTTGTTTCGATCCGAGGACCAGCGACCTCCGGTGCGTCCTGAGCTCGTCCCTAGCCTCTCCTAGCTTCACTTTTTGGGGGCTACTGGGTTGATCAGACAACCACACAGCGAAATCAACATTAAAAGATTAGATTACGACAGTGTCTTAAAGTCTCTGCCCTTTAAAATGGTTGTTTTGGAGGCAGCAGATGAGTTGTGTGTAGTTTCCTCTGTGATGGACGCACCCTAACCCAGTTTGCATAAAACCAAGACCTATTGTCTGAAAAGAGGTCAACAGTGTAGCTCTGACCACATCCTTGCCGATCATATAAATAATGTTTATAGTTTGTCCGCGGTTTGTGTGAGGAAATGAGTTGAATTGTTTTTGGTTCTATAGATTCTGAAGTATAAAAACCCTGTTTTGGAAAGCGACATCAAGAGGTCTTGAATTTGTCAGAATGAGTCTCAAAGTATTTATATCATCAAGTGTAGGATTTGGTGGGAATTAACATAGCCATCCTAAAAAAGTGAAGATAATTTAAACAACTCTCATTGTGCACAAATCATGTATCTCAAATCCAATAACTTGTATACATAGTGATTACAAAGCGTTGTAAAGTTATTCTCGTACACTATTACATGACACAACCCTGGTTTATTTACTTACACTATCCACCCCCCCAGGCATCAAGCATGATGGAACCATGTGTGACACCTGCCGTCAACAGCCTATCATAGGCATTCGCTGGAAATGTGCTGAATGCACCAACTACGACCTCTGCACAACCTGTTACCATGGAGACAAACATCACCTGAGACACCGGTTCTACAGGATCACCACCCCAGGCAGTGAGAGGTTAGTTAACCCTGCAAAGTTTCCTATTGGGCTGCAACTTACACCCACCAATGACAAAGTGGACACAAGGTAGCCAGGTAGTCCCTGCACTCCACAGTGACATAGTTTAGCTTTATACTGCTGTGTGTGTGTGTGTGTGTGTGTGTGTGTGTCTTTCTGTGCACCCTGGCTCTCAGGCAGACAGAATCTACTGTACCCCTGTGCTCCCAGCCCTCAGTTGCCAGGCAACAATTCAGCCTCATTTTAAGATTAAGTCAGACCAATAGAGTAACAGGCTCTAAATTTCCAAGATCATTTTTGTTTTGATGTCCATGGGTGTAGATTGAAGTATAGGCAGTTATGACATCTCCCTACCTGTGTCAAGGTGTCGCCAAATTGTCCCAACTAATGATCCTGCCAAACGTCTTAACTGAGCAAAATGAACATCAGTTGATATTACACTTACATTTCAGTTGCTAGGCATTGGCTAAGTTGTGAGGCGAAAAATCTGCTCCTTTTTAAGAACCAAAGTGCAAGCAACAGCTGAGCTCAGTGTACAAGAATGTTGTGTAATAAATCCAGACATGTATCTTCCTTGAAATTAGCTGGAGAAATATTGAATACCACCCTCCCTCTTCCTTGAGAGGATCAAGGATATTGTTCTTTCTGCATGTTGGTTATTAAGACATGAACATTCTTATGTAGTAAATTGTCCAACTTATTTGTTTGTTTATGTCAGTCATGATTTTATTCTCCGGTGTCCTAGTGAAAGATATTCTTTTACGTTCAGGGGCTTAATTGACAATAATCCAAGATAATGTTTTTCGTTAATATTAAGCGATCGATGTGGCTCTATTATGAAATCCTGGACTTGTGTCCAAAATAAACAATATGAAATGAATACAGAATGTCAGAGTAGATTTTAAAATGCCTCACAACAAAAAGTTGCTTCAAACCGACTAGCCTGTCTTACATAGTCTAAACCTAAAAGTCTAAAATATCAAGATTTATTGTCATTAAAAACTTGAAATACAGGTATTGAAAATGTTTGCACCAAAGTAAAAACAAACAAAATACAGATGGTTTTAAAAGTGACTTCATATGATAAACAGAGAGAGTAAATATGTTTGAACACATCACCATGTAAGACAGCTTCCTGTAAAAATACTCATTATTGTGTAATAACTGTCTTAGAAGATAGTAATTACATCACAACAATACAAAAGAATAACACTCTGTAAGTACAACCCAGTGTTTTCACTTCATTCGGTCTCAGTCATTCATTGTGCTCATTATTATTATTTATCCAATGTCAGTCTGTCATTTTGTCACAGTGGAATTCCCCTTGTTGTCTCTTTCGCTCTGTATTTGCTGCTGGAAACTATGTGTAAAATTACCACTTGTGTGAACTCAGCCCTTCCCTACTTGTTAACAACCATAACTACACTTCAGCTTTTACAATTTTTTTAGCTGTTGTACTGTGTCACCTTCAAAAGTGTTGACATTATCAGCATAATTTGTTTTCATTGCTAAAAGCAGACTCTGCAAAAGTCTAACCCCTTTTTTTTATGATCGAATTAGACAGTTTGAAGTTTTTTTTAGTGAGGACATTGGAGGTTGGTGCAGAAGCTTTTACAGTTTGGGCAAACTTCAAACTGGGGCATGATCTGTGGCAATCAGAGCAAGGCACGTGTGCACAATAATGGCCCTGTATGGGTTTATTTTTTAAGTTTTCAAAATAAATTCAAAGGCATTTTGAAAAATTAACTCCTATGCCCTTGAAAAAATGTCTAGTGGAAATGATGATTCAGGGTGGGTGTGTGGAAATGTGCATGTACGGACAGATCAAATTCTTAATGGCAGCTTTAGTCTGTGCCCTCAGAGATGCTCTGATATCATGATCACGGATATTAAGGACGCTAATGTGGAGCGATCAGATCCACTACCAATTTAATTGTAAATGCTTAAACTACATTATTTGGACTAGTGTGTATACATACCAACTAAATTCCACAACCTTCATTTGATTATGTTGTTCCAGACACGCTTAGTACTGCGATGACACTTAATCCATTTCAGACCCGTCTCACCCAAACACCATATTTTAGTAAATGAACACATGGCCCAACAGCTGGCAGCCTTTTCAACTAAGTGCGAGTTCAGTTCCCTAGAGAATGACGTTACATAATGCACAATGGGTGCTGGAGGTCTCCCCAGCTCGCACCGCTCTGGCAGCACGGTGGGCTGTTTTGTTACACCACATTAGATTCTTTCACTAACTGCCGAAGAGGGAGTGGTTTGAAGCCACAAGCTGTTAAGGCTGGTTAGACCTACACCGTCCAGCTGCCGCGTCTCCCACCAGGGCTCACATTGTTGTTTGATGGTTAGAGCTCAGCTGGATGTTTTATTTCCTATTTACCTTATTGGTCAGGAGTTCAAGTATAGGGATTCAAAAAATGTCCAAATTCAGCATTTGATTACAGTGTTATTTAATGGTTGTGGGTCATGGTTGAAAAGGGAAGTAATTGTCAGTAAGGTGTTAATGCTGTACCGCCACAAAGATGACTGTTATTCGTAATGTTACGACATGGCACCTACAACTTAATGACACACAAAGTGTTCCTTGCCTTTACAATGGCATTATAAAAGCAGCAGAAAGTCATGATTAACTGTGACCTTTCAGAAAGCTCTTCTCTGCCCACTGTGAAATGTGAATTCAAAGAACTGAAGAGATTGGTCACTAGTGATGTGTCCATTGTTTCCCCTAGAATTTTTTTTTGGTGCTTGGTACTTCTGACCACAAAAAACACAAATCAAGAAACAGAGAGTGGAAAAATAAAGGTGCTCAGAAATGCAAAAACTGTGAGCCAAAGACCTCTCTAATTTAAAACTATGCCCAAAGACTAGTGACGACTGAGTCCCGTCCCCCCCCCCCCATGTTGTGTTTTGTTTGCGTTATTTTTTTGCTCCCTTTACAATGGGGGTTCTCATCCTCTGTAGCATTATAGAGGAAATCCTGCGGAAATTGTGTTTCTGCTTTGATTTATTTTCCAGTCCTCACGCATCTGTTGCTCAATGCTCAGACAGTTATAATGGTTGTCAGGGACTGCGTGGTTGATACAGCAGTTTAGATGCTGGTGCTTTGTCTGTAGCCATGTTACATTTGAAACTAATTCACACCAAAACTTCAGAAAAAGTTTGCACACTTGCAAAGGCAGTTAGGGACACAAAGTGGAAGGAGGGAGGGTGACAAGGGGATCATTTTAAATCTGTTTTATTTAACAATTGTTGTGGAGCAGGCACTGGAATCCCTTCTGCAATTTATATTTGCGAGTAATTGAAAAACAGTGAATCGATCCGTGTAAACAGAGCCTCTGCAAACACCTGCTGTTGACTGCTCTGTTTGACTCTGTCATATTAGCGATTAAAGCATAGACCAATTGAAACTAATCATCTCTGTGTATAAACTTTTTCAATCTGAGCAGAGTCCTTTTGGAGTCGCGTCGCAAGTCGAAGAAAATCACGGCCAGAGGGATCTTCACTGGCGGCCGGGTGGTGCGAGGTGTGGACTGGCAGTGGGAGGACCAGGATGGAGGCAATGGGAGGAGAGGAAAGGTAGGGTCCCAGACAAGGAGGTAGAGCCTGTTACTCTATTCCACTCCATTTGTTTTGACCGACAAGACAAAGTTGTGACCTATAAATATGTGCAACACAGAGATGTTGTGTGTGATCTTTAATATGTGAATGGATAGTTGAACACACATTTCAACCAGGGAAAATTATCTTTATTAATCTGCCACTTTCAAAATGATTTATTATTGTTATATATTAAAAGCAATCATTGTACTCGATGCTAAGACCAATGCTACAAAAGAGGAAGAAAAATTTGTCTCCAATAAATCCTTACAATAAATCTGTAAAGTGAGCTTCAAGTGTGCAGATAGATGTCTACATTTTGCCGAACGTACAGCGCTGCTAAAAGGTGAAAGGCACCGTTAAGAAATATGACCAAAACTCAACTCTATGTCAAAGCTGCACACTTAAAGTGGTTAATAAATCCCTGGAGGTAAGGCAGACTTTGCCAGAAGCAATTAGAACCACGTGTGTTACAGAGCAGAGCATGACCCCCTCCTGAGGGCTGTGCACACGTAAAAGAAACACGGTTTGCTTACCTCAAACAGTCTTAGGGTGGAAAAAAGAAACGTGCATCTTGTAGTATGGATATATGTATATCAATCATCCAACCATCATCCAGTGTAATTTATACATAAACCAAAATACGAGTAAGCATCTTTTCCTCCATCAATTTGTCAACTACATACTGATATATCACTATACTGTAACTGAAGTGAAGCTTTAAATAGTAGTTGATTGAAAATGAATGCTTTTATTGGGGTTTACATCAGCAAACACTTAAGAATAAAGATTTAAGATTATTTATATATGTGGAAAAAGACTTAAAAAGCTCAACTTTAACAGCTTGTGATATGTTCATCCACAGAAGCATCCCAAATATTGTACAGTGTTTTAAAAAGGGATCAAAATGTTGTAAGATCTTTTATAATAGAGTGATAGTAAGAACAGGTCGAACATGCCGCTGAAAAGCCTTTAATTCACTGATTCTTCTTCATCTTTCCTGAGGCTATGAACAGATTTCCTTGCTGCAGGTTGTTCCTGGCTTAAATACCTCATTATCAAGTAATGCGATGTGTGATGAGGTTGCATTTGTTTTGCACCCTCTATGTAGATTAATACTGTAACCGTGCTGTAAAGTGCTTCTATTTTGACTCGGGTCCAGACCCCAGAATATTCCATTTAAGAGTCCCTCCAGGCAATTTAAGACTTCATTTTGCCGTGTTATTTAATGGCATATCTCATTACTGTTTTATGATGCTGTAAGCAATATGCTCTCCAGAATACCGCTATTACATGTCCTGCAGCTCAGATGTTGTGTTAGTTTAGCATGAATATTATCTCCTAAGGCCCATTAATCAATTACCTCTGGACGTGGGCCAGAAAATAATTTAACAGTTTGATTTCTGTTTTAACTTAAGGCACAGCTTTTAATTAAAGAATTCATTTACTCCACTACAGCTCTTCTCTTTACACTTACTCAATGTTATGACACTGTTGCGCTGCTCGTGATGGACAGAGAGTTATCTAATGTAAAAATCCCAACCTTGTCTTCTAAATGTGAATAGATTTTGTAGAGACTTCCATTTATAGCTCATTTCTTATTTATGCCTATAACTCCTAATCTTCAGCAGTTTACAGTACCTTGCAGAAGTTGTTAGATAAAAGCTGTGAGCTGCTCCTCACCACAGAAGTCATGCACAGCTACTAAATCCAGCTTTTCTAAATCTATGCTTTACTGCCCCATCCCACCATAAAAAGACAAAGGAGAATACGTTATGAGAGCAGCGTTTTCCCTTTCCCTTTCCCTTTTCTAAATTATCATTTAAAAATACAGAGAGCAGTTTGGAAAGTGTTGATTGAACATCAGTATATTCTAAATATATGTCGTTGATAGCCGCCAAATTAGCGTGACGGTGAAGAGAAGATGATTTGTAGATTTACTTAAGTAAACAACGCAACTACAACCACAATTTGTAATTGATAGAAAATAATATCCAAGATGATTACAGGCCAGTTCTGGATCCCCTGATTAAAAAAACAAACAAATTTAGTTAATTTATGAATAATTAAAAAAACAACCGCATCTATCGCCCATAAAATAAAGAGTCAGAGAGACAGCTGGTAGAATACACTTGTAATATGTCTCTAAGAAATGCTTCTCGCAGGATCTTTCTGTGGTCTGGCTGAACCCGGCGGGCTTGTGTCTCGTTTCTTGTTTTCCTTTGCAAGCAAACCCAGTAGTGCTACTACACAGAAGTGCTTGCATATGTTTAATTAAAACATTCCTGTGGTTTGCACAAGTTTTCCAAATTCGCGAATAAAAGCAAAACAATAACATTTTTATCATTGACTGTAAAAATACAATGCTGTGAGAATTAAACCCTTGGTAACTTTCCCACTGCTGATATTTCGAGTGCAACTGGTGACCTTTACAAGGCGAAAGCAGAGTGGATGCATCAACTAGAGGAACCCAAGTTCAACTCTTTGTGTCAGCAGACGCCTCCTTGTCCTTGCTGTGCTGGAGTTCAACCTTCTGTTTGAAGGCAGCCAGTGAGAGATAAAAGATAGTTTCCAACAGGGATCAATGAAGAATCATATTTTACTTCATTATCAGGTTTGAAGATGAAAGTCACCTGCTGAGAAAACAACCCCCTTTGTTCAATATTTTATTTAACCAAGGCCTTGAGTTTCATGTCATGTAAATGTGATGTAAATCTCAAAGCACTTTGCTGTGTCCTCTTTTCACTGTGGGGGATATAGTGAGTGATCAGTGCTGTTCATCCACCTATTTTTTTCCCATTGAAACTTGGTCAGATAGTGAAGTGGTTTATGTTTCTATTTAAAATTTCAATAAGCTTAAAAATGTTCTTTAGTTCCATGTCAACGAGTTTGATTTGGCCAAATTGAGAATAGGTTTTAATTCCGGGTGTAAAACACAGAATCCACGTGGAATTTTTTTTTCAGGAAACGTAACAGTAACTTTAGTGGTAGATTTATTTATTTCTGTATTTTTTATATTAATTTATTTTTGGTGTATTTCCATGACAATATGATTTGTCATGTATGTGAATCAATATGTGATTTCCTGATGACTCGTTGTGTTTCTCATCTCGTGTCTCCTCCTCAACAGGTGACAGAGATCCAGGACTGGAGTGCGGCCAGCCCTCACAGCGCCGCCTACGTTCTGTGGGACAACGGGGCCAAGAACCTGTACCGCGTTGGCTTTGAGGGAATGGTGAGCAAACTTCCAGTCTGACCCTCGCACACAGCCACTCACACACACACACTGATTCTCACAAAAGATCAGCTGTCAGGAGGCTTTTGTGTTTGGCCGCAGGGCTGAGGCTCTTTCTTTCGCTGCCAGGCCTTTGTGAGGGCCACGCAGCCAGCATGAGTAAGGCGCCATTGTACAGGCAGCTGGAAGAGGAAGGTATCTGCATGATAAAGGCAATCTGTTCTTCCTGCTTTTTAGGGGGGAGTGAACATGGAGGTCAACTTTAGAGGAGGGTGCGGACGCAGCTACACACGCGTCTCAAATGAAAAGCATCCTCCTCATTGGTGGAGACTGCCCTCGTCTTTTTATGAAAGAGGCCAATCGGGTTTCTCGGTTGCATAACAGATTTGGTCGTTGTTATTCTAATCGGTTGAAAGAAAGGTATGTGGCATCTGCCTCTGGATCAAATAAATCATGCGTTAGGCCCCCCATCTCGGCTGTTTTAAGTTGGCTTCGTTTCTTATGAAGACCTTGAACAAATCCTTAAAACAAAATCCTGAGGGAATCCAGCTTGCTTTACTGTATTTTCCAAATGCAGCATGAGAGCTCACCACCTATCTTTTTGTCATGTCAGCTTTTTGCTTCAGGCGTCCTAAGATTAAAACATGTCCTACGGACTGGGTGCAGTTGTATAGACCTGAGTTATTAAACCTGTTGGGACTTGTACTCAGGATTTAAGTTTTCCATCAGTTCAGAGAGATGTTTCCGCTGCCACACGTTCATCTTTGCCCTCTAAATCTGCCACGGTGGCCGCATATCTGAGTCATCACAAACGATATGACGCTGTCTCTCTAGTAGTGTAGCATTTCATTGTCCTGCCTTACCCCCGGGGCTCGGGTGCTGTTGGTATTCCAGACAACGACACTGTCGCCGGAGCCTGAAGTGTGTAAATTCTCTGTTTCATTATTCATGATGGTGCCCCCTCTTCTATTGGAATCACCCTGGATAATTATCTAACCCCTTCCCTCATTTCTCTCTCAGTCGGATCTGAAATGTGTCCAGGATGCCAAAGGAGGCTCGTTTTACAGAGACCACTGTCCTGTTTTGGGTAAGTAAGCCACCGTCATTGTTGCACCAATTCTCTCACCTACCATTCTGGTGCAGTGGATTCAAGGACATTAGGGGGAGTTTCACTTGTAGTTTGTCTTGTGTGGCCACTAGATGGCAGCACTACCTAGTTGCCTGGCTCCTGAATCCAGTTACAGGCTCAGGGCATGTTGCAGTTACAGTATTCCAAGAATCCCAGGAATTAATTGTCTCTCTCTGGATTTAGCACTGCAGTGGAAGTCTCTTATTAGATCTTATAGTGTCATTATTCATAGATTGCAGCACTTTTGATAGGTAATTCAGGTAGCAATGCCTTTTCTGTGTATTGTTGTTACAAAATTCTTACTGCATTAAAAAGTGTTAAAGTATTGTATCTTTTTTACAGATTTATCAGACGGCCTTTATCTGAAATGTGTTTTTTTTATTTGTCTAGCTATACCTTAGTTTGTAGACTCTAAATCTTAATTTGCAAAAACACACTTACACTAAATCAGTTTTATTTCTCATAGAGTTAACTTTACCTTTATCTCCCAGGTGAGCAGAACGGCAACAGAAATCCTGGCGGTCTCCAGATTGGAGATCTGGTCAACATTGACTTAGACCTAGAGATTGTCCAGTCCCTCCAACACGGCCACGGTGGGTGGACCGACGGCATGTTCGAGACCCTCACCACCACTGGCACAGTGTGCGGCATCGATGAGGATCATGACATTGTGGTGCAGTACCCCAGTGGAAACAGGTGAGTCCTGAGATGGACTGAACTATGGGTTAAGAGGCCTTAGGGTTGCTTTAATGCTGGTCTTGCATAGTTTCCACAGCAGTGTGTCAGCATTGGAAAACTGTCTGGCTGCACCCATTGTCATTCTGCTTTAGGAGAAAATGATCTTACTATTTTTTTTATTTATTTAAACCAATCGCAGTCGTCTTGGGCAACGCTAAGCCAAGGAATTAGTGACGTGCCCCTGCAACGTAGTATCGATGGGAATTTTCTTTTTTCCAAAGAAAAGGGGTCTGGATATTGCGCAATCCAAATCATTGGTAAAACTTTGTGGTTTACCACATTGGTTGCTAGCTTAGATGTGGTTGCTGCTTACACCCACAGTCTATATTCATTGAGTCAGACTACTTTAATGCATTAATTTCTCTATTCTCAGATGGACATTCAATCCAGCTGTGCTGACAAAGGCCAATGTAGTGCGCAGCGGAGACGCTGCAGCCGGGGCAGAGGGAGGCACTTCCCAGTTCGTCGTGGGAGACCTGGTCCAGATTTGCTACGACATCGACCGCATCAAGCTGCTGCAGAGAGGCCATGGAGAGTGGGCTGAAGCGATGCTGCCTGTAAGACTCTGAAATATGTTCTCACTGATTTGTGGAACTGTAACCACAACGGGTCTTATTTATTTAAACGCCAATTCAAATTTAATTTTAACAAAGAAATCTGCATATATAATGCTCAGTAAGTCTCCTTCAACAACATGTTGGTTTTATTATTGATTTCCAAGAAAATCAAAGTAGGATACTCTTAGAAATGTGTCTACTAGAAGTCTACATTCCAGTCAGTGATTGTATTTTAATCTGAAGCGTGATATTTGTATTATTTGGTAACTGTACCACTGAGAAAATAAGAGCTGTTATATTGGATATTTTTAAAAAAACACAATTTTGTCCCCATCACATGGGCATCATTTATATGCAATCTATTAATTAGGCTCAATGAGTCTGTAATTGTGTAATTTTCTGTTCCTCTCACACTATAGTGACTAGTCCCTCTTCTCTTCTACAGAAAAGTCGCAGTACTATTATCATGCACAGCCACAGCTTCAGCCCTCAAATCTGTCTATAGCTGTTTTGCTGTCGCTTTTATTTATCTTTTTATTCTCTCACAACAAGACGTTGTTCTTTTTTTATGATGTTTATTCACTGCTGCCCAGCGTGCCTTAGGTTATGTAATGCCAGTCTACTCCAATATGCCACTTGTCCCTGCTAAACTTCCCCCCTCACCAGCTAATGAGCCTTAAAACCCCGAGATGGGCTGTGGCTCTGATCACTAACCACGGCTGTTTGCCGCCCGCTGTTGCTTCTTCTGCAGCAGTCCCCATTATTGATGGCATCCTCCAGGATAGCCCCAGACCCGGCTCGACAGATAAAAGTGCCTCTTTCTCATAGAGCCAGGATCAAGATGATATGATTCAAAATTGGAAACCATTTTGCTCTGTCCTCTCTGTATTGCCTGTATAGATGAGGTATGGTCCAGCAAGTAGGTTCCCTCTCTTTTGAATCCATCTTGTTTTTTGAGCAAGTGAATCTCTGAATAATGAAATGCAGCTTTAATTTATAATAGTTAGTTTTTTCTGCCAGTTTTTATTTTAGCAACAAGCTTTGTTTCTTTTCCATCCCGGACAGTTGCTTTGTTCAGGTGCTGTTCTTTTTCCACTTCTTCCAATTCTTTCTTTCCATCTGTGCTTTTTTGCTCCTTCTCACAATCTTTCCATTTTTCCTCTGCCACTTAAAGACTCACACAAGTAAAAAAAAAAAACATTGCTCAAAGACAACAACCCTCCATATACTAATGTTGTATGTTGCAACATTTATCAACAGACCTTAGGCAAGGTGGGGCGCGTCCAGCAAATCTACTCTGACAGTGACCTGAAGGTCGAGGTATGTGGAACTTCGTGGACGTACAATCCTGCTGCTGTCACCAAGATCGCCCCCTCTGGCTCTGCTGTCAGCAACGCCTCTGGAGGTATGTATGAAAATGGAAGACTGACAAGAGGGTTATCTTAGTTCTTTCTCCTCACTGCTCCCTTTTTTGTCTGACTCCTGCACTCAGACACTGATGTTTTCGTCTTTCTTTTTTTTTTCTTCTTCTTTTTTCAGAGCGTCTGTCTCAGCTGCTGAAGAAACTATTTGAGACACAGGAGTCCGGAGACATCAATGAGGAGCTTGTCAAGGCAGCAGCCAATGGAGACCTGGCAAAGGTGGAGGACATTCTGAAGAGACCGGATGTGGACGTAAGTGACCAAACATTTTCTTATTCTTGCATGAACTGCTGCTAGATTTCTAGATGATTCTGATGAACACCACATGACTTTGCCAATAAACATTGACAGACTGTCTGAGTACATTGATAATTGGAGCTGGGTGTTGTTCAATTTCCCTACTAATACCAAAACTATCCATTTCAACAAAAACTCCATTGCATATTACAATACAAATCGCTAGTTTTATTTTTTCACTCCATTCAATCAAAGGACTTTCACAACATACAAATTATAAACCTATTTACCACAATGTGGTTTTACTTTAAGTAAGTGCCTGTTTTCTACAGGTTTATAGTTTTTAATTTAGGGGTTGACTAGAATAGGCTTACATACTATAATGTTTAAAATATACATTATTTGTCTAAAGGAGCATGCGTTGAATATTTCACACCCGTCACCCAGAGGCGTCCAAATGAGTTGTAAACACCACTTTTCCACAGTATTGAGGGCGTTGAAAAGTAGCCAGTAGCTGCATGTTGCATGTTACATGTTACTTGGTGATGTGGACTCCTTATGAAAAAAAGCCAGGAATTCAATGTAGGCATTTCAGGGACTTCAGCAGCTGTGTTTTCTGTGGGAGAGGATTCTGTAACTGCAGTAACTTTGCAGACTGTCTACATGCACAGAAAGCTGTAGGACACACAGAAGGAAGAGAGTAAAAACAGAAAAAGCAGAATATAAACGCTATGAGATCTGTTTTCAACTCCTTAGTTTTTCTCAGCTCACCAGTTACCAGCATTATTTTATCTTGACATGACAAGGGATAGTATCGAAGCAGTTTAATCTGTGCCATGAAAGTATCGAAGTTCACCACTCAACCCAAGGAATACAGCTAACTCTGCTCCGCTCTCAGTATATTGAGGAGGCTGAGAGTCTCTTAGGAAAGGGCTATGAGATCCTCCCACTCCTGCACCTCTCAATCTGAAAAGCATTAAGGCTGGGCCCAGAGGAGGCACCGAGGAACATTGGTGTGCACTGCAGCACAGACCCAATTCACTTTCAGAATGAAGTGGAGATCCACAAACCCCATATGGTTGGATGCTGTGTTCTGACACATGCTATAGGCCAGGGAAAACACCCTTTCAGGTTATGAGTTATAAGTCTGCAATACTGTCTTCACTCAAAGAGCAGGAGAGAGGGTGTGTGTGTGTGTGTGGCGCAAATGCTGGCCAGATGCCCTACTGCCTTTCAGTGGAATTATTTGCTTAAAGCTGAGCACACTGAGCCTGGCCAAGTGATCCGCCTGCCAGGACAAGAGATGTCTCGAGACTCCCAAAGGATTCCACATTAATATTTATGCTCTGAGTTTTTGCAGTGCTGCAGTTGGTGATGAAACATGCACACACAGCCGCACATCCACACATACAAAAGCTTACTCACATCCTCACCATCATCTCTCAGCCCCTCAGGTGATCTGCACATTCAGTATGTGCAGATCTAAACATAAAACATGACATTGTCGTACACCTGTATTCTCATTCCGACTCTTGATCTGTTCGCAGGTGAACGGTCAGTGTGCCGGACACACTGCGATGCAGGCAGCCAGTCAGAACGGTCACGTGGATGTCCTGAAGTTGCTGCTCAAACACAACGTGGACCTTGAGGCTGAGGTTGGTATAATGTCTTCCTAATCACAAATGCATCTCGTATTATTGTGAATGTCACACAATATGGCAAAAGGGGGGAAATCCAGTAGCAGACACAACACTTAGTCATTATGTGGGTGTGTACTGTACTCAGGACAAAGATGGAGACCGGGCGGTGCACCACGCATCCTTTGGCGACGAGGGCTCCGTCATTGAGGTGCTGCAGAGGGGCGGTGCCGATTTGAACGCCAGGAACAAGCGAAGGCAGACTCCATTACACATCGCTGTCAATAAAGGCCACCTGCAAGTGGTCAAAACCCTGCTGGACTTTGGCTGCCACCCGAGCCTCCAGGTAACTGTGTTTTGTTTAGCCCCGGAGAATAGTTTTGAGACGTGAAGTGATATTTCAGTAAAGTAAAACAGAGACGAGCACATACAACAGCACTGTCAGAGGTCAGACTGTTCAGACTACATTAAGTGTTCTACACGTTATGGTCTACTGTCTGCTACTGAGGCCATTTTAGACAGAATTCACAGTCCAGTTAAAAAGTGGTAAGTGACACAAGGTTTCCCATTCAGGATTCGGAGGGGGACACACCCCTGCATGATGCCATAAGCAAGAAGAGAGACGACATGCTGTCAGTGCTGCTGGAGGCCGGTGCGGACGTTACCATCACCAACAATAACGGGTTCAATGCCTTGCATCACGCTGCCCTGCGAGGAAACCCCAGGTATGAGACTTCACTTACTTTCCCACTCACTCGCCCCCACTAGCTCTCACACTTATGCAGCATCTGCATGAGACCGGAGCATGTTTGAGTGGAATCTGTGGAAGCTGTGTCCTCAAATGTCTGCCAAGTGCTCTCAGTAAAGATTTTACATTAGATACACTCCTGCTGAATACAAAAAACAATTATAATTTCATTGATGCAGTCTGACTCAAATGATTTAGCATCAAAACTCAGTAATAGCAACAAAAGTATAGAAATTTGAAAATTTTAGCCGCAATGAAAATCTCACCACCCTGAATCAAAAATAATTATAGATACCTAGATAATAGTGAATGGGCACCAGACATATTCAGAAATATTCCACAACTTTGTTCAGTACTCGTCTTGGTTGCCTTATTGAAACTTAAGTATATTTACTATTTTGAAAAGTCACTGCAGCACAACTGAAACAACATTAAGGGAGCGTCAGAGCATGAATATAATTGAGCCTTATATAACTTTAAAATAATTTGTCAAACTAGAACCCCTCAGGTTTATAGTCTGCTTCTTAGCTGCTAAAGGACAGAGGCCGTGGCAGAAGCCCTAATCTGCTACTACTAATCCATTACTTAATCATCCTCCGTTGGAATGAAAGAGGTCGACTCACCACCTACAGGTCTAAACCAGAAAAACAGACGAGCTTCATTCATCCACACACACAAAAATAGAACCTTTTTAAATAACTGACACAGGATAAAATGAACTCACCACCTGGTGTGGATATTTCTTCCTACAGATTCCACTCAAACTTAGAAGTAGTTAAAACTAAAATAAGATTAAATCCACTACCTCGCCGAGCACATTTTCTTCATCTGTAAGCTCTTTTTCTCGCATCTCAAGGTAGTTTGACATTGATTGAAGTCTGAAACAGGCCTATAGGCTTCATCTCCCCAGCAGATGGTATGGTCCCAAACTGACATTAGACTACCTTTGAGGCCCTGACAGCATCTGTCTTATGTTGACTATTTTTTTTTATTGGTGTGGCTAATAGTCCTTGAAGTTCATTTGATGTTTCCTTTTACTGTTATGCTTGTCCATCGCTGTGTGCTGCGAGCAGAGGCTGGCCTGAAGCGGCTGGCCCATGCTCCAGCAGCAGCAGCACGCCTTGTCCTTGGTCATTGCTATTTCTGGCTGCAGGAGTATGCTGCTCTGCTCTTTGGCTGTTTTATTCTCGTCTCTCAACCACGAGCATATTAAGGATGGCTCAGGGAGACGGCTGTCTGTATCAGGTTGATCATGTAAGGTCTCCTAAGGTGATGGAAATAGACGTTAGAGGGTCAGATTTATGGACTCGGGCGATTTTTGAGAAAAGTTAACAGCTGCTTTCCTTGCTGAGCGATTTGGGGCGTGTATGTGTATGTTTGCACATGAGCGTGGTTATCACAGGCTTAATGTCATTCCCCTTCACTGGCTTTCATTCCTTTGGCGTGTGGACAAATGAAATTGAGGTCGGAGGGCTCTGAAACACCTGCCACCTACCACCAGCCGGGCCAGACCCAGCCCTCCACCTTTGGCTCCACTGCGGAACAGAACAGGCCCTGTTTTCTGTGTTTTCCTGTTTTCATTTGCTCAGCCACACTGAGCAAATGTTTTTCACATTGACGTAGACATAAAGAACAACTCATAGAAACACAAAATAATGTTTATTTAGGCTAAAACAAGTTGTCAAGTAATTAATTTACATTATAATGTACATGCAAATATAGTAAATTCAAGTAACATACAGATTGTGGGTCATTGGTTTATTATCATATTGATGGTATTACTAATAGTATTTAGTTAGGACTTTAAAAAATGAAAAACATTACACATGACAAGAAATCCAGCGTTTTACAAAAAGATCAGAAAAGGAATAAACCAGGTGGGTCAATAGTACAAAATTAACAAATTAAGACAAAGTATGAACAGCAATAAATGGGCAGAAAATACCCAGAATTTAAAATAAATACATTTGTTTAATAAGTAGTTTGTCTGAGGCCCTTTGGCAGCGATTTCATGTTGATGATCCCTGAAATCCCTATAATTAAACCTAATTGTATAGATGTACATCTACCTGATTTCAAATTATATGCATTCAATTATATAAATAAATCTAAATCACATCACACACCAACACACACACTTACATACTTACACATATACACACAACCATATGGTCAGCAGTCCCAGCCTGACTCGGTCGTCCGATAGGAAAACAATATTACAAAGCTGCTGTGTTGTCTTTTATTACACAGCTTTTAAACTTTAATGAATAATAGTAAATCTATGTCGGGTAGGTCACAAACTGGCAGAGTTTAAACAAAGCTGTTATTGTAAATATCATCAATTATAATTATTCATATTAAAATTCAATGGGTGTGTAATTTAAAGACCAGGATTGAGAAAATAAAAGAGAAGATAGCAACTGTGCTGTACGCCTCAATGTTTCGGAGGCAAAAAGTGCTTGAGCTGTATGTATGTGTGTCTGTGTATGTGTGTGTGTGTGTGTGTTCATACATATATATATATATTTATAATTTGCTGTCATTTGCCTGCAGCCCCTGAATCACTAAATCAACTCCTGCTCTGAGCGATGTGAAACTGTGAATGACAGTTCAGACGATGCTCTGACCATTTCAGATTGAGTTTATGAACGCAACCATAACAATCAGCTGGCTAATGGTTACTTTTAATCATCAGCCATGTTTGTATAATTACGTTAACTCAGTGTGTTGGCTCCAGGCTGTTGGTATGCGTAACATACCTGAGGCGACAACAGACGAACTACGAGCTATAGGAAGTCGAAAAACTGTTAATAGCTCCACCTGCATGCGACAGACATATTGCTCATGTTTCCACCCTCACATGCCAAAGACTTGTAGGACTTGATGCAATGATAATCTTCGACTCTGGTTAAATGTAACCACACTTTTGAACGTTAAGTTCTCACTGTGTGTGTGTGTGTGTGTGTGTGTGTGCGTGCATGCGTGCGTGCTGCAGTGGGAAATCTTATTTTAGCATTTCTTCTTTCTTTATTGCAATAGCAAATAGGACATTTATTTTCTTAATTTCTCCAGTACTGAGAGCCGAAGCGACGACACCACAGCATAATAATTTAGCCCCAGCACTGGGTTTCTGTGCCCATCTCTACCTGGAGTACAGTATTTTATCAGGGCCTCTGTCATGTAGTGTGTGTGCTGCTCTCTTTGGTCCACGCTCTGTCCCCTTGCCTTCACAGAAACGAAGATATATGTCGCCTTCACCAGTCTGCCCATTTACTTTTATTTCACGCTCGAGCTCCTGCAATATCAGGGAGACAGTCCACAAGTCCTAAAGCCCTCGAAATCTCTCCCTAGGTTGAAGTGGTGTATTTTGCAGTGGAGAGGCCGTTGTTTCGATCGAGTGCTTTAGAGGAATTCCGACTTCTTCTTCTTCAAAAAAAGGTTGATTGTCATGAAGAAGTGCGTGGAGTTGGAAGCTAATCAGAAACCCTTCAGACAAAAGAATATAACATGAAGCCTTTCTGGTTAATGATTAATGTTACTATTGTTTCCTGATAGTAATTTAAAAAAATTGGCTCTGCTCTGTCTCGGCTTGTTTAGATTGAGCACCAGCGCAGGATGCTCTGGCAGTTGGAGCTTAAACAAGTGTAATCTATAGTTTCTCATCAACACTCTGACAATACAACAAGAAAAAATTGCTCCCGCTTTGTGTTGTTTTACGCTCTCTCTTTGTAAGTGATGCAAGTTATCATATGTCAAACGCTAGCTTTTGGGTTCAAGTTTGTCAGAGTCCCTGTTGTGTGTGTGTGTGTGTGTGTGTGTGTGTGTGTGTGTGTGTGTGTGTGTGTGTGTGGTGTGTGATGTGATGTGTGATATGTGTCTGGGTGTTTTAAGAGTGTGGGTGGGTCTTCCAGCAGTGGAGGGAAGATTGAGGGAGATACACAGGAAGAACCCTGTGGGTGACAGATGAATCTTTCAACTTGGAGTCCTGAGACAAATCAACTCTACCAACAGGGGTGCGGCAGGAACCGGGGAGTTTTACTATCTCACCTTGTTCATTACTCACACACTCGTCCACTACAGAGTGTAAAAGGCATTCCCCTTATAAATTAGACCTTGTTGTTAAATTTTACAATTGCTAGTAAATTGAAAGTGCCAGTATAACCAGCAGTAACGCGTCTGGTAAAAGGATTTCCTCGGACATCCACATTGTGCGCTCTCCTTGTGTGTGCTTACTGCAACCTCTGCCTGCAAGGAGAGCCTGGCTCGTCTCTTGTGTCTTTCCCTCAGGCTGCTGGAAGCCAGTAGCTGCTACAGTACTGTAAACAATACGATTAATAGCCCATGACTCACAAACGATCTCCAAACAAGCCCTGCAGCGGCGGTCTGCACCCTTTTACGTGTCACCTCCCTGTATTATTTGCCCTCCTGCCTCTCTCTTATTGCTTTTATTTCAATATGGCGACATATAGAGAAACCCCAAAATGCTAATCGTCACACCTGAGGAGACGGAGGGCTCTGCAAGCAATCACCTTGTGCTCCAAAATGCAGAACAAGTATTCCCAGTAGTCGGAACTAATAGGCTGCACCATAATAGTAGTGGTATTGTCAGCGGAGATTACTATTAGACAGACAAAAGTGTTGTAGGTCCATGGAGATAAATTTACAAAATTGATCAAAGGTTTGCATGTTCGTCTGGGCTCCCATTGATTCAATTTTCACCCTCTCTCTTGCTCATTTAAGACTAGACTAATCGAGTTAGACTTCTGCGTTTGACTGAGCTAGTGCTTCTTATGTTACCCAAATAGATTTCATGGTTATTGGTCCAATGAAAACACTTTAAAAACTGTCGAAAATTGAGAATAGAAAAAAGCTATTTACAATCAATTTGATCGTCAATCTCTGTGAGTAATTAGACAAATTAGATAAGCTTCCAGCTTTTAGATCAATTTTGGAGCAAATGATTCAGGAGCTTTTCTGTGGCTGTGTTGTATATTGTCGGAGTTTGAGAACACTTCAGTTTGAAGTAGCATTAAGCACCAAATTAGGAAGGTATAAAAGGAGAGAATAGAGAAGGAGGGGGAGGGAGACCGTGCGCAGGAAGTTTTTTCCCTGGCTGCTTGTTCTGCAGTAACAACGAGTGAATGTGTGTGGCTGTAACTGTTTGCGAATGTCTGCTCCTGTGATTTGTGCGTTGGGCTCCTGTCCTCCAGAGTGTCTGGCTCTCATCTCGCTCAGCCTCGTCCAACATCATTGCAGGAGGCTTCAGGGGAACGAGACCAAAGAGTGTGTGCCTCTGTGTGTACTCTAACAACTATATCCTGCCCCCTTCGTTGTTTCCATCACTCTTATTGTCATATTTATTTTTTTACTGTCCCATCATATCCCTGCTGAGCTACATCCACCATGTCCTTTATGTTAGATTTTTTTTCCTTTTGCCTATTCCCACCCACAGTGTAATTGACTGTTAGCATCTAGTGACATGAGCTTAGGAGGTGTCTCAGCAAGACAGCCGCACATTCTCACACAGACATGTGAGTGCTCTGCTTCTGAAATAGCGCATACAGTCTACCCCCTGCTATTTTTGAAACAGCCATTGATAGTGTGGTCAGAATATCAATCCCTCTAGAGTCAGAGAGGCAACACTCAGGAGTCAGGAAACGGGACCAGGGCAAAGTTTTTAAAGCTGGGATTGCTTTTCTTTATTAGTCAAAACAACATAAACAGGTTTAACATTGAACATGACAACCTCTGACCACACCACAGATGTTGTAGGTAGAGGAATAGGCCATAATAAGCCAGTGCTCATCAAGACGTGGCCTCGCTGCTGCTGGAGTGATTGTGTCGAAGGTCCTTGTAGTCATCAATGCATAGCTACAGCTGGTTGAAGGGGACCAAATCCATTCAAGAGGTGATTTGGTTCCATTTTACCAGCTTTAGCAAAGCATTTTGGAATCACAGGTTTCAGAGACCAACATGGAAACCGCTGAAGTCAAGTGAACTCTCAAAATGTTTGGTCTGCCGTTAGGTTTCATCCCAAAAGAGCCAGAGCGAGGCCGTGTTGCATTTGAACATCTTGTTAAAAATCAAAGTTGTGGCTCCCACTCGTTGAAATGGACAGTGCTGTAGTCTCTTCCTCTCTTCTGCTTTTTCTCTCGCCTGTCCACTTTCACCCACTCTGCGTGACACACACACTCACACACAGGCACATTTACCACCACACCAATAACACATGGGTACAGTTGATCAACCTTACCTAACTTTCTCCTTTGCTGCCTCCCAGGCAGCCTATTTATCCTGCTCGCTATCTTTTTAAGTTTAATGCTTGCCCCCTCCCAGAGAGTGAGAAAAATTGTTCCCTGAGAAAAGGATAATAATAATCTGTGGCAGTGCACTTGAGTCAAATGTCCTGGAGTCATGAAGCAATTACAGACTCTGACAGATGGGTCCTGCTGCAAGCACGCCGCTACTCCGGTCACCGAGACGGCCAACAGACAAATGCAGAGGCATAACCGCATACACAAGCTCTTTCACTCACACGCCTACTGTAGCACTCTGGGGCGTCAAGTCACAACATTAATTTAAACAGTCATTTAAGACCTAGAGACTGATTTCTAGTGTAGAGGGTAGTGTTTGAACAGTGACTGAGGGCAGATTATATTATGTCTCTTTCAGGGCTCTGCAGTGCACTGCTGTTGTAACAGTTTGTACTAAAAATCCATCCTGTGCTAATACAAAAAGAATTGTCACAGTAACACCCACATAAAGAACATTGTGATTATGTTTTTGTGGTTTTTTTGTACCTAAGTTTATGGTAGTTGTAGTCATTTATAAGATCACTAAACATTTCAGCTATTCGGGCAACATCAAACCTCCTTTTCCATATTTTAACCATGCTGCACAAACTGCTTTGCAGTTTTTCTTTTTAATTTTACTGCTGCAATATTTTATTATTGCCACAAAACATTGAACTTCTCAAACACCTGTCAAACCCCGAAAAATAAGCTCTACTTTTGAGTTAAGATATGTTTAAGCAGTATTTATTTGGCAAATTTTTAGCCTTCATTCTTTTTTTTAATTGAACTTTATAAATTTTCCTTTAACGCTATTTTTAAAGATGAATTTGAAATAGTCAGCTGTTATAATTATTAAATTTTTTCCTGCCAAGGCTCAAGAGAGGTTCTCAGGAGTGGCCAGCGACAGCTGAGGGATATACAGCACTGCTTGTAGACAGGATAGAGGTCAACATAGGGCTAGGCTGATATGGCACACCAGAGGCAGGTCTATTTGTAACAAACACATGCACATTCATGCTTGCTCACTTACACACGTGCACACACTCACACAGTCCCTCCGTCACTCAGAGTCAGGTGGCCGGGCTGCTCACCTCGTCTAAGGGCCATAACAGGGCAAAAGCAGAGGGGGACGACAGGCACTGAGTATTTGATAATGTCAGCATCTGCTGCGTTTGTCACTCAGACAGCAGGTCAGAGCTATTGAGGGCCTGGTAGAAACATGCAGTGCAAGCCGTTCACTCCTTCACGCCTCTTATGTCCTGGCAGATAGAATATCATGCAGGGTCTGAATGGTTAGAAGCATGGAAATTAAGCTTTATTATGTTGTTCCTACCGCAAAAAATAAGAAAAGATTTTTCTGTTTTACCTGTGGACTGAGGTGACCTTTTCTCTAGCGTCTCTTTATAATGTTGAATTATTATAAATTGATCTGACCCTTTTTAGCCGCCGTTAAAGAATCAGCAACTAGTCAGCTTTGTGTAAAATGTTGAACATTTTATTCAAACCCTGCCTTCAAGTATTTCCCTGAGAACATTTGAGCAGGACTTTTGTTTTATTCTTCATAGATCAAATGTTACTTCTTCAGCGAAATTGAAAATCTTTGGGCTAAAATCTCATTTCTATTGTTGCTTTTTTCCGCTTAAATGTTTTCAACTAGAGTGGGTCAACTCAGTTAAAATACGTTTTGATTTTCAGTGTCTTTGTCACGGATGCCACCTCTGGTTAGATAGTTCTTTTACTTAAGGGAAATAGATTAAGTCAGCCGTAACCTTGGCTAATTAATCAGTTCAGAATAAAGTGTCCTGTATTTCAGAAGCAAACCGTTGTACTAGAGTGGCATGGGTTTGCTTTTTCGCTGCTCTACTGCAGGATAAATTTTGATGGCATGGATACACTCCAGCCTGCAGCTACAAACAAAATTCATTTAAAATTAAAATAAATCTAATTTAATGAAGGAACTTTTGATATGAGCATATATAAGATCATCCTTATAAGGCGAACTGTAGTAATAGTTGAATTGCCGTTGTAGATTTTTGATTAGGATTGTTAACCTTCTGATTAGTTTATTTCTTGGTTAGAACTATTGAAATATTACATTTTTCTATCTTTATTATCTCTTCCATTAGATTTTTCAAGCTGGAGTCAAACTGCAGTGGAGGAATTACCTTTAGCAGAGCAGTGATTCTACATTAAAGGGGTTTGAATAGAGGTAAACCTGTGCTAAAACTGGTGCAGGCCTCGTCTGTGATCCAGGCACGGGCCATACAGAGGGTCAGAATAGGTGAAAGTGCTAGATATGAATAGCCCGCTGTGCAAACCGCCTCCCCACCGCCTCCCCCCTGGCTTCATTTCTCTCCGCACCTCTGTCCATATTCTGTTGCCTTTTATTTGTTTGAAGCAGTTGACAATCGGAATCAGCTGACGGGCCAGAGTTGACCCTGATCCTGCATTGTCACTTTTTGATGGTCTAATCTTACTGCCATGCGGCCCCGGCAAAGCATTTGGCAAGCATAGCAAACGTGAACAATGAGAGCAGGAATCAGGGGGAGAGGAGGGGAGCCACGGGGGCAGCCGGGTTGATGTGGGGTGGGGTGCAGATAAGGGCAGCAACATAAAGGGACGGGCAGTCGTAGTTAAACACACAAGATTGTTAACACGGAAGCCATATGATACAGCAGTAGGACAGAGCCAGTGTGTGGCAGCAGCGACAGTGCCTCTTCATTCTGCCTACTCAGCAACTATTTCCTGCTCTTTCAGTTGCATGTTAAAAAAAAAAAAATGCAGCAACAAAGGCAGAGTTTATGGTCCCTTTCCCCCTTGCTTTGTGGAAGTACTGGAAAAGATTATGGTATTAATGGTCAGGAGCACCATTCTCTGTTTGCTGAAGTTAGGGCTAAGTTGCTACTGGCTGAATTTCAAGGGCTGTAATGCAGTAAAATCACATGAGGGAAAGAGACCATGTGCATATGGCGTTGTAACAAGGCGACTTTTTGCTCATAGTTGGTGCCGATGGCTAAAACTCAAAGCAAGCCCGAAACACGATTGCTATCTAACTTACATAATTGTTCAATGAATTGTGGGATTCAATTGTTGGCCTATCTTGGATGAGAGATTTTTATTGGCCAACTCAGCCAAATTGAGAAAGCAGTAAGTTCCCTACAGCGATTATTGCTGCAGTGAGACTGCCCAGAGACAGTATAGCTAATGTATGAGCCCTACCACTCACATTCATGCTCTCTTTCTCTCGCTTTCTTCCTCCCTCTCGCTCTCTTTTTACCTCGCCTGCTATTTTCTCTCACACCACGATCACAGCCATATTAACAGTTTGCAAAGCACAAACACGTCCTCAGACAGCGCTGTGCAACATCATTTTTCCAGAACGAGGACTCGCACCTCACCAGGAATACATACTTCTTTACATTCCATAGCTATCATATGTTCATATGGGTACATAAAGAAGTATGTGCACCAAGGAGGTAATCTTAGGTATGACATTTTCTCACCTTTCGCCAAGGTCAGGAAGTTATGAGCAGAACATTTTTCCTCACCGCTCTCCCTCCCAAGTATGGTAGTCTGCACCGTAAGGTGACTTTGAGTGTAAATTCAGGTCCACGCTCAAGGCTTTCCTTTGGTTGCCATGTAAGGCTGAACAGCCAGTCCCCCCGCCCCTGAACATAACAAAAGTTTTGCAGTCCATACCATAGTCGACTAACAGTGACCCCCACTGTCCTCCAAAAAAACTGGGAGAAACCAGGAGGGTCAGGGGGAGGAAGACAGCTCTCTCTCTTTTTTTTTTTAAGTAGTTAGAAAGTGGAAGTCTTTTTGTCTTTCCAGGAAAAAAATGTTGATGAGGTAGATTAAAGGGTTGGACAAAAAAATTCTGCAGCGAAGAAGAAGAGTTTTCTCCTTGAAGGAAAGTCCTTGGTAAGAGGCGCCTCTGTGTGCACCTCATCTTGTATGACGACCATTTGCTGTGTCCTGGGAGCAGTGGTGCACCTATAAGCTGCATGGCCCCGCTGACATACTAAAACATTTTCTCTTCTCTCCTCCCACTCCTGTCTCCCTCACCGTCATCTGGTTCTCTTGTTTCACCCCCACCTTCTGTGTCCTCTCTTCTTTCCCACCTCTCACATTTGCCCATACGTACCCCTCTCTTGCCTGTCTCTCTGGCGTCAGCGGTGTCCCCAGTGGCGAGCTGGAGCAGTTGCTGATGCTTGAAAACGAGGGTGATCCAAGTGGAACAGGAAGCTATTGTGAGCAGGATTTGGGCTTTAGGCGCAGAGGCAGGCCATAGGTCACATGAAGGCGCTAATGCCCACTCAGCACTTGTGGATTGGTCCTGTTTAGCCCCCCCCTCCCCATAATTCCGTCTCTCTCCCTCTCCCTCTCTCTCTCCCCCTCTCCCCCAGCACTGTTTTTATGGTCAACTTCTCTCACTTCCTCTTCCCTCTGATCAAACGTCACCTGTCTGTGCTCACAGCCAAACCAGCTGTCGTGTTGCAGAGTGGGTGGAACAGATCAATAACCATTTGCATGGTAGCGAGAATTGTTCAGCAAGCCTCTAATGAATCTTTGCCCCACACCAACACATTCCACAAGTCCACACTGCCTCCCAACCGGGCTAAGCTAGCCAGCAGACTGAATGCTGAGGCTATGGGTGTAAATCGAAAAAATGGATTAGGGAGGAGGGGGCAGCAGCTTAGGTTTGAATTGGGAGACTGGGTGGAATAGAGCTGAATAAATGGGGAAAGTGGTGCAATGTTTTTGCAGTGGTAGGGCTTGGAATAGTAATGAAGGAAGGTTGAAGTGGCGGTGACAGTTGTTCTCTGCACAAAGACAGGGCTGGGCAGGTGGGTGAGCCTGGTCCGAAAGGTGTGACGTCCTGTTTAGGAAATGTCACAGCCACCCGAGAGGGTGAGCAAAGAGGAGAGAGGGGGGTTTGAAATTCCTTCCTACGCTTAGCAGGACGGAGGTTGGGGAACATGAACCAGCAAATTAGCCCCGTGGTTGTTGGGTCTTTTCTGGTTTAGGCGATAACACTGCAGCACTGTGTGCCCTGCACGCCCTGCCTAGCCTATAGCAATCCTTTACAGATAGAGAAATAGAGAAGAAACTGGGTTACTACCTCAAGTGCTAGCGGTTCAGCCAGTGACACACATCTACACAGCCAACTATTGCTGCCCAATAACCCCCCCCCCCACATCTGTGTTAATACACTTGTCCCAGCTTTGTGCCATCAATCCTCTTTTCCCCCTGTTCCGAACTCCGGACCTGCCCCGCTGTTCATTATTCTGATGCTTCGTCATCCCCCTGGTCGCCACAATCCATCCTTCCGCCCCAATCGGCCAGCCTCGGGTTTAAAAGTGTGACGTGTCCTCAAACTTACCTCCCATCAATTAAGAATGGCAGCGACCTCCCCCGCCCCTCAATCTAACTGATAAAGTGGTCTGGTAGGACCAAAAAACTAAAAGAAAAAAGAGATTAAAAAATACATTAAAAAAATACATTAAAAGTCCAAATAATTATAGTATCCTTGGTCATGGAGACAAAAACACCTTGGAAGGAGTCGGATGCAGAGGGCGAATTGTGCATAAGGGAATGTCTCTCCACACCAGTGCAGGTCTGAGTTAACGAGTCCGTCATTAGATAGCGGCAGGGCTGCAACCATGAAGCCTAATGAGCCAAAGAGCTCTGCTGCTGCAGCATGTCCGGCCAGTGCCAGGAACACGGGAGAGAGAGAGAGACGGGGAGAGAGAGAGAGAGATGGAGAGAGAGCAATACAAGAGAGGGAGGGAGGGAGAGAGAAAGAACAAGATGAGAGAGATAGAGTGGAGAGTGCAAAAAACAGGGCTAAATTCCATGTGGACCATAGCAACTCCCCATCCTCCCTTTCCCCTGTTCCACCTCCTCCTGCATCCTCTTCCACTCCATACTTTTTTCTTTTCATAAAGCCTTTATTTCTTCCCTTCTTCTAAGACGAGAGGAACAAGAGCAGAAAAAAAAAGCCCAAGGTGTTCTCTGGTTAAGTTCTGTCCCAGTGCTGCTGCTGCTGCTGCTGCTGCTGCAGCTGCAGAACATTCCACTCCCCCTTCCGACTACGCGACTCACAGGCACACCATGCAGTTAATAACTGATCGCATCCGAAGAAGAGAGAGTGAAGAGACAGGACAGGAGACGTCAAAGGCCCTTCAGGGGTTAACTCCGTCCAAAAAGCCAAGCAAGAGCATATATTACCTGTCAGATCAGTTTTCTTATCTGAGCTGCTCCTCCTCTCCTCCCCTCCTCTCCTCCTCTTCCCGTAGTGAAGAGAGCCATAATGACCTAGAGAGCGCTCCAGCTGCTGCAGCCATCGTGTGTGCCGGGTGCACGCCTGACTCGCTGAATCAGCTTCTATGATTGGGGGAGGAGGGGTGGTGGCGGGCGGGTTGAGTGCCAGAGTCAGGGAGGGGAGGATGGGGGAAAAGGAGAGAAAGGGAGCACACGCGCACACACACACACACACACACACACACACACACACACACACACACACACACACACACACACACACACACACACACACACACACACACACACACATCCACTCACACACACATCCACACATCGTCCCACACAAACACAAGTCATACCTTCAGAAAAGGAAGACGTAGAGCTGGCATGAAGAACTGCCTTTTGAAAAAAAAAGGGAGGGGGGTGCAGGGAGAGAAGGAGGGGTAAAAAAAAATTCTGCAGCACTCTCCTCTCCATCATGTGCATTCTGAGGGGGAGAGCTGGGAGGATGCCCTGGTCGGTGGAGGAGGCAGAAAGTATACCAACCGTCCTCCCACCCTGCCTTTTTCTTATTCCATCGACACACACACACGCAGCCCCAGAGCTTTATGCTGCTCCTAAAATGCGCTTTTATTATTCAGTGGAACTTTATACAGCAGCTTAGAACAGGGAGTTTACTGAATGTTTGAGAGCAGAATTGTGATAGAGGTATTTAGTAAGTGTATCTGCCACTGCGGTAGAAGACAGCTGTACTTTTAATTGTCCCTCACATTCCATGCTAATGTGATTCCTATTGTCAGGGGCTACACATGAAGGAAATTGCAATATCTTTATGGTGTATTGGCTGTTTTTAGATTTTTTTTATCTGCCCATGTATAAGTCATCAATATGCAGCCTATGCGTTCCTGAAAGTGCACTACGAGGGTCACCTTTTTATGAGGAAGAGATTAAGCAGAGATGCTGCTGCGATCGGGAGGGCAGAGAGCACAGGAAGAACACAGTGGCAACAAATTAGGGACAAGAGGCCGACCAGCCAGCAGCTTCCTACCCCACAGTGCGAGGACCAAGCTGAATGGTTAGCACTTTGTGGGAAGCCAAGCATGTGAAACACGCCTAGGCCCCTGTTGCCGGGGTGCTCCTGTGTCTTGTCTCACCACCCAACCTGACCATATTTAGTCAAGCAGTGCAAAAAATAGTTCCCGCTCCGCTCCGTTCCACTCTGCTCCTCTCCTTGTCTCACCCCACCTCCCCTCGTTCATACACCCCCACCCCAGCAACTGTTGGTCACAGGCTCCGGGAAGCCTTCCCTACAGCTCCCTGCCTATTGATTCCACCAGCCTGGAAGGAGAGAGCAGCGTTAGGCCAGCTAGCCGCTGCTACCATTTGCTGCGCTATTTTTAGGAGCACCAAATAAAGTGGTCTCTCGTGCTCCCACTTGTATATTCTTGATTCTGTCCCCCCTCCCCTGTTTTACATCCTTCACCACCGATTCCACCGCCTCCTCTGATACCAACCCCTCAATCTCTGTCCTTTTGACCCCCCCCCCCACCACTCTCTATGGTTCTCCTTTTTAAATAGAGCTGCAATACTCTGCTTATGGTCGAGCTTCGTCCGCTAGCCGCTATACTTAGAATAACTGCATATTCGGGAAATGGAGTGGAGAGTAATGCTGAATGTGAAGTGCAGGGAAGCGTGGAGGATTTTAGACCCTGGGATAGGTTGTTGTGTTTCCCCCATTTATTAATTTTTTCATATACGGTTTCTGGCAATGCAGGGGGACAAGTGGCAGCCGCACCTCGGAGGCACTGAAAAGTTTGGGCTGCCTTCTCTCCTTTTTGAGCTCTCATTAATTTTCAAGTGTCTTTTTCAAGCTTTCCCGAGGCGCGGCCACTGAAGAATCTGTTTAATTAGTTGGGCTCATCACGGGGCACATCTATACTGTACGGAAGCAATGTCCTCTATGCCCTCCTCTCTTTTTTTTTTTTTTCACTCTCTCCTCCACTTTCCTCTTTTACCTCTTATACCTCAATGACAGCACGCAAGTCCTCGCACTTACCCCACCTGCATTTTAACTGCAGAGAGCCCCAGGATGTGTAAGTCTGTGGTTGTGCACACCAAATGCTCTCTTCAACAAGGTGATCGCACGGGTATTAGACTGTGGCATTTCACTTATAATAAACTCACAAACACCTCGAATACACCATGAACATTTCTTAAAAAGCGTATTTTTCCACAAGCCAAAAAAAATGTCATGCGATTGTCTGGTCCTCGATTTGATAAGCCTTTTAAGAAGCTTACAGTCACTCTGTCCTCACTCACTTATCTCTCAAGTCGTCATGGCTGAGATAATTCTGCATAGATTTAAGCGAGCAATTTAATTAATATATCGTCACTGCGATTTACAGCTTTTTCGATTACATTATCTTTACGGCTGTTGCAAGAATTGACCGTTTGCGAGATAAAATGGATTCCCTGTTAATGTGCCCACTCAAAACTTGACCTTACATGGCCAATCAAAAGTGCCGAATTGCTGCTGCATAAATGGCAACTGGAAATGTCCACCTGTTATTGCACTACAGTATCTACGTGTGCACACTGCTTAAATTTTAACCGGGAGCAACTGTCCAGAGCAGCCTTTTCATGAATTATGTGTAGATCTACACACACAGTAACTATGCCTGCACGTGCACATTTTTTAACCTGCCGCGTGTTAAGTTTTTTGTGGCCTGTAACCCATTCCCACAGAAGAAGCCCTAGTGCGCTTTGTGGATCCCCTCTGCGGGTCTCCACCCTCACTGTTCCAGCCACCCAACCCACCAGTTTAATCTCAGTTACAGCCAGACATCCCATCTTCCCCTGAAACTCAGCAGCGTGGCTTACATCTTCCCCCCCATGATGAATAGCTCGGGGGCCGAATGTTTAGCTGAGCAGTCAATCGATCAATAAGAAAAGGGTCTACTAATGGATGTGCTTTGTTTCACTGGATGAAGGCGTAGAATGTGTGTTTCTCCTTTTGAATACCACTTTAAGGTGCATCTCCATTCATATTAAAAAACTAATAACTAAAACAGATTAATGTGAAATCACCCCATCACCCATATTATTCAGGGGATTCAGTATGGGTGGAAACAAATGCAATGTTAATCAGCTGATTACAAGTTCTTTGTAGAAACTTCGATAATTTAAGTTTTTCTTTTCCTCTTGTTATTCAGGAATTGTGACTGAACACCATTGAGAATTTTAATGCTAATAAGCAGACAAAGATTGAGTAGAATACTCAAATTGATCTAAATTAAGTACAAATATAAAACCACTGATTGCATGAGGATTCATTCTGGGGGCATAGCCGACAACAGCGCCTATAATTGCTGCCAAAGGTGCCTCTGCTATCGACTTGAATAAGGGGAAAACAATTATTTAGTATTTTTTATTTGTTCTTAATTAAAATTAATTTGTAGTCGTTTGTTTTCATTTTAACATTACTTAGTCTTTTTTTGCATCTGCTTTGATTCAAAGTTATAACACTAAAAGTCCAGGAGTGGTGCGGTGAATAGCTTTTAAGAATCATCCCTCCGAGTTTACTGAAAAGAGGTGGAGGAAGTCTCCTCTCTGATTGAGAAGGTTTTGTTGAGGGAATTCTGGTTCTCTTCAGATTCCCCCCAGCTGCTGGTAAAATTATTTTGCCGGTTTCACAGTTTGTCTTAATTCCTCATTTTTGTGTGTCTACCCACCAATCTACATCATAGGAGGATTAGAGCTACTTCTAAATCCAGTTTGTGCTTCTTTATTTTCATAGAAAATCTGCATGTCCCTCTCTGTCCCGCACTTCCTCGTCTATACTTTGTCTCTCTCGTCACTTCCATTCCTCACCCTGCGTCCCACTCTCCTGTCCCATGCCCCCCCCCCCCTCACGCACACCAGCCACCCCTCCCACCCCTCCCACCCCTCCCTCCTCTTCCCTTTACACAGTGCATCATTCGAAGAGGTGAGGCTGTTGAGCACTTGGAGGAATAAAAGTGATTTATGAATGGGCCAGCCTACCTTGGTGCTGGAGGGGGAAGCCAGTGGCAGTGAGGCTCTGTGATCCAGCAGCCCATTGTTCCCTGTAGCCTCACTGCAGGGGAAGCTCCTCTGCCTCACCTGCTTCTGATCTCTTACCGTGCCTTACTGGCACAGCATGTTACCATTAAGTGACTCACAAGCTGCACAAATTCCCATGCACTGCAGTAGAGCCCGGCCGATATGTTGGTCGACTGATAAATCGGTATCTGTGCATTTGAAACCTGATATACATTGATGTGAAACGTTATATATAGGAATATCAGGCAGAAAAAGATGCTTGGGGTAATTTAGAAATTGAAAAAATATAAATAGACAAATGCTTTGTACCAAATTTAGCTACATGCTCATTTCCAAATCTAGCTCAGATACGGGTGTTGAGGTTGATCGTTGTACATTCACTATATAATTTTTTTTTTTTTTCACAACATAAAGTGATATCAATGACATTCACAAAAATACAGTATCGGTCATGCTCAACACTGCAGGGGTGCATGTGTGTGCAGGACCATTTTCTCAGACGCACACACACCTGTCCCACACACCAGGACATTTTGTTATGTATAATCTGAATTTAACTTCTACGATGGGACATTTGACTTTTTTCAGAATTTAGAAATTAACACAGACAATGAACAAGAAAAGTGACGGGAAAGGGATTGTAGCTTCTAAGGACAGTGTATGATTTTATGCAACACATTCACACAATACATTTCTCTACTGCATTAAACTCAGCCCTCCTGTAACTCTTTAAAAGAAAAGTGATGACAGAGATATGTAAAAATAATATCCTTATATTGGATAGTTATTATAAAGCGTAGCCTCGAGAGATCGATCCAATCTGCCTATTTTTTTTTTGTAATTACATATGTCTCCTCAGTATTATCTGTTGGTTTAATCTTCAGTTGTTCAATTAGTCTCTGCATTACGTTGCTGTAGCTTATTAAATTTAAATTATTCTCTGACGAGTGCACCCATTGAAGATGCAGTGCAGGGACTGGTTCATTCAGCGAGCCTGGGCACCAGTTTGCTGCAGCATGCGCTGTGACTTAATTTAAGAGTCCCCCAATCCTAGAATCCCTCCCAGTGTCCACCTCTCTATGAGCTGGGACCAGTCCAACAGATCAGCCAGAGGACAAGCTGATACAAGCTCCAATCCTCCTGTGGCCAATCAGAACGCCCACACTTCTTCCTAGGGCTGGGCCAACTGTGGCGCCGAGCCAATAGATAAGCTCAACCATGCTGTAATGCTCTGTCTGTCCTGTGGCATGCTGAAACATTGAGTCCTGGCTGCTATGTTGCTATAGCACATGTTGGGAGAGGGAGGGGTGGGGGAAGCAGAGGGAGGCAAGGATGGATGGATAGAGGGGAAAAGAGGGAACGAGGGATGGGTGGATAGAGAGGGAGAGGGAGGGGTGCATCCCTTACTGTTGGGACTCAAGGACATAAAGAGCTTTTGGGAAAGTGACTATAGAATGCAAAGAGAAAAGCTTGCATTGTGAAGCTGCCATAAGCGCTGATGGTATGTTTTTTTGCCCACTTGCCAAACCTAGAAAGAGCAGGATTTATTTGTGGCACTTTAAGTGCCTCAGCAATGCAGGTAATAAATATGACAGAGCAAGGTGATGTACTTCCACAGCACAGCTGTCAGGCATGTTTAATATTTTCTCCTCCCATTTAAAAACAAATGTAGTTTATCTATTTACTTGATGTATTGGAATAATCTATTTGGCCTATAGACTGTATTTTAACTTCAGTGATGGTTCTTTGGTTTGTGTGCTGCATTTTTCTTAAAGTGCACTCATGTAAATCATCATTAGAAAACCATCTTTTTCAACCAGCTGGTTACTCAGTGCGTTGTACCACATATTGCTTGCTATTTTATCAATGTAACACTGATAGGCGGATACTATATTACAATTAATGTCATTCTGGGTTTTAGTTGGAGATGTTTCAATCAGGCATTTAATATTGATTATCAGTCATGAACATGTAAAAGTCAGATGTTCTAGATTTTAGACCAAACAATGTTCAGAGAAAGCTCAGATATGGATCCGTCTTTATTTATCAAGTAGGTAAACAAATTTTGAATGCAGTAAAAACTAACGTAAGGAATAAGTGGTCAAAATGCAATCGACCAGGGGATCTTGGAATTAAACCTGTGATGTAAACGATGGATCAAATATGGCAGAACCCGTGGTCTCTGACAAAAATTGTAAATGACTGTATATGGACAGAGGGTTTTCTTGTAGATGGTCTTTGTAACCTTAATGAACTTTGAGGGACACATTCAGGCCAACGTTCACATCTTAACCACGCTTGGCTGTTGAATAATGCAGCCCATGTTACCCCGGTAACCTGTGCGGACAACATAGTCAATGGCTCCCATGTAAATGCATTTTGACAGGTCAGAGAGGATGAAGGATTTGCCTGTGCCTGTGTGTGTAAATTCCTGCTTACAAACATTCAAAGAATACTCAGGAAAATGGGGAAACAGAAAAAGCACTTGCCTTTAAAAAAAAAACCACATTACTATATTGAGATGTAAAATTGCACGAGAAAACCTCTAGAATCATGAATCTGTGTGTAATATCTTCAAGTTGCAATGGAGCCTTATCTGTGTAATGTACAGTACAGTCATTCAAGCTCCATTAACAAGTTGGCTGATAGAGATGTTCTCCTCTGGTCTGGGGCACGTGGCTTGTTGTCTCAGTGCTTCGAGGAGGCGGTAGCGGATTCAAGGCCTTTTGATCCCCATTATTTCCGAGTGCAAACAATGGATTTTAATTACCAAATCACTCCTTCAGCCACTGCCTCCTCCTCTGCATATGTGCCCAGAACTGCCAAAGATGTCAGACTCATCAGCGGCAAGACAGCAGCTTGTTTGTGTCACTTTGGATCCAGTCGGCCAATTACTGTGGAAGGGAATTTGATGATGCGTTATCTTAGTCTTTTTTACAGTGCGTTTAAAGGGCGACACTGTCACTGCTGTCGTTCCGTATAAAGAGACCCTCCACAGGTTACAACGTGCAGGGATGAACTCTAATGGAGCGGTGTGAGGGCAAGGAAAGGTAGCAGGCAGGCCGGGGCAGTGAGGGGTGATTTAAAGTGGTGGATTTGCCGTGAGACTGTAGATCACGGCAGCCTCTCAGACTCTCTGCCCATACGGTGACAGTGTGGCAGGCTGCTGCTGAGTGGCTGTCGATCGAAAGACCTTCAGAGCGCCCGTATTCTCCACTGCTCTGCAAAGCCCAGAGTCAATCCCTCGGTTCTATTTACCACTCTGCAGTTAATTTCACCAGGCAGGACTGAGTCTAGTTTTGCTCCAAAAGAAGCTGCAAAAGGAACTGGCTAAAACCTTGAAAAAGAAGTAAGAGAATATTTGCATGTTATAGGTTCTATGCAGGATATTCCTGAAAAAATAAAACTATACAAAAGTAATCCCTCTCCATCACCAGTTATGAGTCACTAGATGTGTGTGGCAGTGTGCTTGTCTGCAGAGAAACCGTCCTCCCTCAATTTCTTATTTTCCACTCATCTTTCTGTGTTCGGGACGCTTTCTTGGTTACAACCTTTGGGTAGCGATGGTTTAGCCCAGGGCCAATAATGGCGTGGAGGGTGTGAGGGCAGGACTCGTAGCAACCAGGTTACACCGCTTCCTCTGTCTCTCTCCTTCACTGTGTCATGGATGTATAAAGAGCTGTATGTCTGTTGTGTTTGGCAGAGGGAAGGGTTGAGTTACAAAGACATACACACAGTAGAAAGACCACTGCGGATAGAAAGAAGACTTTGGTTGCATTCATACAAAATGCTGCACGCTCCCGCAGAGTTGTCTGGAGGTGTGGGCGAGCCATAACCGCAGTGAACAATCTGAAAACAATTTCTCGCTGCTTTATTATCATTCACGCCACTCACTGCCTCACTTCATTCACTCTCTAGCTCGCTTGACCACCACTGCTTTCCCTCACTGATTGAGCTGATGAGGAGGAGACCAACTTTGAATAGTGTTAACAAACTGCAACCCACAAATCCTGCTGCTTATACATATTTAAAGTTTAAATTCTGGGTTTTCTGTAGCTCAACCTGATGCCAAACAGAGTAGACGTTTGGGCAAGTAAGAGAAAGTCCACTTGAATTAAAAGTATCTCTGCACTGTGGATAAACACAGATGGAGCATGCGTGATGTTACCCATTAGCCTCTTAAGCCTCCATTTGTGTTTGTCGCATATATCTTAACAGTTATAGGGGCCATAAAATCAAAATATCGACAAAAGCCCAGATTTGCATTAAGCACAGCAAATTAATGACCTCAGTGTCTCACCGCAGACACCACATGAGCGAAAAAACACACCGTGCTTATCAATAAAAAAAATATTACATATCCATACAATAAGCTACGTATTTGATTTCTGTATCCCAGACAAATAAAAGTTTTTATTTGTAGCTGGCTGTGTGAGGGGGGTCACTGATCTGTATCATCCACCAGTGGGCTGTTTGTTGAAAAGTTAGAGAGCAGGGTGAAGGGGCCAAAGATGATTTTCTTTGCTCTGTTAGCAGCGTGTCTGGGGTGCAACGACTGTTGTGAAAAAGTAATGTGAAAAAGAGGCCAGTGCGTTTTTGGATGCTCTGGTTAAAGTGTATTTGAGTCTATTTGTGTTTTGGCTGACAAGTGATTTGAGGTTCAACTGTTACTGTCTGTGCTTTGGATTGATTTGCACACAAGCGTATTCACCATATTAACTTTTTGTCATTAGAATAATTTTTTTCAGGCTTTGCATTGGTTATCAGAATCATTTAATTCCGGTGCAACATGGAATAGACAAAAAACGAATAGAAAACCTATTAGGTTATGATGCATGTCTATTCGAGCCATTTTGCGAAAAGTGATGTTCAATAATTATATGGTTGTTTTATAGGTAATAAGCAATTCTTGTATGGAGTGCACTTGATTTATTCTGATATAACCTGCATGTCCTTGCTTCTTTTACATCTCTTCTCACTTTTTGAGTAGAAGGATGTACATTACACCTCTTATGGCCAGTGTCTGAAATGAGAATGACACTTTCAAGGATCTGAGGAGAATAAAGTGCAAAGGAAGACTAGCATGGGGAAATAATTGGGTCATCTCGAACCAATGGGACATTAACGCGCCATTGGGCTTCTCCGACTGTCTTGCTGCGTCTTTCTTCATAAATTGCTTTGAATCAGGACACCCCATAACACCGGGTGATTTAAGGCTAATTAAAGCTAAGCCTTCATAGTCTCCCCACCTACTTCCCCAAATGGACGGAAAACCATACGTGAGAATGTTTGAAAATGCACCCGGCGTCTCCTAAACAACCTTCAAGGCAGCAGCCATTGCTACAGTGATAACCAAAACATCATCAGAAATGCACCCCCTTTCCCGTCTTCCCCTTCCCAGTTTATGCAAATAGCCCTTAATAAAAGCATGCTCACTCAGGGGCCTCAGGTATAGGCGAGCAGGGGAAGGTCACATTGTAGGGGAAATTATTCTCCTCACGGCATGGTAATGAAAGCCTTTTTTTATCGAGCGGTGCCAGTTAGGTTCTTGTCCTCAGCTTTCTGCTGCACTGCCGGCCCGGACGCTACATGTGTTTATTTACTCTGTCCACAGCAGGACGACCAGTAGATGTCGGACACACATGACTAAAACAAACTGGTAACTAATTACTTCAAGGGGCGGCGCGATGGCCAGGATGAAGTATGAGGGATCTGAGTTCCAACCAGTTACATTTACTAAGCTGATTTAATTATTTTTTCCAATATCTGGTGTGTAGTTTCAGTTACAGCAGTGGAATTGACAGTTCAAGTTGTTCCTGTTTCATTTTAAAACACACATAAACATTTTTCAAAAGAAATAAATGCAATATGAACGCCACCATTCCCATCCAGAGCTGCATGTTTTAAGATCAATGAAATGCTGAACAGTTTTATGACTCAAAGTCTCTCAGCTGCCTCTGAGTTAGGGACTCTGCCTTCCAAACCTCTCACACATGATGGAGAGCGCCTCCCTGCCCTGAGTGGAGAAGGAGGGGGGGGGGGCTCCATTTAGACTGTGTGTGTTAGTGTGTTGCATTTATGAATGATTTGTTGGGAACGGTGTTCACTATTTCAGAGGACCTGAAAGTATTGATCCTGTCCCCGATGAGCAGACACCTCATTTATTGTCTGAAGTCGTAGCATCTGGAGAGGCTGTTTCAACAAGGACTCTGCATCAGAGAGGAACATGCCACCAGTTTGTGCAAAGCAATATGTTGTAATTCATTTCATGGATAAAGTTTCCACCTTAACACATTTTTGACAAAAGATAGTTTGTTCAGTTGCCATGGAGATCAATTCTATTTCCTACGCCTGCTAAGTAGCAGAAGTTGATTCACTCTTAGGACTTGTGATCTTTTGTTTATACGTTAAACACTTTTCCCTTAAATCCTGAAAATGTAGATAAAGTTTTATCTTCATCTATGGACGGAGAATGTGCGACACAAAGCTCCAATGAAAGTTATTGAGAAGACCTTGAGTTTTTTTATCTTCCCCCAAGGTCAAGAAATAACTTTTAGGTTAAGATATCCAAGTACAAAGTGTTTGCAACCACTCGTACAGTTCTGATCTCTCTATTTTACACTTAACTACGCTCACAGTTGCAACACTAATCAATTTCATCATTAGTTTTATAAAGGCTTTTATTTTCCCGAGACAGGTGGCACCTTTGGCGACTAATCTCCGATGCAGAATTTGGATCTCCTTTCTTGAGCTTGAAGCCTTAGTTAATGGACGATGTTATGCCAAACACGTCTCCTACATCAGAGTAACCATATGTTTGTGCACAGCCATTAATCTCAGGCTGGATGTTGACTGTTCCCGTTTTGCCCTGTCCTACGCAAGTTATTGTCCCCCGACTCTCACTTCCTGTTGTAATAACGGCCACTGACCACCACACAGATGGCTGTCAGCCAGGTGAGGGCAGCAGAAGGGCCCTGTCGACCCCTACACACACAAACACACACACACACGCATGCACGCATACACTTTTAGTTCACTGTCTTACATACAATGACAAACGCCAACACACACAGAGCTGAGGGCATCAGAGAGCGTCCTGGTCAATGACAAATTGCAGCCGAAGACAACGGGCCCCGGTGTAGCTCTCCTGGGGGACTCTTGAGATCTCTCACAGGGTGACCCAGTTCCATCATGTCTCCCCTTCTCCCTCTCTCCTCTACCATTCTCCTTTCTCGGCTGCGCGTCTTCCCGCATCCACAGACACCATGGCATTGGTTTTCATGTTCTGCTGTCATAAGAAAATCCTCACCTCACTTTAAATATGTTTCCCTCTCGGAGCACATCTTAGTTTGTCCTGTTCAAGTCAGTGAGAACTCTGCAGCCTGAGCTGGACTCACTCTCTACCTCTGTCTCCCTCTCGCTCTACATTCTACCTGAAGAGCCAACACACAGCTTCTCTCATACCCCCCTCAGTCACAGCTAACATCACTTACCAAGGAGATAAAAAAAAAAAGAAAACATGGAGCATTTATTTCTTGCTCCTAATTCACTCTCTTTTTTTCTGCCTTTACAGCAAATAGCTTAACTGCAATGCAGCAGTGCCAGTATGGGGCATTAATATTAATGTCTGCCCATTTCTCCCAGCGTGGCAGGGAGCCTGTCAATCTAGACTTCTATTGGAGGGGCTCCCTACAACAGTGAACACCTGCCCAGCACTCAAGAGCCTGGTTTTGACACTGTAAGGTGCCAGTCTGCCCCCTATAGTGAGGAGGCAGGCGCTCATTGGCCAGTTGCTCTACGTATAGGAGACGTTTCCAGCCAATCCAGATCGCACAAATCTTATACATTGCACCAATAGGAGAGAAAAAACGGGGCACAAAAGGAACAAAGGCTTTGTGTAGGACAAATGCCCTTGATTCTGGTGGTAGTTTATCAGTTTTTCACTGTCAGTTTTTGTTTTAACTTATTTTCTTGAAAGAAAGCTTAAAGAGTGTGATGTATAACCGCTGGGAATAAGTTTTATGTTGTAGCTTGAGGCAAGAATCTGATGTGGCAAGGTCTTTTCCTGCATAATTTGCTTGTTTAAGTCTCAACTCCTGCCCGGTGGGAGCAGCATGGATGAAATTACTCAAAAGTCCCCCCACGAGATGGTAAATCCACAATACGCAAGCAAATAGTACTTTGTATCAAAGGCATTATATTATGAATGTGAGATTAGGTAGAGTGGGCGCGGTTGCTATATCATTTAAGAAGTGCTCCTCTGCATTAAGTGGTTGAAGATGGCTGCAAGCAATGCAGGTGTGTGTGTGTGTGCGTAAGCCTCTGTGCAATGAGAGGTAGAGAAAGAGAGAGAGAGAGAGAGAGAGAGAGAGAGAGAGAGAGCTCTGGATCCTGGGATCAGTGTGCTGCGCTGTTCATCACTGCAGCAGTAGACCAGCCCTGAATCTCTCTGTCCGTGCAGAGGTGCTGACTGCCTGCCCCCCCCCGCCTCTCTGCCCCTCTTTTCTCCGCTTTCCTCAAGAGAGCGTGCTAATGATGCTCTCTTTCATTACTCCAGGAGGGAGGGAGGGAAGCTGTAGATTTAGCAAAAAAACCTGCGGGGAACCAGCCATCCTGATTACCTTCCGTCTGAAAGCCTGCCAGCGCGTTGGTTTGCACTGGTTTGCTTTCTTGTCTCTGTCTTAATAGTTAACGGTTTTTCATTGATTGTGCAGGATGTGGCTTTTTCTGTCCTGTGCCTGAGCCCATTTCCTCCCTGTAATGTTTCAACCCGTATTTACCCTTCTACCGTGTACATAAATACCCCAGTGCCTGCATGGCGGCTGTTGAGTCATATCAAAGTCAGAGTGAAATGTGCTGTGTCCTTTTGTCGCAGTTCAAAGATGTGCCCTGTGAGATTATTCAGGGTTAATCAAGGCCAGAAGCGCTCCCTCCAGCACTGCTGCCTTAATACCTATTGAAGGTACATTGTGTACCTAACTACGGATGAGAGAGGAGAGCAGCGATACAGTTCAGGCTTCCTAGTGTCTTGTTTCTGATTCTGTAGAATTTGTAAAGAAGAATAAAAAAAAAGAATTCCTGCAATTATTTCTCAATCAGATATTTTTGTCTGATGCACTGCTCAGATATTAAATAAGGATTAGTCTCATTTCAGTTTGCTCTTGTACCATATGCCAGGGTGTGTGCCCATGAGCTAAAGCAAGAAGAGTGCACGGAGAGATAGGAGTTGGGGGGCAAAGAAATGATGTGATGAGTTCAAACGCTGAACTCAAGCTGACTTCACACGAAGAATTATTCTGACTCACATGTATTTCCTTCTAATTACAGTCAATCTACCTATTATGGAGATTTTTCTTTCTTTTTTCCCCTGCAGTGTTTTTCTTTATCTTTGTTTTTAATAAGTAATAGAAACACGAGTTTGGCTTCTAGTGAAAAGAGGTCTCTTGTCTTCAGTGACAGTGGGGGAGTGACAGTCAGGCTCCCTCTTTATCCCCACTGTGACACTCTGACTCCTTCCTCTTGTACAGCTGCCTTTGCAGCCTCGTCTCTCTGTGCCACACATCCTCTAAATGACCTTCAATCGCACAGGACTGACTCGCTCTTCTCTACCACACCAGGCCACTTCTGTTAAACAGCGCTGTTTAAACAATGGATGTTTTCCCTTCCCATCCTGTCTTTTTCTTCCCCAGGAGTCCTGAGTGAATGCGGTGGAATCTCGTGTAATTACCATTTTGCCTCCCAATGATAGGCGCTTTTTGCGCATCATCAAGGGAGAAGTGGCTTCCCTTTTTAACCAAAGTGACGGTGGAGGGACGGGCACTCTAAAATAACCCACAGCACTTGCACTGCTCTAAGCTTGATGTAAATAACACTCTGCCTGGGAAAGCAACTCCTCCCTAAGTTGATTTAGTATTCTTGTCCCCGTGTGTGAAAATGGGATCTGCTCTGCTGTAAAAATGGGGGAAAAAAGTGTATTGGAATACGCTGTGTATCAGCAGTGCAGACACTGTGATGTGTTTGCTTTCAACAGATTGTGTCTAACCCCACGCTATCACGTAGTGCATGAAACATTTATTCACAGAAATATGAATTTGAGCTTTTAATATCACAAATGTATGCATTTCATCACTTTAACTAGATTCTCTTGTCTTTCTTTCGGGGTTTTCTCCTGTCAAACACTCACTTCTCCCACTTCTTCTTCTTTCTCCTCTCTGTGCAGTGCCATGCGTGTGCTGTTATCCAAACTGCCAAGGCCTTGGATCGTGGACGAGAAGAAGGACGACGGTTACACCGCACTGCACCTGGCTGCCCTCAACAACCATGTGGAGGTGGCTGAGCTGCTGGTGCACCAGGTAACAACAGATTCTTAATGCACGCTTCAGCACTCAACCTGACAACAAATGCAGTCATTCATGCTCTGTGAGAGACTTTTTCCATTTGCAATTATTAGCTCAGAGCACAGCTGCATCGGCTTCGCCCGCACTCGTGGCTTTTCCCTCACTCCAGAGCCTCCACTGCACTCCCCTGCAGCCAGCAAGCTGTAGACCAGTTGAAGCTGCTATAACTGCCATTTTTTTTTATTGAATCCATACGGTTCACACGGCCTCCAGGGGTAATGTTTAGTGCTGCTGGGCCCTCATATCATTCTCTTCTTGCAATCATAGGTTTGTACTCTTTTTCCCTTTTGAGATTGCAGTTTTAACTCCCTGTAGACTAACACATACAGGGGTTTATGAAAAAAAAAGTCACCTGACCATGCAGGAACTGGGTTAATTAGGACATGGTGCAAGGCAGCAATGTTGCTGCAGCATACCAACGCATGAGCGTTCGCTGTGCAAGCTACCTTTCAGCGGGGACGGCCTTTTTCCCAAGTCCCTGCAATGGGCTGGTTCGCAGTGATGGCTCAGCTTTCTATTCAGAAATTGCAGCACACTACAAGGTGCACTGCAGATTCCCTGCCAGCCAGCCAGCCAGTCAGTCTTATTACTTGGGGATTTCACACACTGCCTGATCACAATGCTTATCTTCCCTCCACATCTCCTCAGCTGAGGTATTCGCAATTGGAAATGACAATCACATGCAGCGTTATTGTAGGATGCGGTTTTTTTCCCACCCCCTTGGTGATACTTTGGTCTGCAGGGTTAAAGGAAGAAATGTTCTGTGAGGCACATAAACCAAGAGAAGTTGTTACAGTCTTCCATGTGCTAAACATTTATTTTATTTTATATAATTTTATTTAGTTTAATTTAGTTTAATTTAGTTTTATTTTATTTTATTTTCATTGTTGGTTGTTCATGTTAAATCACACATGTTTGAGTGTTTGCCTCTCTCTTCTTCCCGTCTCCCAGGGCAGCGCCAGCTTAGACATCCAGAATGTCAACCAGCAGACAGCGTTGCACCTGGCTGTGGAACGCCAACACACCCAGATAGTCCGGGTTAGTGTCACCTCTTCTCTCTTATCCTCCTTTTTTCTTATTTGTTCTCCTTCCTTCCAATTTCACATCCACCACAAAGCTAAGATCCTGTCCCCGGTTATCTCTCTATCAGTCCCTCAATCTGGACGTTACACAAAAGGGAGTAAAGTAATATCAGTGCCACCCCACATTTAATTTACACAGTTGGACGTCCTGCAGTGGAATGAAGTCCTCCTCCTGAGTGATGCTCTGAGACCGTGTCTTGGTCAGAGTCATTTGGTGTAGTATTGGATTGAGATTGCCACGTTGCCATCTTGTGGACTCGAGAAAAAATGCACTCTATAATTGGGTGACTACAATACTGAGGCAGTTCATTGTAAGCAAGCAACCTTATAAATCAGCACGGTGGCATTTGCATTGTAGCAACAAAAGAAAAGAAAGTTGTTTTATGGTTGTTGCTGGCGATTCTGTTTGACGGCCTGCTCGTGTAACTCTTTGTTTGTACGCTCCTCTTTATAACAGCTGTTGGTGCGGGCAGAGGCCAAGCTCGACGTGCAGGACAAGGATGGGGACACACCACTTCACGAGGCGCTGCGTCACCACACGCTGTCCCAACTGCGACAACTCCAAGATATGCAGGATGTCAGCAAAGTGGAGCCTTGGGAACCCTCCAAGAACACAGTAAGTCTTCACAGCATTAAGATGTTCAACAACCAGCAGCGGCCCAAAGATGAGAAAAACATCAACATTGGAAAATGTGACTTACATAAGGGGTTTCATTTTCATTGACCTGTCATCACTTATTGCTCTTTAGAATCATTACTCAATGCATATTTCTATTAAGGGCCTCTCAAGTCTTATTAGCCTATACATACTCAGCAGAACACTGGGAAGACAGGATGCTACTGGATCAACACAGAGTTGATGCACAGACTCACTGACTGTTATCTTTTG